>NC_136592.1:4439932-4982432 GCF_910589615.1 Taurulus bubalis
GGAAAGAGTTTTGTTTTGACATTTTGGGGGAAATTCGCTGATTTGCTTTTCTTGGCAAGGGTCGGATGAGGTGATTGATATCGCTCTCATGTCTGCACGGTAAACATGAAGCTTCTAGGGGCGGACGAAATAGCGGGAACACCTAACATATCCCATTCCAAAAAAAGACAATTAATTTGGCTCTGGAAAGTGAACACTGGCACATTCACAAAAGGTTGAAGACGTGTCATCGAACTGCGTTGCTTCACAGAGGCGTTCCTGTAGTTGTGTCCATGCACCTCCTGTATATTTATGCGCTTTAATTGTAGGTTGATGTGCCCACACATTTAACAAGGTTACTCTCCACCTTGCCTCTCTTGTTAGAGATAACAGATTAGATATCATTCCAATGTATTTAATTATTTCCCCTAATTGATGCTCTTGATTAAACAGATGCGATGCGTGAGAATCTTCGGAGCCCCATTTGGCACGCTGGATTGCTTTCACTCGTTGTTGAATGTAATGTTTCTTTTTGGCAAAGTGCTCCATTTAATCCAATCAGTGCTCGGCCTGCACATTGAGTTAAGTAGAACTTGTTGTAGCATTAAGTCGCTCCCTTTTTCAGTCCAGGTCACGCAGTCTCCTCTAAAAGTTGTACTCTTTCTCCCCGCGCTGCCTATAGAGAAGCCGGGCTCAGCACAGCGTCTTCTGCTGCAGCGGCACACTCTCTGTTCACCTTGCTTTGCTCTCATCGACTTTGAAGAAAAAAGAAAAAAAAGTTGTGGAAGTCTGAGAGATGCAGAATGATGTGGACGAGTTCCCCAGGTGACCGGACTGTGGGGAGACTATTGGCTGAGGTCAGGATGTGAAACTAAAGCCGTCATTATTTGGAAAAGAAAATGATGAGGCTTGCACTTCTCCTTCAGCTCCTGTTTGTTTCACAAAGCTCAGAGTGAAGCTGACTTGTTTTGTGGGATTAAAGACCCAGTGGATTGAAACATATCCTTTACCCGGGTTAATCCTGTGAACTGTTCATCGTTCACTTTTGTATGCTAACTATGTTGTGAGTACATAACATCCCTGTCTTTTCTCTTCTGTAAACCGTTTTCAAATGTTTGAGGACTTACAGGTAAATTCAAATCAGAAATTAAATGAGACTTTGGGGTGACTAGCTAGCCACCTAAAAACCGCCCAGAGGAAGAGATGTGTTTGGAAAAATGTGGCTGAGGTCTAAATCATTCAAGGGAAACTTGACTTTAAGAGGATCCAGAATAGGTATGATTACAACAGTTTATATCTATATACCGTAAAAGTCGGGTTACAAGCCGCTACTACCTTCGGTCAGTGTCCCCATTAGCTCCCCGCTGTAGCCAGCTGGCGCTTGTGCTAGCGCTCCGCTAGCTCCCCGACAACCACCGAAGGTAGCGGGACCAGCCTCGGCTCGACACCCGACTTGGGCAGAGGGGACGCGGGCAGTAGCAGCAGCGGGGAGCTAGCAGCTAGCTTTTATGGTATATATATACTGTGTTTTAGGGAATAAGGAGACCGAATAGTAACACCAACCCCAGCCATTTGAGTGCCAGAGCTCGAGTTCTTCCTATCTATACGAGACACACAGGGCCGGGTGGTGAGCTGCAGCATCAATCAGCATGTACATAAAACCAAACACACACCTCCAGTTGAGTCCCTGTGGCCCATCATATCCTGCAAACGCCGCAGACTGAAAACTTATCTGAGTGTGAGCATAACAGGGGACTTCTAACTTTGCATATAAATTAGATTGGGAATTTGTATCAGTTTGTTCTCGATTGTAAGCACTACCTCTCGGAGTTTATGGAGTAATTGCATGTGGACGTCGTGTCTTCACGGGGTGTTTGTAAACGGGGTGACGTGCGTGGGGAGTATAAAAATACACACCTGTGAAATTGCTTTCACTCATCATAATTACACAGACAATATCTGCATCAGGGCTATTTCACTTGTGGTTTTGTCACCATTAAAGATGTTGATTATATCATTATGATTTACTCATCTCTGGGTTTTTATCATTTGTATCATAGTCAAGCAAGTAACACAAGGTTCAATATGCTGCTCCTTATAAACCTATATGCTGCTCCTTATACACCTATATGCTTCCCCTTATAAACCTATATGCTGCTCCTTATACACCTATATGCTGCTTCATATAATCCTTATACAACTATATGCTTCCCCTTATAAACCTATATGCTGCTCCTTATACACCTATATGCTGCTCCTTATACACCTATATGCTGCTCCATATAATCCTTATACACCTGTAAGCTGCTCTATATAAACCTATAAGCCGCTCCTTATACACCTGTATGCTGCTCCTTATACACCTATATGCTGCTCCTTATAATCCTTATACACCTATATGCTGCTCCTTATAATCCTTATACACCTATATGCTGCTCCTTATAATCCTTATAAACCTATATGCTGCTCCTTATAATCCTTATACACCTATATGCTGCTCCTTATACACCTGTATGCTGCTCCTTATACACCTATATGCTGCTCCTTATAATCCTTATACACCTATATGCTGCTCCTTATAATCCTTATAAACCTATATGCTGCTCCTTATAATCCTTATAAACCTATATGCTGCTCCTTATACACCTGTATGCTGCTCCTTATACACCTATATGCTGCTCCTTATAATCCTTATACACCTGTATGCTGCTCCTTATACACCTATATGCTGCTCCTTATAATCCTTATACACCTATATGCTGCTCCTTATAATCCTTATAAACCTATATGCTGCTCCTTATAATCCTTATACACCTATATGCTGCTCCTTATAATCCTTATAAACCTATATGCTGCTCCTTATAATCCTTATAAACCTATATGCTGCTCCTTATAATCCTTATACACCTATATGCTGCTCCTTATAATCCTTATAAACCTATATGCTGCTCCTTATAATCCTTTTAAACCTATATGCTGCTCCTTATAATCCTTTTAAACCTATATGCTGCTCCTTATAATCCTTTTAAACCTATATGCTGCTCCTTATAATCCTTTTAAACCTATATGCTGCTCCTTATAATCCTTTTAAACCTATATGCTGCTCCTTATAATCCTTTTAAACCTATATGCTGCTCCTTATAATCCTTATACACCTATATGCTGCTCCTTATAATCCTTATACACCTATATGCTGCTCCTTATAAACCAATATGCTGCTCCTTATACACTTGTATGCTGCTCCTTATACACCTGTATGCTGCTCCTTATACACCTGCTGCCCTATATAAACCTGTGTGATAATATTCCATCACTGCAACAAAAAAAAAGTGGATATGCTAAAAAGGCATAGGAAAACTAAATGAAATATTCAAACTGTAATAACTTCACATGACATGATTCTTACATTCCGGTCTCGTGATTGTTTCCCAACATGTGCTTGGTTTTGAATAGCTTATGAAATCCTGTCCGCAAAATAGCATCTCTTTTCCAGCATAAATGTTTTAACAATATATACGATTTGATTCATGGTCCACCGACCGTGCCTCTCATATTTTGGAGACGCATTTATCTCATGACCAAATAGTGTGTGTGTGTGTGTGTGTGTGTGTGTGTGTGTGTGTGTGTGTGTGTGTGTGTGTGTGTGTGTGTGAATACTATATCAAACTCTCGACATGTCCATCGTGAGGGGGATCTGTATGGAGATGGGGTTACACACTAGCTCCCAGTTGTGTGAATAATTTCAATTCAAATTTCACTCTAGAAGCAATGATAATCCTGATTTACAGAATTAAAATCAACTCTCATCTCTACTGGCCACGGGGCAGTGATGGATTTTTACTTTAATGGCAGCAAACTAATGAAATATGTGATGTCTTACAGATGCTTCCATTATGTGAGACATCACCTTCTTTTCCCCTCCATTTCCCAGGTGTCAGTAAGTGGTTTTCAGGCCTATTGGAGCTCTCCACCGCTCTCATTAGAAACCCCTGTTGTGACCCTGCCTTAGACATGTCATCTGGAGCCATGCATTACTTAAAGGGCTCATTGATTGCCAGCAGAATCACTAGGCCTCTGACAGTCAGCCAGGCTGAGTCCACAGGGCCCTGGACATCCGCCGCCTCCACCAGCCTTCAGCTGTTCAACTCCCTCCGCATCAGCGCACCGCTCAATATGGCTCTCCATCGATAGGACACCGAGGAGAGAGGAATTGGGTTTTCATCACCTCAACTACCTGCTGGTACTGACAGCTGTCAGCGTCTTCAAAGATCAAATCCAAATTACACACACACACAGACAAAAAAAATTATAATAGACGACCGAGGTGTGATCACTCGCAGGCGATTGCCCAATGGCGGGGATCGAACCTGCAATGGATCATCGGCGATCGTGAGCAGACTAACAGCGGAGAAGTGTCTCTCTTAACAAGATGAGCAACTGTTTACGTGCCTCGAACTGACTGAACCAATTAGGGCCGAGCCGTCTTCGCCTCCAGTCAACAATCAGCACCCCTTCTTCTTCTTTTTGTGGAATTTAAGAAAACATCTTGTTTTGTGTGTTTCCCCCTTTCCTTTCCCCTTGTGTGCCGCTTCGGTATGGAGGACAAGCGCTGCGATTGCAGTGCCTCACTTTAAATCCGTCTGGGTTCTGAGGTGCGACTATTAAATACAAATGTAAAAAAGAAGATAAAACACAACAACCCAGACTTG
Organism: Taurulus bubalis; assembly: GCF_910589615.1. NCBI lineage: Eukaryota > Metazoa > Chordata > Actinopteri > Perciformes > Cottidae > Taurulus > Taurulus bubalis. The sequence continues at coordinate 4,444,621 of NC_136592.1, forward strand.
CTGTGAGCACTGTGTCTCGGTGTACACACACAGTCAACTGATTGAAGGAGAATGCCACTGATGGGAAATGTGCCAACTGCTGAAGGAAGAAAACAGCAGATAAAATGTGAGAGATGAATATCCCATCAGCCCCAGGCATGGGATTTAATTTTCCTCTATGACCATTTCTACTTCAGCTTGGGAAATTGCTCATTTATATTCCCACACCAGGTGGAAAAGTGAAAGGGCTCGTGTGTGTGTGTGTGTGTGTGTGTGTGTGTGTGTGAGACAGAGAGCGCGTGAGAGCATAACTAACCACACCGAGCCCGGAACAACGAATCGCGGCGGCGATACAGTTGTTACTCAGTGAAATGACTCGGCAGTAACGGGATGAACAGACAAACAAAACAAATATCAAAGTGACAGTCGGGCCCCGGCCGAACGCTGACAGGTAGATTAACGCCGTCCCACATGGCCGTTTAGCTCCAGGGGAATGGCGCAATCGCATTAATCACGGCCTCTTGATTGATCGCCACTCTCCCGGTCGACATCTCCATCACGCACGTCGCAAAAAAAAAAACCTGGGCGGGAAAACGCGCACGCCACGTGTGCAATCACTCCGCCGCCCACTCTTCTGTCTTCCTGCAAAACACAATGCAGCCTCCTGCACGCACACCGCCGCAGATACACGCGTACACAGCGTGTTCAATCATGTCCTTGTCAGCTCGCTGCTCGTGAATAGACGTCAGGTCTTGGTGGGCGCTGTGTGCGGCGCAGTGGGAAACAATCTCCTCAGCCGCGCACGCTGACATTAAGATCACTTGACAACAACACGCAAACACTCCCACGAGGCAGAGCTCGGAAACGTATTTGCATTGACTCGACTGCTCAGCTGTAATACCTTTGAAAGCTTTAGGGCTCTGCAGGGAGGCACAAGTGCTCTGTGTAGGTTCGAGATAATGACCTTGTTTGTACTACAGTTTAAAAAGAAAATGTATCCTGCAATGGTTGGAAAATAATTCCCACTTTGAGCGCCACGAACAAGGCGATAATATAGGTGTTGCTGCACCTGCCAAACATGTGTCAGTGCAGCTTAAGTAGATGAGAATGTGCGTTGGTGTATACTCGGGGTTAGGTGGCGAGGGTTTGCAGCACATATTTAAATAATGGAGCAATAGAATGAATTCAGTAGTAGTTGATACAAATACCTACAGGGCTGGGCAATGTATCAATATTATAGTTGGTTAAAAGACTTTTTATAGCATGTGTCGTCCTTTCATTCGTCCCTGACTGTCGGTTTGATAGGTTATTTAATTTAAGTTCATCCTGAAACATTTTGTGTAGAAGAGAAACCATAATCATACTGTGGGTTATTTTATGATGATGTCACAGTCAGAAAAGAAAAAAAACCCTGACCATTCCGCCGGTAGAAATCGATCCTGCACGTATGAGCAGGACACAGAACACACACCGTGTATAAATACTGAATGCAGTTTGTTTAACAGGTAACAGACGACAGAGAAAACATCTCCACTCTGGCAGTGATGATAACCGTCTTTATTAGTAGTAGTAGTAGTTTAACACCATTAAATCAACTGCAAACATTATACAATCATTTTTAATCAATATTTTAAGTGGATTTTTATCAGAATGTTCGCTAAAACTGTCCCGAGCAGAAAACAGTTCTGTTCCGATCATCATGTTAACGGACACAAACTCCGTCAGCTGTTAAAGCGACAGCTGATCCAGCTGTGATCAGATGTGATCAGATGTGATCAGCTGTCAGTCGGCCGCAGTCATCATAAACTGACGTCGCTTCACCTGACGCTTCAGAGGAAAGGACGTCTCATGTCTATTAAAACACATTTCCTCGCGTCTTCTCTCCTTGCATGGTTACCTTGCGTCTCTCCATGCATCCCTGGTGGGAGGGACTAAGCGATCAGCTGTTAAACAGCAGCAGGCGTAGGTACCAAATCCACGGCCCGCCACTGAGTAAAGGTATGTTTTCACAAGAGATGTGAAGAATTTCAAAAATCGAGCTTCCAATTTTTCAGCTTTAGGGCCATATTATCTCTTTACACTTGTGCCTTAGGACAATGGTGCCTCATTATATAGAGAGATGAGATTGTTCTGCACATTTTTATATACAACGTATAATATGTAAAAATCAAGAAAATGACCTCAGAACTCAGGGGACAGAATGTTCGATGGACTTTCGTATTCGATTCAATGTTACAAGCAGACGTAAATGTGCAGACGTAAATGTTCATTAAAAGATATAGAAGAAGTTTGCAAATGTATTTAGGACCCTAATGAAATCCTCTGCGATCCGGCTGTGGGTCCCAACCCAGTCTTTGGGAGAGACATACAGAATACAGCATTAAAAGAAGCCTTAATATCATGAAAGCTTAAAGGAAAATGTAGAGGCTATTTGAACATGATGTATGCCGTATGAAGGTTGCACGAGCAGAAGCAGAATTTATAGTGTGTGAAAAAAGAAAGGGCATGAGCTAATACCATTTATCATGCAAATGCAAAACACATGTTTGCATGAACATTGGCCGGACTGCAAACTGTCATGTGCACAGAGTAGACGTGCATTGCAAGAAGTAGTTGGTTTTAATTCATTATAATGGGTTATAATTATGAGTAACAGCAGTCGAAAACATGGGGAACATGTTGATATGTGCGTCCCGGTCTGTTAAAGTCTTCTACAACGTAATGTCTACAGTGTGTGGACATTGTACCTATCACATATTAATGGGAGCGGGAGGAAAATGTTCAGATGAAATGTCTCCTTGAGCAGCGGCGGGTCAGAGTGGAGGAGCAGCACGGGTCTGGGTTTGGAGGAGAAGAAAAAAAAAGATTAGAAAAACATCTCCCTTTTTTTAACACGCATAATTGGTCTCTGCATCTTCTGATTCCGATTCAAGTGATGCCCTCGGCGGCGGCTCCCGAGAGAGTGACTCCCGGGGAGCCGGGCTAATCAGATCGCTTCGTTCTAAATTAGACCTCCAGGGAATAAAAACGCCCAAACAAACTGAAACATTAAATGTGTTTCTTGCAACAAGGAACGACGAGCAAGATTCCCCCTAAAGTGCCGCCGCAGTTGGACTGCCTCGTCTCCGGCTCTCCCTCTTATCTCGTCCTGGAAATGTTTGTTTTTTTGGTACATTCTTGTCCTCCTGTAATCCCGCTTCTTTGCTCTCCCTCCGTTAAAATACAGCCCTGTCTTGTCGGGCACAAACAGGAGCAGCAGGAGGTCCAGCAACAACAGACCGCTCCTCAATCAGCACAACTTGAGCCGCTGAGCACGGCCATCCCGCTCAGGCGTTAAAAAAATGTAATTTACTGCTACAATTTGCAAGGATCCTGTTTCTAATTATGTGTGAATTCTTTTTCACCCCTAACCCCCCGCCAAAAAAAGGCGTACATATTCAAGAGGGAACTTGCCGTTGTAATGCATATATTAATGAAGTCCAAAAGTTACTCGTTAGATTTTATGCAGAACTTTGCTAAGTCTCTTTGCTTTGTTAATCACGGGGGATTCTGGACAACATGCAAGTTGAATGAGATGCTCTAATTAGAGAGAGGTGGGCCTTCAAAGACGGAAGAAAGTAACACGGCAAGCTCACGAGCTGCATTATCTAATGGATCAATTATATATAACCGGGAACACAACTTCATCTGTTGATCTTCATGTTGTGGACACAACTGCAATATCATTTGATATGCCTGTTGTGGGCCGAACCGGCTGGAGGGTCATCGGAGTTTCTCTTGTCTTTTCCAAACTGGGCGAGCAGCTGATTTGTCCTCATCTGCAGCGGCAAGGTTTAAACACACTCGAGCACATTGCTTAGTATTCTGTGTGTGCGTGTGTGTGTGTGTGTGTGTGTGTGTGTGTGTTTCTGGGATGCACTCTTTTATGTGTAAGGCAACATCAAGCTTGACTGTGATACTTTAATTCATTATTAATATAATAAATCACCAGCAACTCTTCAAAGTAAGAAAGAACTATAACTCCAGCATGACACGATTTCAAAGTCCAGTATTTAATGTAATTATTTTATTCACATCTCACACATTTAATAGCTCTGCCCTTTGAGTCAGTATTGGCCCAATATTTGTATCACGTCGGTGCATTGCTTTTACTGAACATCCAGCATGTAGCGGCTGGTTCAGAGTTCATGCCGAGAAAAACTTTTTCATTTTTGATCACACACACACACACACACACACACACACACACACACACACACACACACACACACACACACACACACACACACACACGCACACACACAGCGCCGGGTGCGTGCTCATTTCGAGACGAGTAGAGACACGGCCTCCCAGATAAGCAATATTCACCAATAGTGTTTCATTTTAATTCATTGCTTTAATCTCAAAGGATGTAAATAACTAAAACATGTATACAAAGCTGCACCCCTCTCAAAGCGTTCACCTAAATGTAGGCACAGCATAACGAGAGACGTGAAATGATACCGAGCTGATTTGGAATCAGCCTGATCATTCACTGTGCGTCAACTATGTCAAGAATGTATCGCAGAAAAACTAATGATCCAATTACATGTCTGCTGAAATCTCGGCAGACAGCTGCTGTCACTATACTGCCTTTCAAGAAATCCCTAAGAGGGATGTATTGCACGACTCTCAGATGAGAAGGTTTGAGTGCCAAAACTTTGGCATCATTAGCCCCAAGTCTACGTGCAACCTATTGACTTACATGTTATGTTATGTCCCGTTATGAACGCATGGATGAAAGAGAAAACACAGCTCCCTGAAGTCACCTTGGTGAACTATTGTGAACCGTGCAGAGACATTGGGCACAGACTTAAACCAGTTTGAACAGTAGTCGCTCTGGTTGGGATGTAAAACAGTCGTCTTTCCCTTGAATATGATAATCATGGAGTCTTTGTACAATTGCTTTGTTTTTTTTGTCATTTGGAAATGTTCTGAGCAGCAGAAGAAGCTGACATATCACCACCTCATTAAGCTCACGACCAGAGAGCCCGAGTCCACGATTCACTCTCCTTTTACCTCCGTTTTGGTCTCCACCAACTCAGGAGAAAATATTTGACCAGCAAATACTCATAGAAAGTGTCTGATGGATGGATTAGTCAGATGGTTTGTTTAGAAGACAATGACAAACAAACTAAAGCAGCTTTCCAAATTGCATACTTTACTTTTTTACTTTTAGAGCATACTGCCGCTTCCCCTACAAAGTGCATACTGTTGCATAGATCAGTGGTTCTCAACCCTTTTCAGTCAAATAAGTACCTCCTAACCAGGTTCAAGCATTTTTGGTTGAGAAAAAGATGTAATACACAGCAGTGTGCCATCAGTGTCTGATTTAATAGATAATATATAAAATTCTGTTTATGAACCTACATTTATATTTTATTGAATATTCATTAAATAACATTTTTTAAAGGATCTTTTAATGGATGCTAATTTTAAATATAGTTTTTACATTTCTCACATACCCCGTGGAGAGCCCTTAGGGGTACACGTACCACCAATTGAGAACCACTGGCATAGAATATCCTTTCAATTGGGACACGCTACCTCCTCAGAACATTGCACCTTGAACTTTGACCCTCTTTCTCATACATCCCAGAAAAGCATGCCGGCTTGCATTCCGCAAAATCCTACTTCGTTTGACATACTATGTATTGGGAAATGCTAAATCTTTTTCTGGCATGCTAAATAGGCCGTGTGGGTTTAGAACACACAGTATGTTGTGCTTCAGTTATGAGGACTTGTGCTGCTACAAGGTCCTGTACTGGTCTCTCTAACCGCCGGGCATCTGGACCGCCAACGTTGGCCTCACTTGCTCTACAAACCGTCCCGCGGATCGACAGCCGCTGAGTTTCCGCGTGTCACGGAGGTCAGGGAAACGCCTCCGAGGTTACAGGCTTAAATATTTGGGAAATTGGCCTTGCTGTTCCTTGCATAATTTACACCACGACCATGTGAGGACGGATATAGCGAGGAAGATGAAAAGGTAGACAGCGCTTAAAATATATATATATATATATATATAATCTCAAAGCTAACAGTGGTGGTCAGAGACTGCTTCAGCACCTTGATCTTAATAATACTTGCCTTTTCTTTTTTTCAGAATCAGTGGTTACGACGCTCGCTCCCCCGGGTGTTCGAGGGAAACCAGGTTTGATATGATAATTCTGCTGCTCAGCGCTCCACTCTGCCATATGCCTGACCTCTCTGTGGGGAGAGGAATGCAGCTGGCTCGTCTCACTATTAATCAGCCTGATGGGGGAGGTGGCTGCGGCGGCGTTGGGGATAGGGAGGCCCGAGCTGGAGCCGTTGCAACATTGCATTACACACACACACACAACAGACTTCTACATGTGCGGAAAAAAACAAAACAGCTGGCTCAGCATCCTCCTGTTCGCCTTCCTCGCCCTCTTCCCTCCTCCGTGCCTCCTTTGCTCCTCGCCTCCTGCTCTTCTCCCCTCCCCCCTTGCTCGTCTGTCGTCGCCTCCTTCCTTCTTCCATTTAAAAGCCTCCAACATCTATCACACACACCCCCTACCTCAGCCCAAATACACTCAGCACGGAGAGCAGCGGCGAGGGCCCAGCAGGGCGAGTCCACAAAATGGACGAAATATGAGGATATCAGGATCAGCTAGTGTCTCCATCAATCAGCCTGCTCAGGTGAATTCAGGTGAAAGCTCTGATCCCTGATTGATTTACCTGCTGGATCCACTTCAGTCATGGCGGAGGGATGGAGATGAAGGAGACTAAGAGAGCGCTATACTCCTCGAGGCAACTGAGATATGGGTTGAGCGGAGAGGATATCAGGCAATAAGAACAGAATCAGTGAATATGGAGGGAAAGCAAGAACGATCACAGATGCACACGGAGAAGAACTTGCATCAAAAAGCATGAAGTCACACAAATCAAGGAATAAAAGAATATCAGCACGACAAAAAAAGAAAGTGTCATTCAAATCCCGGCTTATTTGAATATGTATTTATTTGTACAGGGTTGGTGTCCAATAAGAGAAGAACGGATTGATTCATTCCATTGTCGGCACTTCTTCAGCAAGCTAGTAAGGTCCGGCTGAGCTTCAGAATTGGAATTGGAGCAACGATTGTCGAAGAATAGAAAGAAAAAGAGGTTATGCCCTTTTAAATGAGCTGAACCAAGAGAGTTAATATTAATGTGTTTATTAATGTGTTTGATAAACATCAAGGTAATTAATTAGGACACAAAAAGGGGAACTCATGCAAGCTTACTTCGGCTTCGTCCTTTTTTTGGCATGTAATATTTATGTATTTATTTCAAATTTGGTGTCTATGTTAACTCTTTATTTTATTGGTTATTCTCACTTAATTTTCTCCTTATTTGTAATTAGAGCTTGTAATAATAAGTGAATTTATCCAGATTTGAGTGACATGTAAAAAAAAAAAACTTTATGGTATTTGTCCCGCCCTTTGTCCTTTATGATTGGACGAATGGGTAAAAAAGTGACAGTGACAAGGTTAATGTTTTACCCAAAGTATTTCATTTATCAACTCTTGTCTTCCAGAAAAAAACTAAAACGAACGTGCAGCGCTCAGCATGAAATAAGAGCTTCAACGCCGCGTCGCACTGCTGCAAAAATAACTCAAATAAAGAAATAACCCAAACAAAGCGTCTATGTCGGTTCCCCTGTTGTTTGCTTGTCAATCATTTGAAATAAATTGCTACAGTCCAAATTTGTAACATGTTTGAAATAAATCTATTATAATAATGTACTCGGATGTTTATTTTTACCAGCTTTGAAATATTGTCAACTAACATAACTAATAATGCATGAACACTTAAATTGAGTTGTTCCACTGTGCCAACATGTTGTGAACGCTCATGTTGCTTTTCCTTTTCTACGCGTCTCCAGGTATGCTGGTGTATTATCAACCATCTGCCTCTCGTTTTTCGACGCCATTTCCTGTTCAGGCCGGTCCCAGTCAGTCCATAAAAGCTGGTTTAACATCTCACCCACACGGTGAAGTATATTATGGGGACACTTAAGCTCCTCCAGCGTCATCAGTGTTGTCATTCGTCACAAGCTAGTCATCTTGTTACGTCTGGGTATCTGTACAATACACCGGAGGACGGCCTCGGATCGGCCGGGTGGCTATAAAGCAGCTGCCGCGGCCTCCATGTGGATGAAAGAGAACGCAGAACAACAGGGATGTCGGAGCGCCTCCGTTTCAAAATGATGATTGAAATTTACCAGGAATTTACATTTAGAGTCTCTTGCTGCTTCTTTATGTTAAGTTTAATCAAGCTTCCCCACAGCCGCACTCGGGCTCAGCGCTGGAGCTGCCGGCATCAAAATGGGATTCGGCTCACTCTTGGGCTCACACGGGGCAGACGGACGGGGCTCCGGGCTTTTAGAAAAAAAACCTCCCCTGTGATTTAGCATTGGAAATATTTGGTTTGAGAAGGTCTCTTGGAGCAGGGCCTCGGGGCCTCGGGGCCTCGGGGCCCAGCATGATGACAAGCAGATGGTCGGTGTGGAGACGCCACAGCTTTGTTCTAGACAGGTGATGCTAGTCTGCTGTGGGTTTCAGGTTGTTACGCGTGACTTCTCACTGGCATTTTAACCAGGTTCCATGAAAGAACATTATTTTGGGTTATTTACAATCTCGTCTGGCGTGACTGAGCACTGTTGCAGTTTTTTCATAATTATGAGATAATAAAGTCTAAATTTTTAGATAAAAAGTCATATTTATGAGATAGAAAATCGAAATTATGAGATAAAAAGTCATATGGAAACGGGCTTCAACACAATGCTTCCTCTCGCTTCTTTTTTTGCCGTTTTAAAAGTTTTCCATGGTTTTTTGGTTGGTCTCAGATTCAAAAACGTGTGTTACCGTTTACTCTTCAGGTTTAGTTTTGCTTCACGATTGAAGCCCCGGATCACCTCCAGGAAAGTCACCGTCTCCCTAAAAGTTGGCACGCGGCGGCAGAGGAATCGGAAGGGACGGGACACATGGCACAAGCGTCCGGACATGGTTAGGATTCCTCTCAGGGAACGGGATATGAAATATTAACCTTGTTTTCCGTCCTAATTGGCTAAAGCTTCTGAGAAGGTGAGAGGTGAGGTTGAGAAAGCACTTTGAACACGGCGAGGAGGAAAATAGCGGGGGCGAAATTCCTCATTAGCTCAGAGGGTGCGCTGAAGGCGGGACGCTTCGCCTGCAAATACGAGAGGTCACATTTAATGACATTTTGTTTAGTTTTTTTCTTCTTCTTCTAGCAGTTCCCACTCTTCATTCATTAGGCGGCTGCAGATACGTCAGCATCACTACCTGAACCTCTTGTGTCCGGACGAGGGCCGACTGACCAGCAGGAATATGCACAACAATAAAAAGCATGCCGGAGTTTCATTGAGTTTTAAATCCTCTCTGAACTTTCAGGGATAAGTATATTTATTCATCAGTGGAACAGTAAGAGAACACGACCACACCTGTACTCTCTCTCTGTGAACACAAGCCCACGCGGCACAAAGGTCGACGGTAAACACGACGCCCACTCGTGCTCGGTTCATTAATTTAATTCCTGGCTTCGCATCCAGATTTTACTTTTTTGTACTGCTCTCTTTAGGTGCGTCATCTTCATTTTTATTCTGCGAAAGGTTTTATTTGCCGCTCAGGGATTTCTGTCTGACTGGTGTTTGGACGTCTTCACTTTTCCCTCCGAGGGTTTTATTTATCTTTTGGTCATTTTGAAGAAAATAAGAAACGAAGAAAGAAAATAGCAGTCTTAAAGTTTCTCTTTAAGTATAACATCATTTTTGTTACAGCAGAGCAGGAGACTCTATTGCTTCCCAGCAAACACCTTGACTTTAAGACAATAATTGACATAGATGTAAGAACTTTCAATAAATATAGTCTCTAAGCCGTACATTTAATTGAATCCTTCCTCTTTCTCCAGACAAAAAACCCTCTGCCTCGGCAGCACCATTTATTTATTGTCCTTCACCATGAATTATTACAGAGAGAAGGGAGCCATTAATTAGACAGGGATGTAAGATGTCTCAATGCCAGCCATTTGTCTTACAAGTGATTACTTAAAGAAAAGCTTTTTTCCTTTGACATGTGGCTGAAAGCCACCGTATTCTCAGGTAGCCGTACGGGAATGAAGATAAAGGGAGCGCGGCGCATCATTCAAAAACACCCAGACCCAAGCCCGATTTAGCCAGTGACCGCTGACCTGTCGTTAACGAAACGTCTGCTAAGGTGACCACAAAGTGAGCACATTGAGCCGGCATCGAGTATTGATTCAGGGGAAATATGAACCCTTTCAAGTCACATTTCTTGCTGAAGATCTACAGGAAAACCACTTGTCTCGCAGACTCTTAAAATAAGACACCACACTTATTACTGGACTGTATTTTAATCCGTTACATTGTGGAAATGTAACACATTATGATGAGAATGTGTGATGCTGTAAATGAAATCGCCCTCTTCCAGTGCAGCATTTGATCATGAAATTGGAATGACCGTATGATGAATTAGTGGCTTCATTCGATCACGGGGGGAAAAGTCTCTGATATCGGAATAAGATGCTTTATATCATTCAACAGGAACAGTTTGGATTTCAAAACAGGAACGATCAGCTCACACAATTTATTTTAAAACTCACTTACTTTGGACAGTTTGGCATCAACTTACTTCTCCGGGAAGACTGCCAGGATGTAGTATGATTACAAAGACAAAAAGAGCAAAAAACAGAACATAATGCATTGTCATGAGCAATGTCTTTTCTTTTTTTTTGTCGCCAGGGATGCAACGATACCTTTCGGCTACTGGGCCGATATTCATTCGACTCAATTGAATTCTATGTGTATATACATTTTACATTACATACTGGAATTGTAATTCCTGTGTAAGTTTTGACCAATGTGTTGTTGCTGCACTAAAGAGATTTACTCTGAATTTTCGTAAGTAAAGTAAGTTTTCGCTTTATTATTTTTGATAATCCATAACAATTTAGTAAATGAAAATCTGTGCATTTTTTATTTTCATTGGGTTTTAAGCGATATTTAAGCCAAGCCTAGCGTTGCCTTACACGTGAAAGAAAGATCAGATTAACTCCCACATAGGGAGCCACACAAACGTTTAATTAAACCCTGGTTTCTGATTGGTCCTCTGTATCGGCCAATACTCATGGCCCAGGTACCGGGACTGAAACAGTCGGATCTGTAGGTCTCTAAAACTTCTGCCCTAGTGAATTAAAAGTGGAATTCATCTGCAGACGTAACACCACAGTGTCACATGTTCTCCGGGTCCTGAGCCTGGTCCCGGCTATCGGTAACTTCGACGGTGCGGTCGCTCACCCGTCTCCTCACAAAATGCTCTCAAGCATCCGATGAGAGAAAACACCGACAAATGTTATAATTCCCAGATCACGAGCATAATGTCATCAACGGTGCGGCAGCCAGAACACCCTCAGCTCCTCGGTGGAGCACTTTCAGCTGGAAACGGTTTTGTTTCAAATGTTCCCAAATCTGTGTCTGCGACTTTGTGTGTTCATGAATAAACCCCTCTGCCTGCCTGGAATTGGCTTTTCAGCAATGATTAGAGCGCGGGCATGGCTACAGAGCGGGGACGTTCTAAACATACTAATCCATCGCTCTCTCACACATCGTACTACACTACGATGTGTAGTACACAATACGGCTGAGAAGCTATGCAGAGTTGGCTGCGTCGTGTGCTGGATGTTTGGAATCCGAGCTGAATGTGCTTGATTCTTCTACAGTAAAAAGCGATTCATCAATAGATGCCATTATCATCTCCCTTCATATGTCTGTGTCTGTCTCTCTCGTTCCATCTCCACTCTCTCTCTCTGTCTGCATCTCTCTCCCTCTGCTTGCTGTATTGCTATCAGCACAAGTCAGAGATGTTCCCGGTATTGATGCACACCAATGCACAGCCTCTGACAGGAGCAGACAGCATGAAAAGAGAAGCGGCTGAAATAAATACATATGTAATGAGGGGAAAAGGGTCCGCCAAATGGCTTGCCAATTTGCGTTCGTCAGAGGCGGAGCTGGGGTCGCATTGACTTACAGATCTATAATGGAGCCACTTCTTATGTCATTTAGAGGGGTCTACACACGGCGTCACACACTCCCCACCGGCGCAGTCTCTGCGGAGAGGTACGAGATTGTTCGAAGGGTGCCCAGTTTTCTTCATCATAGAAAATTGTTTTTTCCAGAGGAGACTCGAAGTCACTCCGGCTGTCTTCGTGGGAGGGAAATTGCATGCCATCTCTGCCGACGGCTTTGCAAAGTTAAAAGATATAAGCATGCGCTGCCGAGTCGAGCATTTCTGCTCCGTGCAAAAGCAGAGTAGCTGCACTCACACTGAGATATTAAACTCTCCTGCGAATGTCGTGTGGATTGCAGTGCCTTATGCAGCTAAAAATACATATGGTACTGTCTTTATCTCCCTGTAAGTCTTGGTCATAGTGCGGTTGCCCCATTGGAATGTGTGCTACGTTATTTAATTCATCTTTCAAACCCTCACATTAGTGAAAATATCATCTTGCATCTCCACAGTCAGCTCTAAATAAAGGTCAGGCTCTGCACACGTTATCGTCAAGGTATAGGATACATACGAAAAACACACACTTCTTTGTATTTCTTGATTACAGTGATAATGCTTTTGCAAAATAGATAGCGGAAGGAGAGGAGGATGCTGGCCGACGTAGCCGGCCAATGGCGTAATCACACAGTCTTCAACAGAAGAGTCAGAGTTTCCTTATAACGCTTGTTAGCTAGTACAGCTACATCCTGACAGCATTTAAATCTAGCGATTAACTGAGCAGAGCTTGACCGCATCGTAATACGAGTCAATACGACCTTCGCTAACATTAGCCTGTTAGCCGTTGTCGGCAGACGAGCTGGTCACTGTGAGCAGTATGCACGGGAATGAATTACAATATAACAAACGTCTTATTTAGTTCGTTGCTCCAAATGTTTTTAGGGTCGTTCTTCAACGGCTTATTTTGACTTGGGTTGTTCACGAGATGGGTCGCTAGAAATGTGTTGTCAGCAAAACCATAGCTTATTTTGTACTTACAGGCGTAGCAAGTAAGGAGCTGTGAGGTTAGGGTTATAATATAATAACCCCAACGTAAAACTATCATGTGGCGGTCGCAAAATGTGACTGGCAGGTGCTTTGCCGCAGCTGCCATTTTCTACCGTCATTTGTAATTTTACATCCACTTTGGTTTAGATGACACATCTTACTAGTTCAATTCTACCACCGTTTGAGACCTGTGATAAAGCATTCATTTCACATTCACAACTCTCTTTTTTTCCTTTTCTATTGTCGCCCCTTGTGGGTATAAACACCCACTGCAACTGCGGTTCTCACCAACCGTCAGCAGTGGGTGTTTTCTGCCCTCCAGGCCATTTGTTCAATGTGTTCCTTGTTGAAAAAGTAGTAATGCCCAAGCACTTCCCCCGACATATAGTGTACACAAGGTCGTTGTTCGAGAACTATTGTTTTCTTCTCTGTCAGACTTCTTGGACATTATTTTCTCTTTGTGAAAAGTCGGTTATGTAAGCTAGTTTAATTGTAATAATCTTGCAGCAGAGCTCTTTCTGCTTGAGTTACATAGACAGAGAAAATGTGTGCAATTTAAAAGCACATATTTGTGCATGCTTGCTGGGTCAATAGTTTGACACAAGTGATGAACGCAAACGAAAACAGGCTTTGTTTTTCACACATTCATTCCTGGAGCATGTTAGAGATCTCGCAGGAAACTTTTAAAAACAGCTTTTCTATATTCACATTGGTTGGAAGAAACCCTAAAGTAAAGCAAAAAATGTCCCCCAAACAATGTGTTACCACAGCTACATTAACAATAGGTCTGACAACACAGTCAGTCAGCTGAGACATCATACCCAAAAGGCCTATTGTTCTGTATGCCTCATGTAAGCTATAACATGCCATGGTATGGTACTGTATTGTAACCTTTCAGTACATTAGTGACAGTAGAATTATATTAAACAATGCCACAGTGGTGGAGGTGTCATTAGCTAATCCATGAAACTAGAACCATTGTACATTTATCTTATGTTACTATACTAAGGAGCGACTGCGGCTCAGAAGGTAGAGCAAGTCGTCCCTCAATCAGACGATCTGCGGTTTGATTCCCGGCTCTTCAAGTCCATGTCGCAGCCAAGACACTTAACTCACAAATTGCTCCTGAAGGCTGCGCCATCGGTGTGTAAATGGCTGTGAATGCTTAGATATCTCCTGATAGGCAGTTGACAACGTGTCCGGTAGTCCCTGTCATCAGTGTATGAATGGGTCAATGACACATATGTGTTGAAGCACTTTGAGTAGTCGGAAGACTACAAAGGCGCTATACAAGTACAGTCCATTACCACTTATGCTGCTTTACCATAGCCCTGTTAGGGCGCTGAAGGTATTTTCGGCTTCACATTCCACAGACGCACATCCGAGTGAAAAGACAAGTATCTGTACACGGAAAAATGCTTCGATCGTGTTTACCGCTGAGCTGAATCCAGCTGTGGAAATTGTTGCGTGACTGTTTCCTTCACAGTTTCCTCACACGATTCCATTCATTCAGCGTTATCATGGCGAGGTCGTCGTCCCCTTTATGTTCCCGGCAAGTCTCACTATTACTTCTTGTAGTTGTTTACGCCGCTCAATTGGAGAATTCACAAGCAACTAGTTGAGCTGAGAAAACAGAGCTACATTTTTATTTATTTTTCTACAATTTCTCTTGAGAATTAAGTCAAAAATGCAGCACTTGCAAAAAAGGAAATGTGACTATGACAGTTGATAAAACTGCACATCATCAAATATTTATGTTGATGTGTGAATTTATTACAGTGGACAGTGATACACACATTGAGCATTGAAAGTGAAGATTACCCATTAGCTTCCTCTGCCACAATAATCACCAGCATATTTCACAGTTGTTTCTTTTTCCTTTAATTCATTCAGCAGCGGTGAGCCAAGACGAGTAAGCAAATTGCTAACACTGCCAGAGGAAAGAGGAAATGAACATAAAACTGCAAGTCTGTCTAATTTCCCTCTAAAACAAAATAAGAGTAACTGAAATGAGAAAAAAAAAATGCTTTTATTATGATAAATTACCCCAAAGGAAAGTGGTTTTACGATGCGTGCTACTGTTGTAGTCAGATCACAACTGAGACAGATGTGGAACGAGAGCTTAAATTACCTGAAAGTGCTTTTCCATAACCAAAAATACAAACTAAAGACTAAAAGTGGATTCAACAGTGGGTTGGTCTGCTTGTAATACAACTTAGCTGCAAACATTAGCAAAAGTATTAACAGCCCAGCTAACTAGCTCACAGTAAGTAACTGAATGTTGAAAGGAGCATTTCTTACTTAGTTACATTAAAGGTCTCAACAAGCACATCTGTTGTGTAGTATTTCCCCACTGTGTGGAAGCTGCCTTTGGATGCTACAATATCACAGTTTAATCTAACATTTGAAACTCTGTCCTGCTTTTTATTTGATTTGGAAAATACAATTCAGATAAAGTTATGTTCACCAAACAGTACCATAAAAGTCGGGTTACAACCCGCTACTACCTTCGGTCAGTGTCCCCGTTAGCTCCCCGCTGTTGCCAGCTAGCGCTCCGCTCGCTCCCCGACAACCACCGAAGGTAGCGGTGTAATAATAGTTGAGTCTCCTAATGTAAGCGGTGAGAATGCAGTCTTTTGGGACGTGCAGCCATCCTCGGGCCGATACTGACTCAAATAGCTGCATCGGGTATCTGTGACAATGGGACCGATCTATTCAACTCAATTCTTTGTTTACGTCTGCCAGCGTCATTCGTCAGCAGCACGCCGGGAGGCTGCATCGCTGAAGGAGCTCACAAAAAAACCCATCTGTTTGGAGATATTTCCCTCTTGCTGCACCAACAAGTTCTCAGGCTATGTGCAACATCTGCAATGCCAATGTTTTGAGGGGTAGCACTGCAAAATATGACACAACCAACTTAATCAAGGCAGCTCCAGAGGCATCTTGCCGAAGATTTTCTACACATTTTGAAGAGTTTTTGTTTCACAAAGTTAGGAAAGCAGTGTCCAAGATGTTCCCTTACACGTGAAAGAATGATCCCAGTCTCCTCCACACAGTTAGGCACCCAGCTCTTTGATGTAACGTTGGCCGTTTTTGGTGTCTCTATTCTTGTGGTTTATCTTGCATTGACTTTTTACTCACCCGTGTTCCCTGTACCCAGGATTCCCCACCGCTCCACCTGCATTCACCTCCTGCCCTACTCATCAGTGCTCTTTGAATACAAATCCATTCCTTCACCTTACCTTGCCGTCCCCGTGTCTGCGCTTGGGTGCAGCCTAAACCAAACCGTAACAAGATGGCTTTTTCAACCTTTCTCATCACGCTAACATTAGCTTAATTAGATAGCTAGCTAGCCCGCGTTAAATCTGTTGTGTAAATGAGAAGCTGCTTTTAACTTCTTCTGTCTGGCAGCAGAGAGCTATTGGTTCAAAAGTTACGAAGAATTTAAAGTGGTAAATCTGCCACTTTTGTCTTTAAAACCTGCACGTTGTTGGACAAAGCTGGACAAGCGTAGCGACGGTAACTGCTGCGCGCTGGGTCGACCGACGTCACTCGCAGGGTGGCGGCCCCAGGTGTGGGTGGTCTCCCTGCGTCGTCAGCCTGGTGTTTTGTGACAAGAGGGTATTCATTTCATCCTTTTGCAACAGGGACCAAAACATTCAAAGCCTATTTTTGTTCAAGCTGTCAATATTCACAGCTGATGGAAAGTGGCTCTCAGAAACGCCTCTCACAGACTTGGTACAAATGAGCCGACGGTGGAGTTGCCAGGGCAACAAGCACCGTGATCCCCTCCCCGATTGACGAACCACAAGTCGCAAACCCAAACATCAGGAAGTAGCTGGCGCTGCATGCACGCTCACGCGCCAAAGAATCTACGCCCCCCCACTTATCTGCCCACGGCTGCTGCTCATCCCGAGCATCCAAATTGTGCGTTGTTTTTGGAGCAAAATAATTAATAATTTCTCAGAGTAAATACAGTCAGCGACGGTGGGTATTTTTAGCTCGCAGATAATCAGTCAGTCTGAGATACATTATAGAGTTTTACACTGCAGCACAGTCCGTCTGGAGATTTGACTGTGCATGGTTTACAAACAGCCTGCACTTTGCTTCAGTGGTGAGCGAATCGGATCCCTGTGGACGGAGCCAAAGAAAAATCACGCACCCATCCAAGTTCATATTTTAGGCTTTACAAGAGTACCTTTTATGATGGATCTTTTTTTCTCTCCGCTTCCGCTAGCTGGAAGGCAAGAAAAATAGAAAACCCCGAGCAGCATTTCCCGCTGACGGTATTACTACTCTCCCCTGCTCTCTCTGTCTCTCTCTCTGATTATCTCTCACTCTTCCTCTCTTTTCTGCCTCCCCCTTCCTTCTCTGTCTCCTCTGACATCAGAGGAAGCGTTGCAGCTTCACCAGAAAGCCATGCGATAATGCACGCTGACTGGATCTCACGCCCGTGCCCCCATCACTCGAAGAGACTTTGTCATCACACACATGTGAGCACACACACTCCCTGAGACGTGTACACCTGCTTTATACCGCCTCCCTTTTACCTCAGCGTTGTCATGCTATTCATCTTGTACAGGAGCACATGGGGTGCGTTAGAAGAATGGTGGGAGGGGGGATAATACAGGAGATGTGAGACCAAACTGTCTTCATTCATTCCCTCAGCCTGGATGTAAAGCCCCCGTACGCTGGCTGGAGTCCCTGCCTTCCGCTTTGCATGTCTTCCTCCTCGTCTATCTATCTCCTCGCCTCTTCCTCCCTTCCTGGCAAGCCGGTGCATTGCGTGACCAACCTCGTAACTCCACCGCGAAACTAATGGCAGCAGAGGCCTTTATCTGGCATGGGAACGGGATCTCATCTGGAGCTGCCCCAGGCTACAGTAGCCTACACACACACACACACACACATACACACACACACACACACACACACATGCACACAGAGACGTACATTAAGCCTCACCAATACACTCAAAGAGGCAGGAAAGTAGAAATTCAATTCCGAAGTAGCTTCGCAGAGAGACAACAGGGGGAGGGTTTGTTTGTTTTCCTCTCCCCCTGCCTTGTTATGCCACACCTTGGATATCAAAATTAATAAGGAAACATGATTTGAATTATGGTGGTCAGTCAGTGCAGAACAAGAAAATAAGTTTGTTGATGATGAGCAGAGACCCAGCCCGGCGTCAGCATGTACAACTCGCAGCAATGTGTCACAAGTTCCATTCGAATTTAGACATGCCGGGCTAAAATGATTGGCTCTTTAATTAATTGCATTATCATCAGCAAACACAGTGATTTTCTCCCAGCCGTGAAAGCTCCTGAGAGAAGGCAGATATAATGCAGCCGAGGCCACTCCACTCAGCCACTGCAGGAGGAATTCAACAGGCGCGGGGCTGCCACAAAGTCACAGTGCCCCCTACTGGCGGACACAGCGCCGACACCCCGAAAGAGCATCTCCCTTGGCATCCAGCAGCAAGAAGCCAAGGGCTGGGCATGTGTGCACACAGCCATGGGACACTCACAGCGTCCCTTCAGAAAAGGATTTTCTGCCAAGTGTTTGGCAGTCCGTGCGGCGCTCATGCATACTCAATTTCAGGGTTGCACTTGATATAAAACAGCTTTGCGTGATAGCGGGATGAGAATGTGTACCATTGAGATGGAAAATATTCAGGCTGCCATGTGAAGCATGTGTGGGCTGCCGGGGGAGGGCTGAGCCACGGAGGTCCAGAGGTTTACGGTACACGGACCGATACGGGTATTGTACAAGTGTTGTCCAGAGCTACAGATTTAGGTGTTTCCTCGATAACTCAACTAGAGCAAAATGCTCTTCCTCGTTGCAGTTTCCAGACTAAATTCACCATTTAGCATCAGGGCTCGCATGTTATTCTCAGACACTCTCTGCCGGCAGGTCTTCTGGAGGCAAATGGTGAAGCTGATCCATAGACACTGAATAATGGAACAACTGCAAGGACACTGTCTGTTAGCAGCTGCCAGATTTCACGGGGATATCGAGACATTTTGAGACGCACAGCTGGAAGCTACTGCCATATAAAACTTAGTTGGACTGGATGTTTCAAACTAAAAATCGCTGTCAATTACAGAATATAAGTTCACCAGCTAAATGACTGTCTTTATGCGCTCATCTCCTGAAAATAAAATGTCCATGCCCGTGGGTCATGACGAAACTGTTTGGACCCATTAGAATGGAACAATGTTAATTCAGATTTAAAGTGAATCTTTCGTTTTAACCTCTGCCTCCTCATGCTCCGTTTCAAATGCAGCGACTGTCCACATTAATACTACTCGGAGCAGGCGTGCCAGACGGACTTGTTCTGCTAAAACGAAGCAGTTTGTTGGGAAACAGCAGCGGCGGAATGGACATATGGTCGCACTGGGCAGAGCATATGTCCATAGCACTCGTGCTCAAGTCTATGTCCACAAACATGACAGACCCAGGCCAACATCCCCGGGGGAAGAGTCTGCTCCTTGCTTCTTTCAAACAACTCCCGAGTGTTACGAGTAACCGCCTTTTGGAGTGAGAGTATTGTATAGTAGAAAAAATGCTCGAAATGCAAACGCTAAAATGCAACATTAACAATCAAGACCACATTGTGCATCATTTCCACGCAACATTACTCATCAGAACAGCTGCAGGGCTGTTTTACTCTGCTGACAACGACCTCCTACGATCTTAATACAAACTCGGCCGACACAATTGCCGTTAAGGAAACGATCATTTCTACAGGTGAAGAGCACTTTCTGCAAAGTGTCCACTTATGAAGGATTGGCTCATTTCACCCACCTGTTCTCCACTGAAAACTAGACGCACATATAACCGTATTAAGATAAATTAGTTGCACTATATTTGCTGTATTATACATTAGTGATATTAGAAAGTTGCCTTGTGTTTCTTAATGTCCTCATTACGAAGGCTGGAGGAAAGGCGAGGGCTATGGTGGACTGTCTGCACTGACACTTTATATTCACATGCAAGGTGTCTTTTATCAATTATGAGAGACCAGAAGAAGGAAAGAATATTTTAAGCAGCTCGATAATTTTGATTTTGAGAAAAAGAAAGAATGAGAGATGATGAAAGTTGATTTAATGAGCCCACCACAGGTCATTAGGATGTTGTAGCAGCATACGTCATGGAATACAGAACAAGCCAAGTAATTATGTAAAAATAATACACCCAGCAGTGAGATGTGCATATGCAAACGTCTGCTGAGCAGCCCAGCATGCATTAGGAGTATAGTCCATTCTCAAACACATCAGTAGCACATCGTCTGGCTGCACCATCGTATTCCACATAAACATCTGTGTTGTGTCGTGCTTGAAATGCGGCGGCTTTATCGAAAGCAGTCATGGCTCAAGTGGTGAACCCTGAGGAACTCCACGAGTCAAAGAAACCTCAACCGAACTAGAACAACGACAGAAACATGTTTTGATTTTGAAGCTCAATACCGGGTCTATACTGACTCAAATAGCGTGATTGAATATCGGCGCAGATGGGACGGATCTATTCAATTAAATTATGTTTATATGCTACATTATATACTGGAATTTGAATTTGTGTCTGTGTAAAACCAAAATACTGAAATAAAAAGTGAGTAAGGCGCCGAGAAAAAGACAGAGGAGACTGCTGTGCCATGTCTTTGCACGCTGCACGGCACATTGGCTCTTTAAACTGGTGTTGTGTCCTGACAACAGGACTTGTTTTTGTGAAACCAACAAAGCTTCCAGGATCCAACACCACCTCCTCCTCCTCCTCCTCTTCTTCCTCCTCTCCGGCTGAGAGAGGAGCACCGCTTCCCCTCTGTATGTTTGTTCCAGTCAGCAGGTTCACATGGACACCATCCAACTTCCCTGCAGTCTGCGGGGGGCGACAGAAGGTCTCTGCAGTAATCTGTTACCATTTCCTTTACAATTAAAGGAATTAACTTCACCCGGTGACAAAACAAAGATTTTTGTTCTGGATGAAATCTAATTAGGAAGTGATTTTCATTTTGTCAAAAAAACACCTACAAAGGCCCCCATGGGGGTTCAAATGATATGTAATTGAAGTTAATGGGTCTCGGTGACAATAACAAGCAGCAATGAATATTAATATTTTAAATATTTTAAAAAGACAATAGCGGTCTGTATTGGTTTAAAATCCTAAATGCTGCTACAGTTTAACATACCAGAGGCTGGAGGAAAAAAAAGACATCCTCAAGCAGCAGTGTGAACTGCTGAGTGGAAGCCGAAGCACGCAAGTGTCACAGTTCAGCCGAACTTAATGCAAAAACAGATGGTGCACTTATGAGTAGAGGCGACACGGGGAGACACAGATCAGCCATCGCAGCAGCCTTGCACTCGACTCCCTTTTCAGAGCGGACTGTAATTACACGGGGAGTCAGCTGAGCTCCATGCAGTTCATCAGCACCGCCTTGCTTCACGTAGATGCCCAATAACAACCCCGGCTGCTACGAAAGTACTACATATTACATATTATAAATGAAATGAACGAAATAGAAATACTAGACTATTTGATTAAAAAAAAGAAGAACACAATCTCATAATGAGTCAGCTGTAACACTCGAATACCCAGAATTGCAAGTGTGTGTAACTTGTGATTGCTTTTTGTTAGCTGTTTAGAATATAAGAGAACTTGACAAATACAACTCAAAGTAATGGATAAATAGTTAAAGTAATGGATAAATAGTTGAAGTAATGGATAAATGGCTGAAATACAGTATATACCTCAAAGTAATTGATAATGGATGGTTGAATTATATGACTATAAGTATTGGATAAATTGTCAAAATATACAACTAAAAGTAATCAACACATGGTTAAAATATATAACTGGATAAATGGATAAACTATATTACTAAACATATTGGATAAATGGTAGAAACGTTTAATTTTAACACTTTGCCTTAATTGTACACATATTACTTTATTCTGCCCAGCATGTATTATATGTTACCTCAAGACCAGGGTCACCTGAATACTTAACTGTGGGGGAAAGTATGCCAAGAAGCATCAAAAGGGCCTTTAAAAAAAAAAAGTCATTTTCAATTAACATGCCGCTGACCCATTTCCCTAGCAATGAGCTCGGAGAAGTGTCTGACAAATGCATGTCTGGCTGTGCCGGGAGGATTGTGGCTTCAAGGAGCACACTGAGATCACAGCTCTGAGGGAAGCCTAATCAGATGCAAATGTCTTACTTCTGTCTGCAACAAGCTCAAAGAGACAGTGAGAAGACCAAAAAAAGGTCTTTGACCCTTTGTTTTTCTATAATATACTAAATACAAAACTACAGGCTAATCACTACTTAAATCAGTTGGTTAAATCAAACACTCTGCATGCATACTGATTACCAAGACAATAACTTGCACCGGCAGAGCCTCTCCTCGTAGAGAAAGCAGGCTTCAAAGAGAATCTAGATGAAGCGGTAACGATGGACGCTTTAAAAAAGCCATTTCTTTAAAGCGTCGAAGAGAAAGCCCACGGGTCTGCGGAGTCCAGTCCGGCTCCCATTGGCGCCCGGTGTGGAAAAAACAAGAGCACTGGGCCACTGGGACATTCCTGCGAGCATCATGAGCCCTCCTTAACTATTCTAAACTGACATCAATTGCTGTGCCGGCTTGATCCCAGCGGACCTTGTTAGCGCTATTTAATGGCAAAATGAGCCAACTTCTAAGTCCTGCTCTGGCACCGGGAGCTTTGTTAGGTAGCGGATGTAATAAGATATCACACTAATTACTGGAGGGACACGGGTTTGGGAAGGCTAAACATTTGTACATTTGTTAGCGCATGGAGACAGTTTGTCTTGGCAGTCACAGAAAGACATTTCCATGAAGATGCTATAGCTGTTAAAACACGAGCGGCATCTGATATCATTTTGAGCATGCATTACCCACAGTTATTAATGTTACTTGTGTGTGTTTGTCATCGTTGTGACAGTAGCTCAAGTAGAGGAGAGCCATAAAGTCATCAAACTGCCTGTGATACAAGTCAGCTAGCTAACATCAGCCCCCTTAACTCGTTTAGCCCCCCAGCCATTTTTCAAAAATGCCAAATGGTTTGCATACCCATACTAAATACAGAAAACCTCCTTAACCACAAGGGCTATTTGAATCATTTAAAAAGGTATACTATACAGAAAACACTTGTGAGAACAGTTAAGAGGGTCATATAGCAGTATATGTGTTGATATATGGTATATTGGTTGATGATAGAACACAGGAAAGAAAAAAAGAAACTTCCAGGATCTATTTCCTCTTTTAATTATGCATATCATCGCTTTATACTATAAACTAGCACTATGTGTTAACAGAATCTCTGCAAAGTTTGAGTTTGATTAAGTGAAGTTAAATATTTTTAGTAATTAATTTAGTGCAGATTTCGTGAACCGTAGGTTTAGGTCCGCTGAAAGCAAAAATGCCCTAACTTTCTTCCTGGACCTTGGACGCCTCCACAACGTTCCACAACAGAGACGCTCTGCTCAAGCAGATACACAAATACATAACAAGTAAGTATCATTTCTTCCATAAGTAAGTCATTTTTCAGTTTTTTGGCTGGAATAAAATGCAATGTGGTTGATATCTTGTTGAGGCTTTGTCTGACAGTGGTTTTGGATTCCGTGGGTCATCAATGTAAGCTTTCCAGAAAGGTGCGCCAATCCTGTGTGACATCAAGCTAGGGATATAAAAATGTATATTTTCATAACTTCGAGTCACTTTCGAGTCCTTCGAGTCATATTTATGGTTTATGTTAATTTTTATGGTTGAATTGTGTTTAAACATGTAAAATGGACTTATATGCTCTTGTAAGGCTAGGCTTTGCAGTTTTTTTTGGTACGTCACATCAGTGGCTTAGGTATCAATTCATGGGAGGACTTTGAGAGTGAGGAAGACCTCCTGAT
Source organism: Taurulus bubalis (assembly GCF_910589615.1). NCBI lineage: Eukaryota > Metazoa > Chordata > Actinopteri > Perciformes > Cottidae > Taurulus > Taurulus bubalis. The sequence continues at coordinate 4,468,641 of NC_136592.1, forward strand.
GAAGAGTTCTGCCCCATTTTTGGGGTCGCCTGGGGTTTATAAGGTAGCTACCTTAATAAGGTACTAGTTTTTGATGAATGGTTGGAGCCAATGGGAACCAACTAGCAGGATCCTATTGACCCAGAGCAGCATCTGGCAAAGCTGCTGCACAGCCTAAGCTACCAGAAGCTATCCTAATATCCAAGTGATATTGGTGTTCTGCGTAAAAGTTATGAAAAAGCAGCAGTTTAAAAAATACATTGTCTTACAAATTAATGGCATGAAATAACCAAAAATTGTCCCCCTAGGTGACAATGAGCCTTGAAGCTAGCGCCGACTGATAAATCATATTTTCATCACAATATCAACATTTTGCGATAAACATAAGACTCGATGAAAGCGATGAATAACAAAAAATATATATTTTAGGGGGGTCACCAAAAAAGCGAAGATCACTCGAGTTACTCGAGTTGACGACAACCTTGCTCGTTGCTGTAAGGAAGTGCAATAAAACCCTAGCGAGTACAAAGCCAATGATTTATCAATACATCCGTTACCTCATATTGTGCGACGTGAGTCATTGGATAAACAACAACACAGCAAAGATTCGGGCAGTGTTAGCGTTTGGTGTTATTCCTAAGAGTAACCATGAACAAGTTAATATGTGATAGTTCACAGGTTTTCAAGCCCCTGGGTCTGTATAGCTGTTACTATCCACTCCATGCTATTATGGGGGAGACAAAGGCAGAGATGTTTGAGAATATAATGAAGATTTAAGGAAGTGAACTCAATGCTGCCCTTTCCTTTTAGAGGCTGGCTGACATTTCCTCCATTTTGCCAATCGGATCAGCACAAATGTCCTGAGGGTGGAGGCTTCTGTGCTTTAGTCAGCTCCAGTTTGAAGGATGCGGCCCCCAACCAGACGCTTTTTCCCTAAATCAGGCACTTTGTCTTCACAATGTATGTGTGTGAACTAGGGGGCAAGGGCAATTTATCATAAAAGTCTTATAGGCGTATAGAATTTAATTCACCGTTAACTTTTTCCTCCCATTGCATCTGCTGTTAATTTGTCTTTGAGCAAGGCACCTTCACCACTAGTTGCACCAGTGCAGCTTTGATACCAGTGACGGTACTGGACCGCTCCAAGTTCCTCCTATGGAGGAGAAAATAGGGTATTGTGGAAAATATATGAATCTCACAAGAGACTTGAATATTAGGTGACACAGGCAAATGTGTTCATCACAGCTTAATAAGCAGTGCTGAGGTCACCAGGACCGTTGTTAAATAGAGCTCAACAGTGAGGAAGTAAAAAAAAAAACTTCATGTTAAACCCTCCCCATGTCATAGTCATCCAAGATAGAGTGAAACGTTGGTGTGAAGCCAAAAATCTGTATGGAATCAACCACGCTTTGTGGAAAACATGTTTTATTTGCGACGTAATGGAGAAATACTACACTACTCACGATCCTATAGTGTCACAGCAACATCTCTTGGCTCGGTGAGCTCGGTGTTAAAATATGAGGAAATGTGCTAACTTAACCGCCAACACCCAGTGAAAGTCGTGCTCATATGCCCCGCTCCATGGTCTGCTCCCGGATAAAGAAAATTGACAAACAAGGTAGCTAGAAATAACTCGCACAATTTCCGTTCCCTTCGCTCTTTCCACTCTGCCTCTTTTTCAAGTGGCGTTCAAGTCTCCTGCCGTGTTCGGAGGAATTAGGTGGGGGAATTTGGAAAAGACCCTGTTTCACACAATTTTTACAGGATTAAAAAAAAAAAAAATCAAGTTGAATTTGATTGTATCAGAGAGCATGTAACAGACCAAAAAAATAATATTCAACAGTTATGAGTTACGATTGCCTTTTAAAAATATATATACTTTAGTTGACCACTGTAACAGGATTCATTACCTCCCCGAGTCTCCCCCAGCCCAAATGACACACGCCGACCTTGGCGCTGTTTTGCAATGTCTTTATTGGGACGTGCATTCCTCTCCCCTCTCTAGCGCCTCCGTCCATCCTATGGCTTATATAGCCAAGACACACAACACACACAATCTGCTCCAGCTGAGGCCAATTACGTCTCATCCCGACACCTGTTCCCTGAGTCACTTCTCCCCTCCCCTTCTTCAGCTGAGCTAACCACGCCCCTGCCACCACAACCACTTTTCCACTTTCAGTACTTTTCCAGAATCAAAGAGACGCTTTACATTAGAACGCTATCGGCGAAGCTTCACCAGAGCAGAGTGACAACTGAAGAATTAGATAAGGGAGTTGCTAAACCAGCCTGCTAACTTGTTAACATCAGCCCAGATGAACTTTGCAAGAGGAATGCCCCACAAACGGGAAGTTTTAATGTCACATTGCTGATGAATTAAATAGTATAACCAGTCGCATGGTTTTTCCACTGCACATCAACGCCCTTTACAAAACACCCATTGGCTGAAATAAGAGAGGGGAAGTATTGTATTACCCAACTCCCCTTGTGATTCAACTCTGTCTTCGAATGAGGACTACGAATCGACAACCACGCTAACAGCTAATGCTCAGCATGCTCACTACGCTAATGCTGACATGCTGATATTTAGCTGGCATAATGCTCACCGTGTCAGCCATCTTAGTTGAGCGTGCTAGCGCGCCAAAATTTGCTAATTAGCGCAAAGTCGGCCGATGTCATTGGACAAATGGATGTGACGATGGCACCGGATTGGAAAGTTAAGCGATCGCCATTTCATGCTGAGGGGGAACATGGACGCCCGCACCAAATTTAATGCCGACTCATCCGATAGCTGTTGTTGAGATAATTGCAGCCCAGCATTCGAGCCTGAAGTTTTGTATTCTGGTTTGTGCGGCTAACTTGCCAGCTGGGCTCCGACTACAATGTGGTCCTTAAGAGTGTTGGTGGCCTTCTGAACAGTGTGTGAGCCTTAGGCACTGAGAAGTGTGTGTGTGTGTGTGTGTGTGTGTGTGTGTGTGTGTGTGTGTGTGTGTGCGTGTATTTGTGTGTGCATTAAGGCAGGGTCATCGAGGAGTAATAGGATTGCTCAGCCCCGCTCCCTCTCTTGACACCCTGGCAAAGACAGGCCTCCTAAATCATCCTCACATCTCTGAGCAAGATGGAGGACCTGGCATCGCCTCGCTCCCCGCCCTCCATCCCGCGCCGCACCATAACCACCCCCCCTCCATCCTCCATCATGGTACAGATACCGCTCACGGCCGTGATTTCAACTCAAACCTCCACAAGGACTGGAATAATATCTACTCAGCATTCTGTAAATATCCACAGGGAGAATGTACTCGAGATCACTGCGGCTGTGCCACCGGCTGCTGATCCTCAACTTCTGCTCTCTGTTCTTGAACTTTTCATCTTGTGACTCCTAAAAAGGGAAGCAATGTGTGAGGCGGAGGAGACTACTCAGCGGATATTATACATGATTCATGATCTGTGCTCTCTTGTTCCTGCTCAGGGCCATGAAGAGGCTGAAGCCACTTTCGCCTGTCTAGACATGGCAGCCCTTTTTCAGAAAATTTTATCCTAACTAAGTTACTTTTGTATGCCGGACATTCAGCTAGTCCAGTCGAATAGAGGACCTAAGCCACTAATTTAGAAAAGGTCCCTGAACACCAAAGTTCACCAAGAACAAGATGGCCAACACTTGTCATAGCAGATGAACAGGAAAATGGGGTCGGATCCGTCTCAATATTAATGAACGCACAATGTATTTTGTAATTTCTATAGAAATTGCTCTTTTCACAAAAATATTTTTCAATGCACACACAATAGTTACCTTATGAATGTTAACTTAATTTAGTGATTGTTTTAAAGAAATCATGTAAGCCATTTCTATCGTGCTTCATTTTTTTATGTTTTGTGGACGAGACAGTGTGATATTTCCACATGGCCCACTTTTTATATTTATTCAGGAACAAATCCGCACCGTGACCGTCCTCATGCCACAGTGTGTCCAGTGGTTTCAGCAGCTGGTTACTGTTGTCCGAGACCGACTGCAAATTACCAACAAAAACAACAAAGTGCTAACTTAACCGTTCGCTCGGCTCGGCTTCTACCAATCGGCTTGTAGCTCCGTCACTGCGAGCTAAACGCTCAACAAAGTCACGACTGTTTGCTGTCCTGGCTCCTCAGCAGAAAGTCTCTCCATCTTCCGCCGCAAACTAAAAACACATCTTCTCCGACTATACCTTGAATAAGGAAGGTAGCGTCGTAGTAGCACTTTAGTATCACTTAGATGGCACTTACTGATAGCACTTTGTAGTTTTGCTTTATTGAATAAATGTATTTTCTTGATTGTTGTTGTTCTGAGTTTGTACTCATAGTTAAATGCACTTATTGTAAGTCGCTTTGGATAAAAGCGTCAGCTAAATGAAATGTAATGTAATGTAACCGAGCAAGCTCTAGAAAGAGAAAGCTACCTCATGTAGCAAATTACTTTCTAGCGGTCTAAAAAGATGGTTGCTTTCATCATCTTAATTCATTTGACAAAAGAGTTGTATAAATTCATTGATTTTCTTAAATGATTCAAAGGCCATAGTCATTACTTTCCGATCTGATTTGGATTGGCAGATAGTGATGCAACTCCACTTCCATGACTTGATGGCGGATAGGTTATGAACACAATTCATTTCCGCTGGCATTTATGTTTCTGTTTCGTCGCAATCTCTTGGCTAAGTAGTGTGGAAACATGCCGACGCTCGGCACGCTATGGATGTGTTTTTACCTTCCAGATCTTGCCCCCAGACAGCTGATTGATGTTGACAAGAAACATTATGAGATGTACAAAAACAAAAGGAAAGGACAGCGTTCAACAATCACCATTCCCCCCAAGGATGACTGGAAGACATTCATCTTGGCGAAAAACAGAAAATGTCCTCTGGTACGTTTTTAAATCAGTTATCTGATAAGGTTCATTTTATCCTTGTCCAAAAGTCAAGCTTCTAGTGGTACAGACACTATTATTGTACTTGTATTGTTTGTGACAGGGGCAGTTAACATTTAAGAATGTGATGAGGATAACATGACGAGTCACGTCGAGGAGGAGGAAGAAGAGGAAGAGGACAAGGGCCAATTGCAAGTTTGAAGACTTTGTTCGAGAAGAAGTGTTGAATCTGTCTTGAGAATCAAAGTCTATTCACTTAATATATGAGATCTCAAGTTCCAGGTTACGTTTTTTAACTTGTAATCAGTTTATTTTTTTCTTAAACACTAGCAGAATCCGTCTATCTGGATAAGGAGGAGAATTTGACGGGAACGTTTTCAAAGCTGCTGAAATGCCTTTGTCAAGGTGCCCTCCTTTCCTGTAGCGCCAACAAAAAGGGTGTCCACCCACATGGGGTCTACCGGATGCAGCAAAAGGTCCGCAGGTAGTAGTAGTAGTATCCATCAAATAATGCTATTCGTTTGTTACATCATTTGTGTATAATCATAATATGAAGACAGTTACAACATCAGTGTCAACAATCACTTGTGGACGCTCAGACTCAGCTCTGGTCATCGGTCAGTAACTAGGGGATTCGATTAATCGGTTGATTATTTTTTCGATTAATCAATGAATCGGATCAAAAAAAAAACATTACTTTTCAACCCTCTATTCAAAAACAGAAGTGACAGTGCAAAACATCTTCAGAAAGCAATAACAGGTTGCTCCTTGAACATCCCTGAGCTGTTAATTAAAAAATAAAACAAGAACAGACTAACTCAAAAAAAACATACACATGTATGCTTTACATCTCCCAAATGTGAGCCCTTTTTACTGTAATTGATCTCTTTGGAGCAGAGGCTGCTTTTACATGCCATGCTTTATCAATATGTATGAAACACTGGACAGAGGGAAGCTGTACTGCTCCTCTCACGTGTTTTCACCTTCAGCTCCACTTCATCTCAGCCCTGCATCAAGCCGCACTACATATAGAGCGTCCTCTTGCTTAAACTATTTCATTCTGAAAAATGGACCACATCATTTGTTCAATATCTGGGCCTCTTATGACAACATCACGTTGTTGGCTAAGCCCAACTACGTGATTTGATTTATTCTACTTTGAGTAAAAATAAAATAAAAACCTGCAGCCAGATCCTCCGGTGTGCCGGTTTAACGTTAACGACGTTGACTGGTGAACTGAACCAGACCGGGGGGTGACGGCATGTTTCATCACGTTACGGTTTTTTACAAGCAAGACTGAGCTGTAACGGAACATAACGGAACTTTAACGACAATACACAACCTAAACACGTTAGCTAACGCGATAGCAAGCTGACTAGCTTCCATTAAAAACAAGTTTGAGGGAAATGAAGCCGCTCTAGACATCTTAACGCTGATTGGCCAAGACTAGACACGTCACATCAAAGATGTTTTATTGTGAAGATCACGACCTCAGGCCAGTTGCTCTGCTCCGCTCTTTTTTCTTCTTCTCTGCGATTTATTGAATCGCGCGACACAACGAATCGATAATGAAAGTCGTTGCTAACTCTTTTGATAATCGATTTTTATTTTACCGATTCGTTGTTGCAGTCCGAGCAGCAACAATTCATCGGATGCAATTTTGCGGCGGCAAGATTGTAAATGTTGTAACGTGGCGGCCGTGTTATGAGGAGGTAAATGTTTTTGAACACCTGTTTTTTCGGACGACCTCATGGTTGACCACTCAAAGGTATTGTCTATCAACTGTCATCATGGCCAAAATCTCTCTCTCTCTCTCTCTCTCTCTCTCTCTCTCTCTTTACTGATTGAGCTTGAGTGACTGCTGAGCACAGCAGAACAAGTTCACCCACACTGATTAAATCATACTGGGCACAAAATCCCACGACAAGAACTCTATCTACCACTACAAAGACAAGGATGTCCGTCCTTTCATCAATAGCGACGTTCTGCCCCCAGAACTGTGTGTTCTCCATAGACTAAAAAAAATATACCTGCTAGAAGCTCTCTCTCTCTCTCTCTCTCTCTCTCTCTCTCTCTCTCTCTCTCTTTCTGTCAGCCTAGTGTGCAATGTCCAGAGGCAATAAGCAACTGCCACTGTAAACCACCGAGGGAGTAAATTGTTGGATGTCCATGGAGGTCAGAAGGCTGGGAAGAAGCGAGCCTCCTCATTCATCCGCCCATATAGCCGCTGGAGACCACAGAGGAGAGAGAGAAAGAGAGAGAGAGAGAGAGAGAGAGAGAGAGAGAGAGAGGGAATCCGTTTTGATTTGCAAGACACTCTGGAAGTGTGTACATTTGAGTTCCAGAGAACTGCTTTGACTGCCATTTTATAAAGGAAATTCTAAAAATATTTAATTCTCTCTTCTCCGTTGCCGCTGCCCCAGGTCAGTCCTAAGATAAGCACATTGTCGATGAGCAGATGACAAATATGTTTGTCAAAGTATATTTCAAAACACAAAAGCTAGAGAAGTTTAAAATGAACGTTGAAGTGAATCCCGGCCACCTGGTCGTGTCACTGGCATGTGAATAAAGACAATCCAATGCTGCGTTCACACCAAACGCGTTGCGAATTTGACACGTTAGTAGATTACATGCAAAGTCAATGCAAGCAAATTTTTCGCCGGGTGGCGCGAATGATGCGTTTGACGCGGCGTGAACTCGGGCGGAAAATTTGCGTGGCGTAAACACCTCCGTCCTGCCGTTGCTGAATCAAACTGCTGAACCCAGACACCATGGAGTTTGATGTTCCAACGTATGTGGAATTCACACATGAAGCAGAACTAGTTGTTATTTCCATGGTGGATGGCGGAAACGGTAACAGTTTTTACGGAGATAACCCACAGAGATAAGCCACTCCCCCTTTCAGACGCGAGGAACATTCGCAACGCTTTTGGTGTGAACACAGCATTATTGTCGAGCGAGTAAACTGACGCGAGTGAACGCGTCACAAATATCCACAATGCCTTTGGTGTGAGCATGAGGAGTGTTGCCTGCGTAGAGACTCGTCTTGGCCGGTAACTGGAGATATCAAGTGGTCACCTCAGAGGTTTGCTTTAATTGGAACCCGCCCTCTTTAGTTTAGCTGAGCAGGAGGAATCCACTCTGAAGGGAAAGCAGCAGAGACTGGAAACCGCCTCAACATGTGAAGCAGTAAAATGTTGCAGCATTTGAATTAAGTCTTACACCAACTCTCACTCATATTCACCACTTCAACAATTTCTGAATTATACAGTACATCCTCCCCATCCAAAGGTCAGTGAGAGCAACAATCTTGCTGTAGAAGGGAAATGGTTTGTTCAATTGATTTTCATTATTTGATTTGTTGAATGAGAATATTTTAAATCAGAGGGTTTTGCAGAAAACTGTCAGATGCATTATGATGTGAATCAACTTTGGCCACTTGAGATTGACACTCATTCAAAACCATGCGATTTTCTCTATTACTAATTAAATGTTTCGAATCTTCAAAGGGGACATTTCACTGCAGTAGAACTTGTCAAAAGTTTCTATATAAAGTTACTTCTGTAATTTTTTATAATTCACACGAATTTGCGTGAAACACCTTATCATCAGCCTTCCAACTTGAAAAGACATGTTATGTCTCCAACTAGTGGATGAGTCGTGGTACTGCACTCATCCTTGAGGCACTGGCCTTCAATACAGAACGAGCCGGTAGAAGACCAAGGGGTACAGTTTTGTTGGGATGGAAGGAACAATTGTGTGTGTGCTGTGTTTCATATTCATTCACTCTGACCCAGTAACATATGCTAATGCTTACACCTCTGCAGAAATCTCAAAAGGGTATAATTATTATACAACCAAAATTATTCAAATAGACCTTGTAGTTGCAGAGATACACTATTTATTTTGGGCATGTCATTTTCCAGCATTCATTAATAAATAATCGTATTTGATGAACCCATGTTCCCTCAGTTATTCTTAGAAACTCTCTCTCTCTGTATGTGATGCTGTTGTCTCGAAATCTGTCTACAAATCTGGGGGATATGTTGCAATGATCCAGACAAACGTAACGAGTAATGAGCCCAAATACATTTATGTAATAGTGAGAGCATTATTTATTTTGAAGATTAGAAAAGCAGCAGAGCTAGTTGGCCCGGCTCCTCCATGGAGGTCAGAGAGGACGCTCTTCAGCTCCGAGTGGGAATTTTCTCTCACTTCGAGATCATCTGGAGGCAGAAGTTGTGCTCCTCTGCCGGTCACAGTCGGTGCTGCAGCCGCCGGGCTAATGATGGCCGTATCCGTTATTCCGTCCTCTCCCAAATGTTTCTTCCTATTTCTGAGTACATTAGGCTGCTGTTTGCTGGTGCTAGCTCCCAAAATTCTCCCTGCGCTGCGTTTATCCCTTAATCTCACAGTAACACGCAAGACTTGACGGCTCCTAGTCCTAATTTATGATGCCTAATCCATAATTATAGTATGCCCGCAATACAACAATTTAGCTTAAACTACCAAACACTACATAAAGTAGTTGAAACTAGCCTAGAGTAGAGACGAAAAGCGGCGCTAAAAGGAGAATAAATATTGTACTAACACGAAGCAGGTGGCTAAATAGACGACTCAGAATGCTTGAGTTGCTCGATGTCTAAGTAGGAAACTGTTTGCCAACACGACTTGATTGAAAAAGGTGATAATATATAATATGACTGCGTTGTGTTTCTGCCGCCCCCTAGCGGCCAACATCACTCAATGCAGGTGTAAGAAAACCTTAAATGAAAGACTTTTGGATAGAATTGGGTATTTCTACATTGTGTTATTTCTACTTTTACGTGAGGGACCAAAGCACTTTATCCACCACTGACTTCATGTCAAGGAGAAAGATTTTGGCTCCGATAAATCAGCGCATTGGAAAGTGCCTGAGGATCGTGTCGCTGCCACCATCTCGGCTCAATTCAAAGCCGCTAAAGCCATCAATTAGACGGATTTAGTCAATTATGATACGAGAATAATTAGTTCAACAATGTCAAATGTTTCTTATCTGCGCCATACAATGAATCAATCTGAGCGTATGAACCGATCGTCATTACTCATTCGAGCTGCACACATTTATTTGCAAGTCTTTTGTTCTTCTAGGACACGACGGGATTTTTTAATTTGGCATAATTGTACAGTCGTGATTTTATTTTTGCCCTCGCCGTCTCCCCAGCAAAACCTCGCCATCATCACCATGACGACCAGAAGCCAATGAGACTATCCGGCTTTCCGCAGACAAACTTGCTGCCGCACAACTTTGAGTCGGTGGGAATAATCTCAAAAGAGATCAGATACCTTTTGGAGTGTCTTTGCTCCGTTAAACAGGATTCAGCACACCGAGCTACACCGACTTCCTGCTTGGTCTCATCAGCTGATGTTTTGCCTGTGGGGTTCATATGCTGAGCGAGCCGGATGGGGAGATGCGTAGAAAGGGTGGAGAGATCACATGGTACGATCGATAATGTGTAGAGCAAAGAAATGTGTGGAGGTGATGCGGTGATGGACATTTCAGAAAAGTAGAGAACTCTTCCCAGTCGAGGTTTCCAGAGACTTGGTGTCTGCGGCACGGAGCGATTAAAGCAGCTGGTGCTTTATTTATCAGGAGGGCGGGTTGCGCTGCTGTCAATCCATCAAGATGGCTGTCAGCTTTTTTTTTTTGTCATTCCCCTCCGGCGCTGGTGCTCAAACAGCAGTGCCACGACTAATGGAAACAGGAAATCAAACCATTAACAGGATTTACTGATGGCCATTTTAATTGCTTCTGAGACAATAAAAAAAAGGGATTAATGAAATGAATTGTTATTTAAGTGTCCAAAACAAAAACACACACACACACAAAAGAAAGGTGTGTGTGTGTGTGTGGGATCACAGATCAGACCGGAGGAAAGGAGGAACACCAAACGGCCCCGGGCCCTCCAGGGGCCAACGTGAACCTCAACGTGCGCCAGTGGGGTTGTGGTTAACGTCTCGCTGAAGACCTGCTGGGACTGGATCTTGAAGGCGGGACTTGCGTTTTGACTCTAGTTTGAAGACCTTCTTTCTGTCAGTTGGTATTTTTGCTTGTGTGATATAAATGTTCCAAAAGAAACAGGGACTTTGGGGCAGCATTTGAGTCACTGGCAGAGCTCGAGTGGTTTTCTAAAGATGTGAAAAGATGTGAAATGCTTCAGAAAAAATAATCATTGATTCGTCTGCTGATGCTTTTCTGAATCAGTCATTTGGTCCATAAGATGAGAGAAAAATAAGTAGCCTGTTGCACTTTTGTGCTTCATTTTTTTAGGGGGGAATTTGTTCGAGAGAAATGAAAAAAGCAATTGACAGACAACCAACACTCAAAATGTCCATTATGATTTGTCTTTTTTCTTTATTATGAGAGAAATGTGACTTTACATCACCCCATGGGTGAGAATAAAACATAAATAAAACATTCTTACAAAATTTTGCAATAGATCACAAATGAAACTTCTTTTTTTTCCTTTTTTTTGTACATTTGATTTGTTTTATACATAAATCATATTTACATATTTGTCTTTTTTTTTTTTTTTTTACATTGTTGGGAACGAAACAAACCTGCGCCACTTTTACGGTGCAAAACTCTTCCTGCGTTTTCAAATCAGAGGTTTAAAAGATCTCGTCTCTCCTGAGGAGATGCTCGGCTCTACTCTAGTGCATTTTATCATTTAAGATTTAAGGCTACGCAGGGTTCACCTGATGGACACTCGTCTCATGGACAGCCCTATCATCATCATCATCATCATCACCATCATCATCGGGGAGGGAGTTTCCTGACTGGTGTCTGCTGATTGTCCTTTACAGAGAGGGGTTTGTGGATCCGCCACATCTTCCTTTGCTTTCATTTATTTTTCCCCACATTAAAGCTGCCGCCGACTTGTTTCACCGGATAACCAATTACAATCTCCGACGACGGCTTTGTTTTCGGCAGTCAATTACAAATGCAGCGGGGGAAATGTCACAGAGCGTGAGAGCCCTCGCTCTCGCCACATCATCTCTGTACGCCGACATGACCTGCTGAGAAAAATATGTCTTTCTCACAGCAGGGAGAATATGTAATAAGAAAAAGAAAAACAGAGTGGTGGTGTTGTTGTTGTGTGAGTCATAGGTGCAGCGCTCCCTAGTGGTCAAAACACAGCTAAAAGCAACCGAGACACAAAACAAGAGGCCCGTTCCTCTCCGTGTCTTTGACAGGATTACTCCAGAAAGCCACGAATAAAAACGACATGAAGCCACTAATTGTCCGTAAGCCTCTTCAGACACGCTAGAATAAAAGCAGGACACAAAGCACAGTTAACAGACAAGCACTTCAACGCCACACCAAAGCGGCAGTTCAGTGGCGCTGCTCTGTAATTCACTGGAGAAAAGCTCCATTTCTATTATTTTTTTACGTCCTACCTGTCCAGCAGGTAAGCGTGTGCGGCCCACAATCTGGGGTTAGATTAGTGGGGATAAAACACAGGCTTAAAAAAAAAAGAAGACAGGTCAGAAAGGTCACCGTGGGAACAAACCGTAAAAGCCCTTTACAGCGCTAACAAAACGTAGCGTCTTTCACGTACTTTACCACGTTCTCTCGCTTTGGATCATCGTTGCTTTCCGTGAGCATCAGTGCCCTCGATTTAAAAATAATAATAATAATAATTCCACAGAATACAAAGACCTCCTTCATTGATATCTCACACTGATAACAAAACGGAAAAAAATGAATGCATGAACATATTTGGACCAAAGTGCTTCACAACACCGCTGATGTCGGGTTAATTTGAAATGATTAGACACGGAGCCGCTTTTCCTGATTAGGCGTTCAAACAGAGCGTCATTTTGGTGTTTATTTCCTCTAACCAGCTGCTTTGTCCCCAGATTAACAGCCTCCTTTATTCTGAACGCGGCAGCCGCGTGAATCTATTATCGGAACCGCTGAACTCTCTAACACACAGGAACCATTAGCATGCTACAGAGTTGTACACGCAATTAAAAAAAAATAAACAAAACAACTAAGGGAAGCTGCAGTCGTCGGCGCTGGCATGAGAGATGAGGGCGGCATAGAAGCCCATTGACGGGGAGATAAAGCAAGGATCAAGCTAATATCCACGGCGCTAACACACTGAAGGATATGAATTGATCCATTAGACGCCAAAAGATACGTCTCCGTCCTTTTTTTTTTTTAATCACGGTTGAGTCTGGAAACAGAAACGCGCGCATCTGAGGAGTTTCACTCCAAAATGGAGGAATCCATTCCTCAAATAAATTAAAAGTGAGCCGGGGAACAAGATTGATGGCATAAAGTCTCTGTGGAAGATTGACCAAGGTATTTTAATTCCATGTTAATTACGAACAGGAGGCAAAATGCGTGGACCAAATCTGCTTTTCAAGTAGTCGGTAAAGGAATGTTTTCTTTCAGTTTGGGTCCAGACAGGAGCTTTTCGGACTGAAAACACTTCTTTGTTTTTGATTGAGTCACGTGGTTTCGGCAGATTTCCCCGTGCGGCTTCAGTCCTCGGATTAATTAGTCGAGAATAAATGAGCGGGAGTGATGCGATGTTTCCAGTGGCCTTTTGGGTATTGTCTGTGTGTGTGTGTGTGTGTGTGTTGGTGTGAAGTGGGTAACAAACACCGAACACTGGAAGGTGCAGCCTGAGACCTGGCAGAGCTCGTGAAACGCTTTCCATTCCACACGCACAAATTCATAATTCTCCCAAACGAAGAGATGAATCGCGTAACAGTGGTGGCTTTGGAAAAGGAAACCGAATACCCCGAAATGTGCTGCTAGTACTGCAAGTATGCATGTCTACTTGTGCACAGAATCCCTAAAACATTGGACTTTCCAGAGAGAAAAAACAAAGCATGTAATGTTAAATTGCTCTACCGTACGATTCAGAGAATAAAAGTCTTTGAGGTGATGTTAGAGGTCCCAAAAAGCAGTACACTGCAGTATTACGTATGGAGATGCATTTATTACTACTTGGTAGTAACACATTCCTCCTGAATGGCTGTGACTGGTTGAAGAGGAGGAAGAGGAGGAGGAGGAAGAGGAGGGCCACGTCTCAGCAGAAGAAGACCTCTCCATCCAGAGGAGGCTCCGGGAGGTGCGAGGCTTCTGAAAGGGAGGAGGAGCGGAGTCAGTGTCACAAGAGGGGTTCTGAGGTGCGTTCAAGGACTGAACAGAAAAAAAGAGAAGCTGCCTCAGTGAGAGGCCTAACGCTCTGGACGTTAGCCCTCCTGCTCGTACCCGCAGCCACCATTTCATATGTCACCGTCAGACGTATCAATGCGTTTTATTGATTATTATTATATTATTAATGTGCTCTGTATGCATCCTTACGGTTCGTGTATTGTTGCCGTTCTACAAATACAGGGAGACGCGCAGAAAGAGCAACACGAGTCCTTGACAGCTCAGCTGGGTATCGTTTAACAAAAAGTGACGATACCATCATCAATAACACGACCCTCAAAAGGGATACCGACACGTTTGATCATTCTAATAACTAATTAAATAACGCAAAGACAAAATCTTAACTGCATCTCCAAGTCTATACTAAGCAGGTTTTGAGTATAGAATGACAAAAAAAGTACATGCATCTTGAAACCAGTCCTATGATTACTAAAAGAATTAAAAAAACTATGACACCGATGGCAATGACATTTCAAAATGGTTTGATTGACGTCTGCCTGCACTTCCAATTACACTGCACACGAGGCACTTTGACTGAGCATGGAGTTCAGCACCTACTGTGTACCGTGTCAGTGTGCAGTCTGTACGCATTTGAGACGATGCAATAATCCCGAGGGTCGCAGGACGTAAAAACGGCTGGCGCTAGGACCCAGCAGAGACGACCGCGCAGTGACCTGAGGGGAATAGTGAAAGTAGATCCCGGTGGACCGAGTGAGTCTGCAGCACACCGAGATAAAGGAGAAGCAGAAGATAAAGAGGAAGCCTGATGCAGGCTGACACTTAAAAGCTCAAGTTCTTTAACATGCATCACTGTACGCCCATGACAGGCTGAACAGGCACTGCTGAGTACTTTTTATGGAATTGTTAAAGATGAGGGTCAGTTTCATTGGGTAACAAATGTCTGTGTATTTCACACACTATCGCTGCGTCTCGTGTACGTTTAATACAGTCGGTTTTATTGTCGATGTTATACTGATTTTATGGGTTCTGTCAGTTATTCAGAAATGTAATAATCAGGAAATGTGTTATTCAGTGGGTGTGCGAGGTCTTTGCATTTCTAAAAGTTGAATTATTGAACATATACAGTATGATCTAGTGCTCTTTAAAAGAAGATGGGATACACATAACATTTGCAAACGTTTATAGACAACATCTTCACAACAACAGACTCAAATTTGACAGCAAACAGGAAGCTTCTTTTTTGGGGGGGGTGCTTGTAACTTGAAAGGTTTTCACTGGGAACTCCCCTGGCCTGAAGACGTTTGTCATACCCGATCCTATAGCTACAGTGGATGCAGATTCCCAGCATGCACTGCAACATCAAACACAAAGAGAGACCTTGACAGTTTTGCGCTACATGGATTTGATTTCTCGCTCAGAAAAACAACTTGACGCAGCAATTCTTCCAATCTGAAGAGTCGTTGACGACAGCGACGCTTAAGCGCCGCTGTGAGACGCCTAGTAACTCAACTCCATGTACATCCATCCACTCCCTCATATTCACCATTCTCTACCTGCTTCCGGCGTGCTCCCCCCTTTGCCCTTCTTCTTCTTCTTGTCCTTCTCCTTGCTCTTGTTCTTGGTCAGCTGCAGCAGGCTCTTTGAGAGCTGGTTGTTGGCTTCGCCGCCTTTGAGGCTGGTGGAGGATGAGGTGAAGGGATTGAGGCCTTTCCCTTTGGGCTTAGACCGCTGGGGCTGCAGCCTCAGCAGGGAGGAGGAGGAGGAGAGCTCCGGCGGGTCCAGCTCCAGAGACTGGGAGCTGCTGGGAAACAGGAATTCATCCGACGTCGTCGAGGGAGTCCTCTGGAGAGAAAGGTACGAGAGATGCACAGCTGGTATCAACATCTGTGAGCGCATGTGTGTGAAGGGTGACTAAAAGACTAGTTTGACACTTTCTGCGACGCCCATGTCTATAATGCATTATACACATACTTTTAATGCATTGTAATTAGTTATGAGCACTCATACAGATTCATAATGCTGAATAGCCAAGACAACACAATATACAGCATTATATAATTACTTATATGGTTAAGTGTGATAACTGCTGGTGAGGATCATAATGTATTATAATTTCCATAGTTATAATACATTATGATCTATATTTAATGCATTAAAGTCACTGTTGCATTAGTATGTGATAAGTCAATATAAGTGCTAATAATTACTCTTAGAATGTTTTGTGTGTTGATCTTGCATAGATTTAATGATATTATTTCACTTCACTCAAAGCAAACATACATTGCTTATAACTACACATGGATATCAGCAGATTTGTCTGCATTATGAGTATGTTGGTAATTAAAGACTTCATAGAAAGAGTTAGCAAAAGAACCCACTTTGGCAAAAAGCCTGGGGCAATAACTTGTTAGGATTGTCATGTTTACTCGTCAAAGCGAGTCCCGAGAGCGTTTTTGAAATCCCTTCCGAGGGGACTCGGGTTCAAGCCTCCAACGCGAGCGCCCGTCAACACCAACCCCGCTGAAGTGTCATCGAGCAGAGCCGCCGCCCACACAGCCCGCCGAGTGTCGGCCTGTAGCCGCGGGGGTTGGCTCATTTTTTAGAAAGAGTCCCCCTTCTCACCTCAGACAGGCGGATCTCCTCCATCTTGTCGAGCTGCCGCTGCACGGCCTCTCGGTCCCTCTCCAGCTTCCTCTGGGCGTCCCTCAGCCTCTCCAGGTCCTTCTGGTACTCCTCTTTCCGGCTCTGCAGCCCGTGCTTCTCCTCCTCCAGCTCCTTCTGCCGCTTCAGGACCTCCTCCTCCTGCAGTGGTCGGAGAGGCGCGTTGACAAATTTATTGAAATGGTACAGTGCAGGTAGATCGCAGAGCACGCTGACATTACAAGTCTTCAGCTGAGTATCTAAAAACCCTTTATTTTAAAGAAATACATTATTTTTCCACCTGATATTTCTGTTTGACGTTAACGGCTCAATAAACAGTCAGCTGATTCAAGCTCACTCGCTGGCTTGACGCAAAATCATATAAAAGCTATTTATGACCGTGACTGTATTCACTGCATCCGTTTTCTTGTATGGTTAAAACCACAAATTGAGTTTCTGTTCAAGGTGCTTTGCTTGATTTCAATCCGTTGCATCTCAAGTCACCTAACATACAGAAAGCTCCAGTGACACCGTGAGGCCCGGCGAGCAACCCGAACCACAATTCACACCACTAACTCTTTGATTACTGTTAACGTTTTAAAAGTAATCAAAAGGGGGAGAAAGTGCTTTTCTATTGTAGCGAGTCAGTTCTGCTCTAAGCATTAAAAACGGAGCCAAGGCAATTATATAATACTGCAGGAGGCTCGTGAGAGCGGCAAACACGGCTTGTCTGAAAACAGTTAAAGAAACCAAAGGAAAATAATGAAATGATGAGGGTGCAGCCTGGAAAAGCCTCCACCTGGTGTTGTTTAGCCTTTGACAAGTCATCAGCAAATTCCAAAACAAAGCATGTGAGTAAACTGTCATTGCATGCTAGCTTTAAGCTCAGCTTAAGCCACTGGGATGAACCTGCTGCCCGGCCTTGTCATCTGCCTCAGCTTTTTATTTGAAAAAGACAGTTGTGGGATTTAGTTTTTTATGTTTTTTTTTCGGTCCAAGATGTTTTTGAAGGCAGCCGGCCGTCACTGCAGAAAACCCTGCAGGTCTCAGCAGGCAAAGCCCAGTGAAGGACTACAGCAGGAAACCATGCCGCTGTCACAATCAGGGTTACGATAAGAAGGCGTAGCCACCTGCACGTGCACCTGCCCCTCCCTCTCCGTCAGCCGCTGTTCCCTCGTCTCCCACTCCTTCTCCCGCCTCCTCTTCTCCTCGGCGTGGGCCGCCTGCTGCCTCTGCAGCGCCGCCAGCTCCTGCCGCTGCTTCTCCAGGCTGCGCTGCTTCTCCTGTTCGATCAGCGAGCTGGGCCGCGAGGACGGCCGCGACAGCGACGCGCAGGACGAGGTGGAGGGGGAGCGCTCGCTCAGGGCCTGCCGCTGGTCCTCGATGAAGCTGTCCTGCTGGACCACCACCGCCTGGAGGAGGGGCGATCGGGTCAGACACAGCGCTCGCGCTGATTCTCTCAAGCACACAGTTTGTCTGTCTCTATCATCACATTGCACCTGAAAGTATCGCACGATAAAGGTTGTTTTTCCCAAAAGCGTAAAAAAAAAAAGTCTTACCTGCAGGGTGCTGAGCAGGAGGTGCAGATTGGAGACACTGTGGAGGACCTGCTGTTGGAGAGGAGAAATCTCTGAGCAAACTCAACTCAGAACATGTATTTGATGTTTGCTGTGCTTCTCAGTGCACTTGACTCTGCTTGTTCATTCGGAGACATAAAAAAAAGCTCTCGCGGAGGATTTCACGTAATGGGATTTGATCCGGTGGAGTCTGAGACAAAGCCGGCATTAAACCCGACTTGATGTGCTGAAGTGATGTGACCTTTTCTCCATTCAAAAGCACGACAAAGAGGCAAGGCCACCGAGCGCTCAGCTGCCAGCGATGTTTACTCGGACATAAAGCGCTCCAATTAACGTGCCCTGGGAACTGGAGAGAGCAGCATTTAAAAGCGAGGAACATATGCAGAAAGGGTTGTTGAATCAAATATGAATGACGGAACAGAATATGATGGAACAGAATGGAAACCATTCATATAGAAATGCGGACCTTGAGAGAAATATCGTCACAGCTTCCGGATGGATTGCCAAGAAATGTCATACACATATAAGGTTGGATGAATCTTAAGGACTCGGGTGGTTGTGGTCACCGTTTTTACTCTGAATTACTGAAGAATCTTTACATCTACTGGCTGGATTTTATACACACATTCGTGGTCCTCAGGGTCAAATTTGAAATGTTTGTAATACTTTGGGTGATGACCAAATGCTTGCAAAACCGATTTAATTCAAACAAACAAATGTTAGCATGCAAACACCCTTAACTTAAATAAATAAGGACCATTTCAAACTTCACAGAGCTGCTAGCATGGCTGTGGCACTAATGTGATTTTGGGAATTTATCTTTCCATCTCAGTGAATTCTGCTGCTACTTTACTTGCGCTGGTTCGCATGTTCGCTTCATTCTCATGAATAATTCATTTTAAATCATATTTTTCATTAGAAAATAGTCTTAACGCTTGCTCTTGTAGACACGCCGTTATCGAATAACTTCTTTCTTTTACAGTTTGCGTTGCCTGTCACACGCGTTCGTTCGGCATTTCAGTTGCGCTACTAACTAATGCCACTGATAACGCAAACATCCACAGTGAAACCTCTACCAGCGCTGCTGCCATTCAGCCGATGCACTCATGATGATGGAAACACAGTTTGGACGGCTCCCATGTGAGCAGCGGCTGTAATCGAGTTAGAGAAAGGAAGTCGGTGTTACCTCACTGTTCCTCTTCAGCAGCAGCAGCATGTTGGCGTTTCCTCCCTGCACACAAGCACAAACACACACTTAAGTACTGCACTGCCAGAACACAGCGATGCAACCACATACACACACACACACACACACACTCGTGCGTGTATATTACGTGGACAGTGCATACTGTACAGTGTATAGAACTGAATGTGATTACAGCTGCACACGTGGGTGTGCTGGGCAAAATCTAATTGTACCCGGGTGTGATTATGCACGACTGATACGGGAACACAGCAGTCTCACACTTACTGCGTTTCCAATAGGGGAGGGCTTATTATAAGAATTTATTTTCCATTTACAAAGAAAACCAGGAACTGATGTGAGTATAATAGAAAGCAGAGCGCCTGGATGAACTCTGCATTGTGTCTTTAATGATCACTGAGACTTCTGCAAACACTCCCTTCTTTTATTGTCTGAACTTTGGCTCTCAGCCCAGGACGAAACGTAAAAAAAAGAAGAAAATCAAGCACTGCTCTTTTGTTTTTCGGACAGCAGAATGAACAGGGCATGGCAGCACAGGAGCCTGGCTCCACGAACGCATTGAAGACACAATCGTGTGCAGTCCAGCTGCTGGATATCTGCAGGGGAAACGACTACGCATCGGGAGAAGAACAGCAGCGCCTAAAGGCCGCACATTCAAGTCTCATGCAACGGATGGTCGCCATTAGCAACAGGCCCTTTGCAGCACGAGTCAAGAGGCTAATTGACCGGAGGCGGAGAAGTGGCTAAATTCATCTTAATGGCACTGTTAATGCTGGAGGACAAATGCACCCGCCACCCCCACACGGAGGCCTGCGGGTTCTCATTGAGGCGCAGCGGCTTTCGGAGTCAAGAGTAATGGAGATGCCGACCTTCTTTAAGACGCTGTCCGACTCCGTCCTGCGCAGATCTCCCGCCGCATCCTCGCTCTCGTCGCCGTCTCCACCTGGCGGGAGGAGAAACCACAAGAGAGAATTAGAGAGACGTTCAGGGCCGCTGAAGACTATACGAGAACATGGGCACAACGTATGATCTTTTAATTAAGAACAATTATAATTCAGTGCGGATTTTGTTTTGTCTCATCTAGATGATGGATATCATGTGTGTATGTATTAATCATGTGTCTGTTCCTTGCTCTCTGTTTGCCCTTTCCTGTATCCTCTACCCAAACAATTCTGCTTTAAACTACTACTTACAGTATTTTTATTTGTACAAAATAAAAGGGTCAAATGTGCTTTTAAAGCATCCCACTCATAAACACGTTCTGTAGTTCTGCTAGGTGCTGCTGATGTGAAAGGACTGCTTATGGCTCAATATCTGCCACGGTGACGGTAGCGCCCCGCTCTGCGCTCCCAAGCCACCAGTTCAGAGGGATCGCCCCGGGCATCGGCTCTGCTGCCCGGGTCCCCGTCGAAAAAAAACCCTGCCCCGAACAAGCGGCATTGTGGGGGAAAGTGCTGGGAGTGGTGCCCCGCTGCACTAAAACTCAGCGGCGCACATTCATCCGCTCAGTTGATGCGGTTATCCGCACCAGCGGGTCGAGGTTCTCGCCATCGCCCGTGCAATTTTGATCCCAAAAAAACCCAGACTTACTCTTATTGCTGTGCATCTGGTGGCTGTCGAAGCCGCCGAAGGTCTCGGCCCGGCGGGGCAGACACACCGGCCCCGCTCCCCCGCCCTCCTGGACGCTGGTCATGGCCCCGCCCAGGCTGCTGTTCACCAGACCCTGCAGCGTCTCCACTGTCACACACACACACACACACACACACACACACACACACACACACACATAGAGAGATAAAGAGAGAGAGAGAAAGGGGGTACACATCAATGTCAGTAAGTGAATTATCCCGGCTAACTGCGTTACAGTTCAGCTCTGCACTGATGAATCCTACGAGGCACTTCTGCTTTCAACCTGCTATTGGCTCCTGTTGCTTAGCAACTATTGACAACCTCTTTGAACCAGCGAGCTCTTTTGCTGAAAGTTAAAACGTCTTCACCATCGGAAATGATATCAACAATGGCAAGACACAACCGTCTTGGTATCCACATGTGTACGTAGACCAGCAGCTCTCTGAACTCTCCAGGGACGACGACGAGAAAGAAACACGCAGAAGAAATGACATCACTGCTGCAAATCACATATCACAAGGACAACTATTGACCCAGGCGTAAAGCTTCAATTCAGTTCCAAATGTGGAGACCATTTTGGAAGTTCTCCTTCATACATCTTCTATGCATTAGAGCTGCAAACAACCCTTCGTTGAATGTCAGTTGCACAACTTGTGATCAGCTACTTACACCTTTTTTCCTGGAACACTCTTCGCCTGCAGCAGTACTTGGAAATCATTCATGGGAGCGTTTCTCAGTTGTTAGACCTTCACCAAGTACCAAGTATAAACAGTTTGTTTATATTCAGTGAGTGCGTATTATTTAGAATGCTAATACGGTACGGCCATATACCAAGAAATATAAGAAAATACCATATAGCAAAAGACTGCATCATTTTCAGTCAATAATTTTTTCTGAGAACAGGAAATGCTGTTCTGACTACAACAAACAACAACGTACTAAGTTGAGTTTCCTTTTTTCAGTCATACACATTTAATGAACAGGGCTGCCGAAGCCCCAAACAGATAGCAGGAATAAAACCCTAAAAACACACTCCGACTCCTTTAATGTCTCCCTTACACAGGGGGGGGTGTGTCTAAAAGGTTTTGGCAAATATGACCGGACATTTGTGGTTCTTCAACAGTTAAGTAATGAGAACCTCATGCGCTCATGGGACTATAAGGAAGTTTCCATCTCTAATCAAGTTCCATGAACACACTGATGGAGCAGGAGATGAGGTCTGGTCTGCCTTTTATCCTCAGTTTAATCATTCTGCGTTATTGTTCAGAACGCATCTGCAGCACATGCATTAAACACGCGGTCTCACCTTCCTGCAGAGCGTCCGACATGATGGACGCCCCTCTGGGCGGCTCCAGGCTGCAGGCCGACCTGAAGAAAGGCTGGACCTGCCGGTAGACCTCCTCTCCTGGGTTCAGAGGCTCCCACATACCCCTGAAGAGCTGCACCTTCTCCTCCAGCAGAGACAGGATCTCTGTGTCCTTCTGCCTCAACAGACCTGACCAGCAGAGACAGACAGAGGACAGGGGGGGGGAGAAATTAAAAAAAGAGACAGATGTTGAGAACATTTTTCTTTCCCCTTTTTCTTTCCCACGATTACAGTGAACACAGTTCCCCTCACCTCGCATCTCCTTGGCTTTCGTCTCCAGTTGTCTCTTGTCATCTTCCGTCTCACTGGGAATCCCTTCGTCCTCATCCTTCTCCCTGTCCAACCAAGGAAGAGACAAATTGTATTGAACACAAAGCATTACATGTGTTAAATAATACAAAGCATCATCTACATCTTTATAAATCTAAATCACTTACAATATCTACGTATGAATCTACAAGCAGGGATGAAACCATTCAAGTTTTTGAGAACTGAAGAACGGAAATGGAGCTATTTCTTTATTTTATAACCTGACCAGTTACTTTAGAAAGGTTTACTGAAATATTCATGATTGGCTTCAGCCCTTCAGTGTGTATAACACCAACGCCACAGGACAACACTTTGATTAGACAACACTGAAAGAATAAAATAATTGATGTGTATGATGTTTCTGGTGGAAGACTGGAAAACTGTTTCTGTTTTTATCCCCTCCATTCCTGCAAATAGCCTTATCTCAATTTAGTATTTTGGCCAGCAGACAGACAGACGTGCAGACGGACAGAGATAAATCTCTCTCCTTCCCTGCTGGCTGCTGTGGAATAATCCTCTGCTTATAGTGAGCTGCCCTTGAAGAAAATCCAGCATTAGACTGTCCCTGAGTACATCCCATCCCCAGGTAGAGTGGCGCTAATCCTCCCGACAGCAAAGTGCTCTGTCGCAGCTTACCGTTTATTACTATCTGGAGAACTGGGCTGGGTCTAACTCCTGGGTTACAACACAGATATGCCATGGAGGAACCCAAAGAGGCCAATAGTCAATGTGAAGCACATTTTGTGCAGTTGAGATAATGGGTTGAAGCAAATGGGACCCAGTGTATTCTGAGATATCAAAAAAAATCCTCTGGCTCCAAAAAGCATTCAACCATCGAAGTATTAGCGAAATACCCGTAATGTTTGCACAAACACAGAAATGAATCCCACTTACATGGACTGCATGGCCTCCTGGATGAGCTGCATCCAGGTGTTGCGTTCGTCCTTGGAGCTGGCCAGGACCTCCATCATCTCCGGCTTCTCGATGCCCGCCGTGATGAGGAAGAGGCCGCGCTCTTCGTTGGCCACCTCCCTCACGATCAGCTTCTGGAGGGAGATGACCGTGGAGCGCTGGTCCTACGAGGGAGGGAAGGGTGAGAAAAGAAGGGGAGGGGATTGATGGAGGCAACGAGGGAGGAGGAGAATGAAAAGGAAAAAAGAGAAAATATGACAGTGGGAGGGTCGACGAGTAGGAGGGAAGACAAATGTTGAGGGTTGCAGGAAGAAGGGTGGGTTGAAGCAGGAGGAGTGAAAGGGAGGGGAGAGGGGGAAGAGGAGGATGGGAAAGAAGAGGAGAAAATGAGATTCTGGTTAATGTTATCGTCCACATGGGGTCCGCTGATCAGCGGTCTCTGCATCCTTAAGGCTGCAAGAAAGGCAAAGCCCACTTTAATAAGCTAACACCACAAACCGCCGTTTCATTTCTGCTATCCAGTAAAACGCGACATTGTAAACCACATCCACAAAGTCTTTCCAGCAATCTCGTCTGAGGTTTAAGGAAAGGCTCTTCATACTGTAACTGTGCTGTGGAATAATGGGAACTCAATCCTCAGCTCTCGCTCTGTGCAGAGATGAATTCAAAGTTTGAATCAAGTACCGATCTTTAGTCAGGAGTCTTTTTATTTTTCAAAATCCAATCTTTGTTTTACTACAAATGCTTTCTATCTTGTATCCAGGTGACCTTTGACCTGCTTGTTGCAGGCTGCTTTGCACAGTTGGTGATCCTCAGAACTGAAGCATGTGAACCTGGTTCACATCCCGTCAAAACCACATGCTAGTCCTCTTTCTCAATGTTGACGGCCTCAACTCAAACATTACGAGCTTTTTTTATAATGATGGATGTGATTATTATGCCACAGGCCACCTCTGTTTTCATTCCCCCTACTGTGTGTGTGTGTGTGTGTGTGTGTGTGTGTGTGTGTGTGTGTGTGTGTGTGTGTGTGTGTGTGTGTGTGATGAAGCTGTGAGTCCTGCAAACATGGAAAACCTTTATGATTTATCACCGTTGGTTAGATGCCGAGAGCCACAGCAGCTTTATTAGGTGCAGCTAGCTCGCTAGCCAGAGGCAGGCATTATTACACAATGGGTACGCTAAGCGGGCCAGCTAATGCTAACAGGAACAACAGTGGGATAGGAAAACATGACACCAACATCTCTGGCAGGGATTTTTATTACCGGGGCGATGGGGGGGGGGGGGGGGGGGGGGGAGGAGGGAACAGGAATGCAGGAAGGAGAAAGAGAAGTGGAAGGCATGAAGAGAGATCCTACCAGCATGGCGAAGGCATATTTCTGGTCTTTCTCTTGGAGGAAGACGAAGACGTCCGATAGCAGCAGAGCATGGACATCTGGAGAACGGCCAGGAGGAAAGGGGTTGGATGAGTGAAAGAGTTAAGACGACGATATTTACAGAGAGAATTTGCGGTCTCCTCACCCTTCAGTCTGCCCTGGAAGTTCTTCAGCTGCAGCACGCCATCGTGGATCAGCCTCCTCCTCAGCAGATCCTCCCTGGCAAAGATCTGGCCGCTCTTCGTCATCATGATGGACTTGCCGTCCATGCGGCCGTGAAAGTCCTTCAGGCGGCGCCTCTTCTCGTGCTCGTTCACCTTGCTGTCGACGGCGGCGATCACCTCCTTCACCAGCCGGACCGCCTCCGTCAGGTCCTCGTGGTCGTCCTCGCTTTCTGCGTTCCACGAGAGAGAGAGAGAGAGAGAGAGAGAGAGAGAGAGAGAGAGAGAGAGAGAGGTCAGACAGGCGACGGGGTAGCAGTCCGGCATTCACAAATGTCTCGGGTTAGATCACAACAGCCCAAAGCCCCCTCTTGATAGGTTTCATTGTTTTAATGGGAGGAGTTAAGGTTGTATTTTCATGCAGGTGCAAAACCAGAGGAAGCATGAACCGCAGGGAAAGACCGTTATTTTTGGGCAAGTCCACTAAACTGAGGAGGTGTTTATGCACCGCAGAAGGTGCAGTGACATAATTCCTGCACTTCTACTTTCTGACAAACCCTCTCATTGCAAATGCCGCTGCAGAGACAAAGGAAGACCTTTTTTTATTGTTTTAGATGGTTGAGTTGGACGCATAAACCTCAATGTCAGCATAACTTATTCATGCGTGTTGACCTTTGCCCCTTTCATTTTGCCACAATCTTTTCTCCCACCTGCATAATTTAAAAGGCACACCATATTAAGCTATTCAGAATGAGCTTTCTTGTTGTATTGCCACATCCACATCCGACAACACTTCCTCGCATGCTTTTTGCCTCGAGCATGATAGCTGCATCTCATATTCCGGCTATATATACGGCTTCGGCTGTGTCTGTTCAAATGTATTGAATAAATGTTTAATACATTTGTGCAATACATTGGCTACACTGTCACGCTGGACAGTTTCTGCTCAACACTAATGTTCAAAAATGACTTTCCTCCCTTCCTTTTTACCCCTGAAAAGGTCCATTCAACATACCGTAATGGTTTTTTTAGGATGTAGAGAGTAGATGGCTTGAGATGCACACTCATGATTTCAGTTTCTGGCATTTTCCCCTTGATTGCTTGTTGCGTTGCGGATGTGTGATAGTAGTAGTAGTAGTAGTCAGAGAGCACGATTCAGAATATATAGTTTAAACGTGGACGCTTCATTGTTAAAGCTTCTAGCCCTGACCTTCAGTTTCTGATCAGCATATCAGAGCCATATGGTGCTCTTGCACTTTTCACATGTCAATGATACGGTGCAGCAAATACTGCAAAAAGTTGATGTTTAAAATGTTACATATTTCTCTATAATATCAAACTGTATGACTGATCACACGTTTGTCTCGAGAGGTAACTCTCCACAGAGGAACTACTTTAGGTACATTAATGAATTTAGCGTGGAAGTGCAACAATTAAAATCAGCCGTGATCTGGAGGTCTGCACTTTGAGAAGAGCCCAAAAGTCAATGTCATCGTGTCTTGTGTATGCTGTGCACTTGCGTTTTGGACATTTTTCCTCCCAAAGTGGAATATTTTCCTCCTAAGGTTGTCCGTACCTCTGGCTCCTCATCTGTAAATGTGAGCGTGCCGTGTTATTTCCACTCAGTGTATATATCAGAGTTGGCAGGAGAGAGTCCTCTTAAAGCACCTTGGGGATTAAGTCAGAGCTCCCCGTCCCACATAGAACTATAAACAGGCTTTTGGGAGGGATTAGAGTGAATGTACACAGTGGGAGGCCAGTGCTTTAAATCAGATATAAATAACGTGTGAAGCATTTTTGGCTCCTCAAAGTATGTTTGATCTATTATCTAAAAAAAACACCCATCGAACGTACGTCGCATTTCCCCCCCCCCCAAAGAAATGTGTGAAAAATTAAACTTTTCAGGAGCTTTTCCTAAAACAAGTGACACTTTGACGTGGGTCGTTTTCCAGTACAACGACTGAAATAGGCCACACAGCCAGCCACACACACACACACACACACACACACACACACACACACACACACACACTAAATCATTAATACAATTAACCCCAAGTGACTTAAGTCTATACAATGCTTCCCTCCAGCTAGTTCTTTAATTCTGGATTCCACAAACACATATTTTGGGCTGTGCCAAAATGTGCTTCTCAACAGGTCTTTAAACTTCACTTTCCTAAAAGAGAACCATCCTGCCTAAATGTTTAGATGGGGTTTTTCCTCGCCTTCTGCCACTTGTTTTGGGGAAATCCTCCAGATCCAAGTATAATTAAATCGGCCCACTAGCAGAGAGTTTCAAGTTAAAGAAAAACTCCTTCACCGCTTTCAAATCTACGACTTTCAGATCCCTCTTTTGCTCCAGATTGAGGGTTAGAAATGGTGTTCTGAATAGTGAATGAATGTTTAGTATTGTATATCGTATGCAGAGTGATCACAGCACAGATAAGGATCAATTATACCAAGTGGAACTATTTACAGAATCAAAGAAACAATCGGGAACAAATAGAACAAGTGATCTCCCTGTATATGCCATCTGATTAAGTTATGAATCCTGGTGCGGTTTTACAGTATATTTTACCCATCTGCTGATCTAACTGCTTTGTTAGCCAGGTATGATAGTCTGTAGTCGCCAGGGTCGTCCTAATTAAAACAATCCTCCTCCTTCCTCCTTCCACTTTCCCCAATCTGTATTCTAATGTAAACAGTAAAAGCCGACAGGAAGCTAACCTTTAGTGTGCTGCAGCATTCTCTGAATTAGCACGGGGTACTTTGTTATCCTCTGGGTCACCAGCAAGATGCATTCTGGGATACCAAGCCTCCGCACAATGCTGGTACTCATCTTTTTCTGGAGGAAAAAAAACGAGCAAGTGCTTCAGTGAAACATGCCCACGCAACAGGTGGCTCTAAACAATCAACAGAAACTTAGGACTCATTTGCTGGAGAACAATACAGTAATATTACTTAAGAAGGTGTTTGCTGTGATTATGGATATGACAGTTACACAACCATAGAAGACAATGGAAGAACTAACACCTCTGAATAAACAGTTTCAAGGGAATCGCGTACGGTGCATGCACTGATTGAAATGCAAAAGACTAAATAAAGTAAAGAAAAGTGAGGCAGAAAAATAACTCTGTAGTGGCACTATATATAACTATCTATTTAAAAAGTTAAAAGCAACTTCTCCTAAAAGTAACACTGTGGTAGGATGTATATAAACACATGACTGGCTGAACGAGTCTTACTTTGATAAAGGCCTTGAAGCGTTTGTCTTTGGTCAGCAGGTCCTTGTAGAAGTTCACAGCCTCGTTGTGGCGGCTGCAGAATCTTCCATAAACCCTCTTCATGCTTTCGCCGTTGTAACCTGAGAACTGGAGCAGAATTTCACAGGCATGAATTCACAAAACGAATATAGGTACAGCAGAGCAAAAACAAAAAGGCAAAGCCAGAAAGCTAACACTGTAAGTAGAAAGGCTCTAACTTCCATTCCTAGTTTGAACTTGACCTGGTTTGGTTTCAAAGAACGTGGAACTTTACATGAGGTGCATGTATGCATGCAGCGAGCTAAAACATGGGCATTAGCTAAGGATTCAAACCATTGATAGTATTTTCAGCGGCCCTGACACCTGGAAACAGGAGTGTACAGCCAAGCTGTGTGAGGCTGGATGTAGGAACAGAGGTGCTTTGAGCTGGATGCCCAAAATGATCATGCTGATGTTGAGCAGCTGTAATGTTTACCATCTCAGTTCAGCGTTAGCATTTATAACTAGAGCTAAACACAAAGCCCAGCGGAGGCTGATGGGAATGTTATTCGTTTTGAAGGAACCTGGTCATAAACCAAAATATTGGAAACACTGAAATGTCGACCGGAAGGAAAAGTTAAAAGATCGCCAAAGTCAAGAGGATTCATCCTCTGGGGACCATGATTGTCTGTACAAAATACCATGGCAATCCATCCAATAGTAGTTGAGATATTTCAGTCTGGCTCAACAAGCTGACATGGACTGGTTCATAGGATGTGTTTCTAATGCACATGTTGTGTTTTTAATTATCTTTTCATATAAAATAGGGAATATTTACAGCCTCAAGTGAAAATAAGGAATTCATCGTGCAGGTATTACAATTCCCCGTCACGCCAGCCCCTCCCCTCCTCTAACCTGGCCGACCAGGATGTCCCCTATCCTGTTGATGATGAAGCCTCCCTCCTCCCTCCCCTCCTCCAGCTGGCTCTCCCTCTTCCTCTCCAGGAGGCGGAGGAGGAGCTGCGAGTGGAGCTCCAGGAGGTCGTCGAGAGCGGGGAACAGCTTCTCCACCGTCTGCAGCTCCAGCTGCACCTCCTTCTGCAGGCCTTTGCTGAAGACCTCGGACATGATGCGCAACGTCCGGATGTGGTGCATCTCCGTCTGCATCAGCTCTGAAGGACACACGGGGGAGAGACGGCTCAGTCACAGAATCGCATAAGCAGCGCTCTGCATACCGTTCCTCTGATCTATGCCTCTGCATAATTACACCTCCGAGGTCGTCAGGCCGTGAAGGTGTGTATGTCACTGGATACCTTGGTGTACATATAGAAATATGCTTTTCAGAATCCTCAACTACATTCTAATAAAAATATTGTGTCAGATATAATGTCAGATAGTATGTAACTTAATTCATATTTTAAACTCTGCAGCCTCAATAGACCACGGCAAGGCAAGTTTATTTGTAGAGCACATTTCAACAACAAGGCAATTCAAAGTGCTTCACATAAAACCATTAAAAGCATCAAAACATAATGCAGAGAAAACAGGATTGAAAACAGTAAAAAAGCTAAATACAAAATAAAAATGTAATAAAAGTTGCAGTGCTGTTTAAGAAATAAAATGCAGAAGTGAGATGCAAAAATTGAATCACTAAGACTTGTAGATGACACTAAAACAAACTGAAATAAAAGATATTAAGACATGCGAATGCCAATTGTATTTTTACACTGCAGACCTCTGGTCAGAAAGCATTAACCCACTTCTCAAGCTATTCTTCTACTTTAATCAAAAAGAATGGAAATAACTAGAAACTACTGTATATGGCGTTAGTTAACGTAAAGAATAGCAGCAGTAGAGACAAAATTGTATTATTTCCCTTCATTTTCCAGATCAAATTGAAAGCGTATTCGGGTCAACCCGATGTACCGTAGATGACGTCCTGTCTCTTCGCCAGGTCTTTGTCCAGCTGCTGCAGGTACTGCTGCTCGGCACATAGACTCCACGAGTCCGCTTCCAGCTCCTTGGCCTCGGCCTCAAACTCCCCCATCAGCTGGCCGTCCATCATCTCCGTCCCTGCGCCAACAACACAATTTACAACTTGAAGCTCAAGTTATATTTTCTATCACATTTTATGAATTTTTTAATTATTTCTTAAAAATTACAACTATGTTGTTGTTGTTTTTACGTTGCTCTAGTTCCTGTTTAAAATAGGTTTAGGTAAGTCAAGTTACTTTATGAACATTTTCTATATCCCGTTCCTATATGGACTACATTTAGTTGCCTTTATTTATTCACGCTTCATCAGGTTTTGTAAGTCATTAGATTCTTTGATCCC
This sequence comes from Taurulus bubalis, assembly GCF_910589615.1. Classification (NCBI taxonomy): domain Eukaryota; kingdom Metazoa; phylum Chordata; class Actinopteri; order Perciformes; family Cottidae; genus Taurulus; species Taurulus bubalis. Next base: position 4,499,437 of record NC_136592.1, read on the forward strand.
AGCTGACCGGCAGCTGTCTTGGGTAGTCAGATCAACGGTGTGTGTGTGTGTGTGTGTGTGTGTGTGTGTGTGTGTGTGTGTGTGTGTACCTTCATCAGTGAGCGATTCCATGGACTCTGTGACATGGTTGGTTCTGTTGAGGGAGTCCGTAGACTGGGAGAGATACCGCAGGCCTTTAATGGGCATGTCGTCGAACACCGGACTGAATATAGAGATAATGATGATTAAAATACATTTAGAAAACACAACATTATAACCACAAACACCCAACCAGCTGGTTAAACACATGTGGTGGAACATCAGATGCAGTGGTCAAATAAAATGTCAAATAAAATTCAATGCAGAAGCAACGGAAACGTTTAGTTTCATTTAAAAAGGAAAGGGGAAGATCCTCGCATCCTCGCATCCTCGCATACACTGACGAACGCACGCAGCAGCTCACCCAGCGATGTTGCTGATGGAGAGACTCTTGGAGAGGTTGTTGCCGTGGAAAGCCATGATGCTGGCTGGTCTCCGTGACGGGAGCATCAGGGAAGAATGATCCTCTGGGGACAAGATGGCCGACCAGGGGCGCTCCCTTGCACCCCCAGCTGGACCAGAGACAGATACATTACAGGAGATGAATAGTGTACGCATCACACTGTGCATGTGCACTATATGGGCAGCAACGATAGTTAAGAAGTGCCTTAAACCTGCATTATTATTAAAGGCCAGGAGGGGGCGACTCCTCTGGTAGCAAAAAAAAAAGAACTGAGCGTACAGACGTCTTGGAAGATCTCGTAATCATTGAACTGATCTAAAACATAAAGACTAGATACTAAATCTGCATGACAATGTTTCTCTGGGAATTGCGCCAAGATACATTTCCTATGTTTTCCTGTTCACTCTTAATAATTGAAAAATGTAAGAAATGTAAAAGGAAGAGTTTGGTTCAACACTCACATTTGTTCCTCATCGTGACCGTCTGAAAAGAGCTTGAATCTGGTACTGCAAACTGCTGTTTGGGCAGCTGGCCAGAAAAACAGAGCACAAGAGCATAAACCAGGAGTTCAATATTGGCTGCAGGGCGGCAGGATGCTACGGCCTCTGTGGTAAAGGGTTACTCTCGGGGAACTTTTACCTTCATCTTCACCTTGGCACAAACGGGCAGGCTGTCCCTGCAGCTCTTGTGGACGGAGGCATTACAGTCTGAAAAAAAAAAAGAGGACGAAAAAGCATCAGAACGCCGTGTAGTGAACGCTGCGAGCACGGTGGTGAGTGGGTGGCTGTCCAGGGTGTGTGGAAAAGGTGGGGGCTCGAAAATTCTGACTGGCTTTTTCATAGCCGGCCAGGAAACTCCACCAGCCCACTAATGAAAGCCAGACTGGAACATGTGATGCAATCGAGGGGTAATACTGCTCGTGGCCGAAGGAGAAAAAAAAGGAAAAAGGAGGTTGAGATAAGCTGAGGAATGACACACACACATTAACATTGCATGGGAAAATGTCAATTATATAAACATTCCCAAAGTCCCATTTGGAAACAAAGGTCATCATTTCAGATTGCTAAAATAAGATCTTCATCCCGCTGAGTCTATGAAAGACTTTCTCTCCTCCGTGCCACACTTCGTACGAGCTGAGCCGACTTTGACAACAGAGATCGATCAAGAACAGAGGACGCATAGCACAATAATAACTTGTTTCTTCTTCAACCATTATTTTATTTTAACTCCCTTATTAGTCCCACAAATGTATTCTCTGCATTTTAACCCATCCTTAGTCATTAAGGAGCAGTGGGCAGCCGTGAAGCGCCCGGGGAGCAACTACTTATTAGTTATGTAGTTAATATCATCTTAAAAAAATGAGAAAAAGATAATTGTTACTTTAGCAAAGTACGAGTTAATTTGCATATTGTGCCAAGCTAAAATAGTCCTCCTTCCCCCCGTGACAGTGTGTGTTATTAGATCTATTCAAACAGAACAGGCTGCAATTAGGTGCTTTGACTGGGGTCCTCGAAAGACCATTACTTGGTATTTCAAATTATCACTGATTAAAACTGACGCAAATACATTTTTTTATATGAAATCATAGGAATCGAACTGATTGACAAAGTCATGCCACTTTGGAACGATAGAATAAAACACCCACGAGATGTGACGAAAGGTACACGTCTGGGTCCTTCTTAGGTTAAACGGACATGTTGCACCAGTGAAGCCCAACAAACCCGCTGACGGACCTCGACAGGCACGCTAACTTGCCAGCAACATTTCCGCTCTTAGGGATTACATCAACGCACTTACGCTCTTGCACTCTGAGTCAGGGTGAGAAAATAATCCTGTGTAAGCAGTGGCCGACTGACGGGCAGGGGTGGAAAAAGAGAACCAGCGTGCAGAATGTTTTATTTTATTTTTTAAAGCATGTAGAGCAGCCAATGTCACTGCATCATGTCCTCTAAATGTTGAGGCTCAGTTAGTGGGCACAACATCACGCTTTCTCCACTGGAAGGTCACTCTATAGGGCATTTGATCACGTTTTCTCGGTTGTGTGTGTGTGTGTGTGTGTGTGTGTGTGTAAATGAAGCAACACCGTTTACTTCCATCTAGCAGCTGAGAAGTGTATGTACACTTGTGTTACTATAAAAGACATTTGGCTCAAAGCATCCGCAGAGTGGATTATGTGATAAATATCTAATTATGACCCACACAGTAAAACCAGCTTAAATTCCTGCAGTGTTTTTCGCCTCTTAAATGGTTTTATTGTGTTTTTTACTACTTTTTGTGGACGTCTTAACCGTTTCCAGCTAATCTCAGACAAAGGATAACTGTCTGCTGAATGGACAGCAGCCAGACATCTGCGAGTAAGAACCTCCCGAAAAACACCCTCAAACCCGTCTGTGGCTCCAACAATCCCAACTAGACCAACTGAATGCAAAGAGCTGCTTTTGCCAGTCTGAAGTCTCTGAGGCAGATTGTGTCCATTGAGAGGATCCCTGTGATCCATCGCAGAACAGGTTACTCCTTTTTCGGCTGTTTTTTGTCTTCTTCTTTTTAAGGGTTGCGCCAAAGGCTTGTGCAATAAACTACATCCTCTTTAGGGCTGCTGCTGTTTCAGTGGAAAACAATGCAAAACAAGGCTGTGTTGTCTGTACTGAACGCCAGACTGTGTTGCATTAGAAGTAGCCCTTCAGAGAGTTTCACTACTTCAAACAAATCATGAAGTAGACTCAGCCAAGTGCGAGTGATTCTGCTGCGCCGACTCTCCGTTTGGTTTCATTTGTGTTTTCAGACGCTTTTAAAAGTGAAATAACAAAATCAGCAAAATAGCAAACAAACCTATATATTTCTATTGTGATCGATTGACAAAAAAAAATAGTAGCAGCAGAAGCAACTGGCTCCTTTTCCCAATACGCTTTACTGAAATGCTTCACAGTGTCCTTTACACTTCATTGATTGTATGCGACCATTACTGATGCGGTCATCATCTGCATACAGTTTACGGGTTGTACATTGACACGTGCATTTTGTTTTCACGATCAGATGAAAGAAACAGGCAGACTCACGCGTGCACTGGAAAGCCTCCTTGCTGTTGAAAGCCTTCTTGCACTGGAAGCACTGGGTTGCCTGGCCCGAGCCGACTGGTGTGAGCAGATGACCGTTGATTGCCTTCTTGTCCTTGTCCTTGCCCTCCTTGTCCTTCTCCCTTTTCTCGCGGTCTTTTTCCTGCACAGACGGAAGCATCATAGCTTTAGAAGTCAACCTCACCAGGAGAGGACGGTAATTACTTTACCTTTTATTCCAGCCGATTAGATGTTCAGAAAGAAAAAAAGAAAACTGTGCCGAGTTACCTGGCGAGTGACAAACAACACTGACAGAGCGTCTCACGTTTGGCCGGTCGCTCGTGTTAAATTAAAATCTGAATCCAGCAGAGCAACATTATTACCTTGATTACTACCCAGCAGGGAGCTTTGCATATTAAGTAATGCATTATTTATGCTGACAACAATTTGTCTCATTAGGAGGCTATTTTAAATGCCTTTGTTTCAGGGAGTCTTTGCTTTTTTTGGATGTTAAAACCAATAGTTTGATGTATTTACAGGACTGCTGGTAGGGGTTTATAATATGGGAGATGATGCTAACGGTACATAACGACTGTGATAAACAGTTACTAACTAAAGTTACGCTATTAATATAATAATATTCCATGTTGGGCTGTTTTCCCAGCTACTGTGAAGCTCTTATTCAAACCAGCAGGGAGGACTCCAGTGTGCTCAAACGCTCTTCTGCGGGATCCGCTGCTGGAGACACGCCGTCTGGGAACCAAACCTTTGACCTTTCCGTAACAGGGCGGTTTCTCCGCTGCGTCCGCGCTAATGGACGAGTGCATCCTCAGCTGTCTGGTCATCTCTGTACACTGAGCTGAATCACAATCCCCATGAAGCGATGGAGAGAAGAACAGAGCTCTTATTCTCTTGGACTTACATCACGTAGCCTCCACCCAAACCCAGAGGAAATGGTTTGTGTGTGTGTGTGTGGGATGGAGTTTCCAGCTCGTTTTTTTTTTTAATGGCCGGCCCCTGGGCCTCTCGGTTTGAGGGGACCACAAAGCCCCGACACACTATAGCTTCTTTTTTTTTTCTCAGCCGCTTGAAGACGCTGTACGGCTGACTGGAACACACACACACACACACACACACACACACACACACACACACACACACACACACGCACGCACACACACACTCACCTGCATATTTCATTACAACACTGCACTCATTGTCACTTCCTGTAACAGCCGTCTAACCCCAGTGACACACATCAACAAACTGCTGATGAACAGTCACTTTTCTAAGAATCTTATTTTTTAAGATGACACTTGATGATATATATATGTATATATATATATTTTTAAATACAATAGAAAAACAGTTCAACAATCACAGCTAAGTCAAAGCTTTAAGCGCAGTTCTTTTCTCTGTGATCAGCTCGAAATCACGGATTCAAACAAAACAGTCTCTTAGCCTACCTCCCGCCAACCTTTCCATCTCTTTGAGAAGCCGTGGCTCCCCGTGATTCTCCTGCATAACATCACTGGCTGGCGGCCGAAGCTACTGGCAGCGCCGAGGCTTCACCGGGGAAAGCGGCAATGAGGAAGTGGCCGCCGCGCTACAGGAGGCGCTTGTTCTTGCATCTGGTACAGACGCTATGTCAAAACGCCACGAACTACATCCCCCTTGCAGAACATTGCACAGGAACTGTGTGAAGCGCAACGCGCACCTAAATACTTAGATGAGGACAATTTCCCTTTTTGAATCTCTGGCTTAAAAAGCCTCATCTAGTGGAATTCAATGAAGACATTTGAAGTTTGAGGTTGCAGTTCTGGTCGTCACAGACAACAAACGCACAGCATTTCACGGATGCAAAACAAATAACCGGGAGCCCATTTGAGCATCAGAGCGTCGCCAATTGTCTTGGTCGGTATTTTTGACCTTCGACGGGCTCTGGCGATGATCTCCTTCAGAATCCTGTGTCTTTAAAAGCAAAGCGGTGACTGAGGTTAGCGATGAGATTATACAACCACCGCCAACCCCGTCTTCCTGTTTTACTTCCTGTTCCCCCTCTGTGTCTCTCTGCACAATGACAGGCTGCAGACAAAAGCTGAAGTTACTTTAAATAGTTTAGTTTATTCCCAAATAGAACTATTCATCCGTGTAATTTTAAACTTGAAATATTGACTATTCTATTTGCAAATTGGATTAGTGGATGTCAAATTACATTATGTCACTGCTGCGACTTTGTGCTCTGATTTTGTGTGACTGAGTTTCTGAATTTGCAGCACTGCAGAGAGGGGGAGGTGTTTGTTCAGAGGCCAGCAAAAGGAGAAGCGCAGCTCCCAGTGCGAGTGTGTGCAAACGTATGAACGTGGAGCGGCGTGAGGCTTGAAAGCAGCGTGCTGCTCAGTCACCTCCGCTTGAAAGAATGCACGTATAAAAAAAGGAGGAGAAGACGGTGAAGGGAGGCTGAATGTGGATCCGAGCCGCAGGAATGAGACGCAGTACAGAGAAGTATCCACGTTCCCTCACCCTGGTCTTTTTGTACATCTTGTTCTTGAGGTAGCTGAAAGTGCGGCTGACTTTCGTGGCGTTCTTTCCGTCGGTGTCGCTCTGCAGAGGGCCCGGCTCCTCCTCTGATATACTGTTACACACACACACACACACGTTTTACAACACCTACTTGTTAACACATTCCAAACATGGTTCTTCACAGCACTGTAAAGCAGTAAAAGCCTTTAGGATCTATATTTTGTGTTTGTGTAGAACTGACCTGTATGCTAGTGACCCTGAGGCGCTGGAGAACGATCTCATACCTAGAAGAAGAAGAAGAAACAGAAAGGATGTCAGAGGTAGGACAAAGAATCAGGGGGGGTATTAATTTATGCCCTCTATTTCTGGAGGTGAAAATCTCTGTTTAGGGGTTGACCGCGCCAAACCAATATGTTTGTATTCTCTCAGCCAGAGCGTTCACGTCTACCCATCTTCTTCTGTTCTCAGCATGTGACTTCAGTGATTGTGTATTGGGCTCCAAATGTTGACAAAACGCGGGTGACCCACGACTCATTACTGTTCCTGAAAGCAACGCACAACACACAAACACACACACCTGAGGCTGCTGCTGCCCTGTCAACCTGCCGCCCACGCCACGCCATAGGGTTGTTAGTTCCAGTCCTGGCTAGAAAGGATTGGGCCGAGTATTGAATAACCCACGGCTCCCCCGTCCTTCAGTCGCTACCTTTAATGTCCTTGAGCAAGGTATTTAACATTTAAGCTACTCCGTTTGAAGCCGTGGAGAAAGCCAGAAACTAAATGACTCTGGCACTGATGAGGGCGGCCGGCGCTGAGGCCAGGAGCTGAAGCTGAAGTGCTGCCTTTTGATCCAGTGCCATTAATGGCTGCTCGATACTGGCTGCAGATGAAGAAGAAGAGAAATCCCTGAACTCAATGAATACAAAGTCTTTTTCTTTTCTCGCAAGACATGACGGTCCTGATATCTGATCAAATTGAATTTGGTTTCAGCTGGCTTGTTTCACCCAAACTCCACCCAGGCTCCTCCATCTATTAAAGTGGGATTTCCTTTATGAAATTAATTAAATTAATCTCTGACCTAGTTGAATTTCTTATCTGATAGCATATAGAATTACCGCCTCACGGTTGCGTACCTCCGTCAACCACCCATGCCTGTCCAAAATGTCATCAAAATGTCATCACCATCTTTGGGTAAACGTGGACATACGGGCCCGATTTTAAGGTGTTCCTGAGATATCTCCACGAAAAAGGACTAAAGGACTGCCCCGGAGGCATAAATAATAATGAAAAAAGCAATTTAAATATTCCACACACGCAGTCTTTGATGAATCATCACCACAGAGTTACTTATCGGCTATGAGTTAAACGTAGGCGAGTATCTTTTCGAGGGGAACAACTCTGCTTCCTTCCTGACAATCAGTTCCCCCCCACAACATTCTCAAGCTCATGCAAATATGCAAAGCACTGCCTGCCTGTTCTGCACCAGAAAGTCACACCTGAAGCAGGATAACGAGGGCAGAGTTTTGTCCTGAAGCAGAAAGGGAACACTAATGAGAAAAACCTCACAGATAAGGAAAGGCTCAGTCTTTGACTAAAGGTGACAGGCACACATTTATCCAGAGGGCACTTCACCTGCGGTGCTTGTGATTATTACTCGTCCTCTTTCTCGGCCGATTGCGTTTCAAGGACTAATCTAAGCAAAGGTCAGTTAAATTCTGGGCAGAGCAGGGGACAGGAGAAGCCCAGGTTTCATTCAATGCCCTCAGCAGGTATTATTCTTGTTTTATTCTCATGTAAGTAGTGGTTTGCTTCCAACAAAGTTTGCTGCAGCTGAACTTCGGGGCCCTTCAGCATCCAGTTGCGTTCAGGGTTAAGTGGACATGCTACAGTGAGCGCCATCTGCCACTGCAGAACTGTAAAAAGTGAGAGGCTGAATGTTCTCACATTCATTTCTCAGGATATTCAACATAATTCATTATGCATTTTCATGATGAAATGGTATGAATTAGTTTTTCGAGTACTCAGACCTCGTCTACACCAATTGAATGATTTCAGGAAGCTTTTTGACGACATGAAAGAGGGACAAAACGTTGTGTTCGGCCACTTAGCCACCTACTGGTTCTAAGATTGTTGACGTATTCCTTTATCAAAACACAACTTTTAGTTTTTCGTCTGCACTGCTTATCTCGATGAAAAGGAAAGGCACTCTTTAGATGTTAGAGTCCGTTGAGGGAGACCCAGGGCTGCAACGGCAACAACTACTGTTTCTGACATCACAGCTACTTTCTACTGCGGCTACGTTTACAGCGCTTTACTTACTCAAGTTATCCTCATCATCGCTAGATGAGGAGTCCCCATAAATGTACTGAGACTTAGATTTGTTGAGGATGGGGGAAAGGCTGAAAGAGAAGGAAATTCGCCTCTTACGTCTCAGTGGTCCCACCGCTGGGGGGGGGCGGGCAGGAAGGAAAGAACCACAGGAGGAACTTATTAAAATGTTACGAATTAAAACTGTATCACAACAGAGAGGAAGGGGAATAGGAGGTAGGAATGTCTAGATAAAGAGAAACGTTAATAGAGTGTTGCAGGAATGAGTGTCAAAACCCGGAAATGAGAAAGTCAAGGAGATTTTTTTAGCGGGTTTTTGGTTAGCTGCCAGAAATAAGGTCTGCGGTTAACACAGAAAAGAGACTTTGCAACAGAGATTACCTTCTGCAATAATCAAAAAGCCAATGCAAGAATTCCACTGTTGTTGTTGCTTTTTGGTCAAGGGAACCAGTGCGATGCTGACCGACAAAAGTACGTCATCCCTGCCGCGCTCACAAAAGTGTTTCCACTTAGTGTGGCTAATTAGACCTCGGCTCAGCCTGCAGGTGGGGGGAGCTGTGCTGCCACTGCATCACCGAGCTCATTGAACCAATAAGAACGGTGAAGGTGTAGCCTCTCCTACCCTAACCAGGTGCAACAAAAGCTGCGTCTGGGTGTGTCGGGCCTTTAAATGATTGAGACAATGGCTCTCTCTCTTTAACTACTTTTTAATTGTGTTCATCCAGCAAACTCCTGAACCTGCTCTCCTCGCCTACCAAGATAATTTCCATCTACACGTCTCGCTTTTCCCCCGTCATGAATTCAAGAATGAAAACATCTACATTTTGTGTTATTTTTCCAATACATTTCTCATTACACCCCAAATAAAATGTGTGCTCCTTCTGCACACTGGGCCTTTGGCACTTAGAAATACAAGCATATGAGATACACTTTGTACTCATTTAGCTTGCCCCACTTTTAATATAGTATGAGTTTTAAAGCGGTACAATGGAAAGGGGGGTTTCTTGATAAAGAGGTCAAATATCTCCAGTGGTACACATACTGACCCATAATCTGGATCTGTAATCGCAATCACAGCGGGTGAAAAACAGATAAGCAGCCTCACGACTTGTCACTCACCATCAATGTCTCTCTGGCTGATGGCGAGCATGGATACAGACTTGGTGAGGGGCAGGGTCATGGGAGGACAGCTGTTTCTCAGAGGCCGATACCGCCTGGATTTCTGTGGGCGAGAAACACAAGCTTGAGTAAAACACAGTGCAGACGTCGCAAAGAAATTTAAAAAAATAGAAGAATAAAATAAAAAGGACACTAAACCGGGCAGAGATAACGTGGAACAAAAACATTACCAGTCACTGCACTGGAAACAGGAACGATAAACTCAAAAGGGAAAGGAACTACACAAATGGTTCGCGAAGTTGGGTTCACAATTTGTATTAAATTCAGCAATGAGAGCGGGGAGACGGCCCCTGAGGAAAGCAATGTTTATTAATTCTTCCTAATCCCCTAAACTGCCAAAGTTCGCCCGACTGTTTATGTGTTAGCTTTTTGCAAATCCATCGCTGCTCTCATGTGTATTAGGCTGAGGATGTTTTTGAGGATCCCTTTTGGGGCCGACTGCGTGACAGTATGAAGATATGACATCTAAAGGACAAATGTGATAGTGTGTGTGTGTGTGTGTGTATGTGTGTGTGTATTAGCTGACCAGGTCATGCAGTCTGCCATGCTGCCCCAGCTCCTCCTGCTCCTCTGTCAGGGACACCAGTGAGCCCCTGTCGTCGCTGTCATGCCGGGGCATCCTGGACGGCTCCCGGATTCGGGGCCCCTGAGTGGCGGGGCCCCTCAGCTCTTCCTGGGCCCCACTGAGCCCCTCCAGGCTGTAGCTGTGTGGACAAACAGAAAGCAGAGGTGACCTCGGAGAAGGAGGGATGACTGCACGGTACACGCACACTCCACTCTTTCGGGTTACATCGGCTCCTGCTGCAACAGACACACACACACGCGCGCACACACACGCACACACACACACACACACACACACACACACACACACACACACACACACACACACAGTCGGTCCTGCACAGTGCTTAGCCCGCTGAGGTATCGCTGGGCTCCGGGGAAGATTTACAGGAAAATATCTTCCCACATCAGCATCGGCATCAAGGGCTCTGCAGCCGGGATTTACAAACCCAATTACATCGATCTATGCCTGGAAATAAGAATCCCCCCTAAAAAATAATCCAACACAATAATTATGAAGAGGAAAACTACAGCTATATTTCAGATTGAGCTAAGTGCTACTGTAGGCGGCTCTATTCGCTCCAGGACAGAGTCTGTGATGGTTAAGGCTCCAGCGGTAAATCTCTCTCATCTCCGGCTCTTGGGTTTGAGAGGCACTTCATTAGCCGGCAAATCATCAGTGCAACACATTCAGACGCCTTTAACCTAAACTGGACCAAAAGAATCACGACTCTGCAATTATCGGTGCCCAGCATAGAGCAGCACTCACCTAATCCTCAGGGCTGTGAACGTAAATGACTATGTTGGTCATATTAAGGCCCGCTTCCTGCCAGCATCATCACATACTATCCACCAGAGCCGCACGGTCCTCGGTGCTGGAGCATGAATAGCAGCAGCAGCTGCTGCGACTCTCCGCTGCAGGAAGCTACTGGCTGACTGGGCAGGGCATTCAAACACTCACAAAACCACATGCACGCAGGCACGCACGCCAACAAAGAAACGGCAAATGCAAATAGAGCAGCATGTAAATACACCCTATTCAAGGCGCACACTGCACCTGAGGGAACTAACTACTTCCGCGCCGTGGCTGTGGGGAGCATCGGGAGGGCGGCGGCTGAGGTGTGAGTGTTGTGAGGCGGAGGGGTTAGTTAGCAGGGAAGAGAAGGGAACTACTGCTCCATGTACGAAACACACTGTAAAAGGAATCAAGTTTTATTTCCTGCTGCAGTGTTGTGGTAACGTTGTTAGCAGTACAGGAAATAAACTTGAACCAAAGCCGCTTCCCAGAACTGCAACACTGTCAGATTAGCCTGGCTGCTTTCAACGCAACTGAAACCACTGCTTTCAATGAGAAAGATGTGGACCGACGGTTAAAGCAGTGGTCCCTCAGCATAAGAGCTATGTCTAAGTTAGAGCCTTACAGATACAGAGGTGGAGGGCTAATCAAAAATACAGCTGTATCGGCATTTATATATATATATATATATATATATATATATATATATATATATATATATATATATATATATATATATATATATATATATATATATATATATATATACACACACACACAAGACTTTGCAGCAAACACGCTACAGTATGTTTTAGGTCATATAAAAGTTCCACCACAGAGCACTGACAAAATATTACAGAAATGGCTCAATGGCCATCTACTGATCTACTCCTTCCTATTGGCCCATTCTAGAACCACTGGCATTATTTACAGTGAAAGATCAATGCTATTGATACAATAATAGTCATTGCCAGAAACCCCTGAGTTTGAGCAGAAGCAGAGCGAAAACAGGGTTTTTAAAAAAGGAAAACGTTCCAAAATCTAAACGTGAAATCAGCGAGTCATGCCCTTAAATTCACAGACCACGCTCCTGAATATAGACAGGAGAAAGAGAGACAAAAAGCTCCATAGCGACCTAGAAGTGGCATGCGGTTTATGTCCCATCCCGACGATCTGCATTACACTAACTGAAGCCTCCACAGCCTTCATGGTCCAGGTTTGTGTACACTCCTAAAAGACCCCTTGATACTGAAATATCTGTGATTCTTCACATCTGACTCCCCCTGCCTCAAAAAGGCAACAAAGCCATTCTTCTAGCTTCTAGAAGACAAGTACACGTCCTATTTTTACTGCTGTGGCACACTGTCTTCTTTACACTTTTGAAAAATTCCCTCCAGGAACTTATCTCACACACGCACACGCGCACACGCACACACACACCCGCACCCACACACACCTCAAGCTCTCACCAGTACAGTCCTCTGAGCCTCCAGACCTAAAGTCCCCTGTTTCTGTGTAGCTGCATGTTATTACCACTGCAATACAAAACACCAGCGTGTCTCAACCACCTATTTGCTTCAGTATTTCTTGCACATTCCGAAGGGGGTGAGAAGAAAGCAACATTTTTCAGCTCAGTTGCCTGCAGCGATGGAGCACAATGCAGCAGCAGTTCAGCAAGAATACATTAAAAAGAAGTGTGTGTGGGTGTGTGTGTGTGTGTGTGTGTGTGTGTGTGTGTGTGTGTGTGTGTATGTATGGAGGGGGGGGAGGCGGGGTACACAAAAGGCTGCGCCTACATAAATTTGTCAATGCACGTCACCTAGCAACAAGTCAATCTGAACACGAGCTGATGAATGGGATGTATTAGTACCTTCTCCTGTGAAAGGTCGGCTTCCCCTCGCCAGGGCTACGGATGGAGCTGGAGGTGATGGATGAGAAAGAGAGACGTGCAGAGCGGTGCATGATGGGTGAGATGGCGGAATGGCAGGTCAAAAAGAACATAATGAATGGATGAATGAAGTACTTTCTGATGGGACAATCATCTTTTTAGTAGGTTAGATATCTATGGGCACTATTGTGTGTGTATGAAGCGCTGAGGCACAGGCCACCGCGGTGGAGGACTGATGTCAACGGCCTTTCTTCAGAATAATGACCTTAAAGGAATAGCAGTAATATCTGTCTGGAGCCAGAAGACGGTTAGCTCAGCTTCGCACAAAGACGGGACACACAAGGGGGAAACGGCTAGCCTGGCTCTGTCCTTAGGCTACACAATCTAACCACCAGCACATCTAAAGGTCGCCAATAAAAAATAATAAAAAAGGTTTAAAACTGACACGTAGCTGTTTTACGGGGGTTTATGTGCCAAACTATTTCTTTGCAGTGACCTCCTTGATTCTCACAGTGGCGTCAAAGCTCAAGGACGTTACTGCATCCGGCCAAGAAACATAACCCCATTGAAAACCCCTGTTAAAAAATACATATACACTAATTGTCATTTTTACGCTTTTTGCACAACGTACTTTCCGATGAGCTTTTGAGGTGCTAGTAGGAAGATTTTCTTATCGTTACATAACCCAGCTAGCTGTTTCCCCGTGTTTCCACTCCTTATGCTAACGTAAGCTGTTGGCCATAGCTTCACTTTTACCTTACGGACTCCATCAGCAAGTATTTCCAAAATGGCAAACTGTTCCTTTGTAATGTGTGGGAAAATCAAGCGGGAAGTGGTTATAACACTGTTTCATGCCCCATGTTTATCTATAAAAAAGAGCAGCTGTCATTTGTTACACTGTAAAGAAAGACGACAAAACGCTTGGTGGAAGCGGCTGCTTGTGCCCGGCCTGGGCATAATAAAAATAGCAACTGATAAAAGTCTAAAGCAGCTGTTTGCTGCTTTCACTCGAACATTGCGACACAGGCCTTTTAAAGCCTGGCGACTAGTCCCTCTGTAGACAGGCTGCCGTTCTAGCATGGGAGACAAAAGGCCCTGATGTCAGTGGGTTCCCAATAAGTGTTCTCCGAGTGTCAATGCGAGTGTAAAGTAGTGTGTGTCAACCTATTGTCTGTACAGGTTGCTGTGAGTGTCTGTGTCTCTGAGTATTTGTGTGTGTGCATCTTGCGTGCGTACAACAACAGATAAATGGCAACACAGCTGCTCTGAGCAGGAGGAGGAAACACTCGACACGGCACAGACGGAGTGACATCAACCAGCTCTCATGACACGGACGTGTGCACACATCAGGTCTGCTGACATCTGCTGGCAAACACCAGGCGCACACCGGCAGACAGTGTCGAGGACAGAGGAGGAACAGCCCCCTCTCGCCATCGGTTCAACTCCAGTTGAGGAATCAATTATCGAATTGGGTCCCCTTCCCCCCCGTCTCACCTCCTCTGGTTCATCTCTGAGTCTCCACCGTTGTTCTTCCCGGGACCCCAGCTGTGGCGCCGAAGGGGCGACAGCGAGCGGATGCTGTTCCGGAGGATACTGGAGCGCCGCGGCACCTCCGTCACTCTGTCTTTGGCTTCTTCTTCAGCTTCCCCAGCTCCTCCTGCTGCTGCTGCTGCTGCTGCTGCTCCAACACCCGCGCTGTCCAGTCCTGCAGCGATCGGAGCCCCAGCCTCCTCTGGGCTCCAGCTGCATTCCAGGCCCCGGCTGCCCTCGGGACTGGAGCTGGACGGGCCGACGCTGGCGGCGTCGTCTGTGGAGGAACAGGAGACGGAGAACTCGCTGGCGCTGTCTCCTCCCGTCACTGGTTCATCGTTCTGCAAGGCAGGAAACATAAATATACATGTCATTGCCATCGGAGAGAGCCTCATTGCCCAGCATCATGCGCTCATGGGGAACTGCCAAAGTAAAAAGAAGTGTCACCTGTGCCACAAGAATGGCTTTGTCATACACAAAAAATGGGCCGAAATGTTGACCGATGTGTTATTTCAGGAACCGGACGTGTGTGAAAGTAACTGCTTTCAATTCACTTCCACATTTAAGAGATCGGCAGCGCTCAGGCCTCATCTCACAGGTCTGCTCAGAGCCACACAGGAAGTGGAACCCTTAACCCTCAACATGACTGTTTTATGTCATCTAGCTACAGTAACTGGGGAACACTTAAAAAATACATGAGCCGATGTCACTATTCTACCAGCCGCATAGATGAAGAACATATAGTGACCAAATAAATTAATGCTGCATAAATAAATGCATAGAACAGAAAGTAATAGGGTAGAGTAGGGATGAGATGCACAGAACTGACTATAATGGAATAGAACACAATAGAAGTGAAGAGAATAGAATGATGAAATATAACAAAAATAGAATACAGATCTGAACAACATGGAACAGAAAACAACAGAACAGAATCAAATATAGCAGACTGGAACAGATACAATATGGTAGGATAGAACAGATGTCCTTCAAATGATTGCAATTAGTGAGCATATCACATTGTATATCCATCAGCATTTCATCACTGAAGCATGGGATACATTGAGAAAATGCTGGAGCGCTATTTACTCCACAGGAATGGAGTGTAATGTCTTTAAGGCAGATGGAGTTAGTCAGGGGTAAAACTGTTTACTTCTAACCTATTTTTCTTCCTGCGTCACCCGTCTGTTCCCACTGCCAAGGACAGGAGACAAGAGGAGTCTAAACAAGAGATAACCACACAGCATCGCCGTGGAGACCTCAGGAGAAGGATGCCTGAGGAGAGCCAAGAGGAGGGTCTCCACCCTCATCATCAGGGATTGATCCCCCCTCAGAGAGGAGGAGTCTCCACCCTCATCATCAGGGATTGATCCCCCCTCGGAGAGGAGGAGTTTTTACTTCCACCCCCTCTTACTCCATCCAGGTCCCCCTCCTCCTTGCTATTTTATTTCATGAGTCTCTTCAATGCAAGCAGATGTCTTTTGGTCATTTTACTTCCTTTGAATATGTGGCTCTGAAATCAACAACTGGATGTGCCAGTAATTGTTTTTGGTCCCAAGGACGAACGATTGAAAGTCAGCGTTCAGCTTCAATCACTAATGTTAAAAAACACAATCTAGGTGTAGTTATGGATTCAGACCTCAACCTAAACAGCCATATCAAGACAATTACAAAATCAGCCTACTATCACCTGAAGAATATATGAAGGGTTAGAGGACTTATGTCTCCACAGGATCTGGAGAAACTTGTCCATGCATTTATCTTCAGTAGACTTCACTATTGTAACGGTGTGTTCACAGGTCATTTATCTTCAGTAGACTTGACTACTGTAACGGTGTGTTCACAGGTCATTTATCTTCAGTAGACTTCACTATTGTAACGGTGTGTTCACAGGTCATTTATCTTCAGTAGACTTGACTACTGTAACGGTGTGTTCACAGGTCATTTATCTTCAGTAGACTTGACTACTGTAACGGTGTGTTCACAGGCCTCTGTAAAAAGTCAACCAGAAAGCTGCAGCTGATTCAGAACGCTGCAGCTCGAGTCCTCACTAAGACCAGGGAAGTGGATCACATCACTCCAGTTCTGAGGTCTTTGCACTGGCTCCCTGTCCAACAAAGAATTGACTTTAAAATCCTGCTGCTGGTTTATAAAGCACTGAATGGTTTAGGGCCTGAGTATGTTTGTGATCTGCTGCTACCTTATGAACCATCCCGGCCACTCAGGTCGTCTGGGACGAGTCTACTTTCTGAACTAAACATGAACTAAACAAGAACTAAACATGGAGAAGCAGCGTTCAGCTTTTCTGCTCCACACATCTGGAACAAAGTCCCTGAGAGCTGCAGGTCTGCTGAGACCCTCAGCTCCTTTAAGTCCACATTGAAGACTTTTCTGTTTGCTGTTGCCTTTAAGTGAACCAGGTTCAAGGCTAATAATCAATTTCTGCATCTCACTACTGCATTGTATTTCTTAAACTGCAACTTGTATTCTATTTTTTGCTTTTTGACAGTTTTTTAATGCTTTAAAATGAATGTTCTTAATTGTTTTAAATCTTGTTTTCTTCTGCATTATGTGTTGATCCTTTTAATGGTTTCATGAGAAGCACTTTGAATCGCCTTGTTGTTGAAATGTGCTCTACAAATAAACCTGCCTTGCCTAATGGAGGACCAAATAGCAAAGCTCATGGATAATGAGCCAGAGACACTTTATGGCAACACTGACATTAAAATAAAACCAATAAATGACAGCAACCCAGTATATATATATATATATATATATATATATATATATATATATATATATATATATATATATATATATATATATATATATATATAAACATATAAATACAATGGGTTTAAACGAAAAGAAGAAAAAAATATATATATATATTTGTTTTGTGCTTACGGCATGAATAATGCCATTAAAACAAATGGTAAATACTCTTCGACCTGGGTCTGATGGGAAAGAGCCACACACACACACACACACACACACACACACACACACACACAATTAAAGAGCTAATTTGTAGGTGTGAGCTTTAACTGGGCCTATTGTGCTGCCAGCTGCAGCGAGTGAGCCGAGCATAGAGCCGCTTCTGTTGGAGAGCTGGAAATGAAAGATCTGCTTCATGCTGCCGACAACTTCCTGTGGGAGCAGGAGGATGTGTGTGTGTGTGTGTGTGGGTGGGTGTGTGTGACTGTGTGTACATTCAGGGCATGTGACTGCAGCGTATATTTTTTAGTCACATGACTCACCGCTTTTAAGTTTAGAAAAGGATTCAGCTGGGTTTTAAACCTTATTTCATGTTCTGGGCTTGTAGATGATGCTCGTATCCTAATTAGTGAGCATGGAAAAGATAGACCGACTTGCTCAAGGGCACATGGAGGCCACGGCTGCTCAGCTGACGCGTTACCGGGATCGATGGAGTTCCTCAGCGTTATGAAACATGCATTGTGTCTTGCAATTGAAAGAGAATTTCCCTTCAGAGTGCAGTGAGGACATTAATCCTCTCTTACTGAAGCTGGATTAAGCTGCCGAGCCCCTAACCCTCAGCCTCCTACTGTATACCACCAGGCGGCTGATGTTCTCAGAGCTGACTCTTTCCACTGTTGTCTACAACAAACGGGACATTCGGTTGACAATACCATCAGCATGTTTCAGAAAAACTGAGAGACACAAGTTTTGCAACGTGAACCAAAAGGCCACCTGGCTTTCAAACAGACTTTCAACGGCAGCGGAGTGACAGCGGCACCACGGCTTGCACTTGAAGACGCTTAGTAGATGTTTGGCATCTCAGCCTCGGGGCGCTGGTAGATGAAACGCCAGACACAGACTGACAAAATAGTGAAATATATTCCCCACAGGGCTGCAGGGGCAAACAAAATAAAATATGTTCTTGCTGTTCATTGTGGGCAAACGTGATGTTTGGATCGCAGGCCGTGGGGTGCTTTATGAAATTGGTGGAACCTTGAATGCACGGTTCATCAACTATTACTCAAACATTTATTTATTGATCGTTTTGCGGGTTTGGTGAGCTCATCTCACATTTATGCACCCCAAATATTCCCACCTGAATCATGGATTCAAACAACCACTCAACAACAAATATAACATAATATATGATACAATATCAAACTCAATGTTGGTTTTCAATGAGTGGATTCAGGGATTTTCTCCGCTGGTAGACCTCCAGTTGTCCGCCCCGCATATAAAGAGAAAAACGTCGGCTCTGACCTTTCTGAAGACGCTGTCGTATCCTGGCTCCGCGGTCAGGAGGCCTTCGACGTCGCTGCCAGAGTCTCTGTGAGCTGCGGAGGGACAGCTGGTGGCACTGCTGGTTCTACTGGGCAAACTGGGGAGCGCCGGAGGCGGCGAGGAACCTGGAAGACACAAGAAATACAGCAGGTTGAAGAAAAGTGAGAACAATAGAGCCGTTTTAATCTTAAAACGGTTTGCCTAATGGAAATATGAAGGTACCAGGAGAACTCTGGATATTACAAAAATATATATCAGGAAAACATTATCTGCCACGATGCGATTGAAGTGAGATTCCATTCAACTCCATACTCTCTCAACGAGAGCGTTTCAGCTGTGAAATAATGTGTTTTCATTCCCTCCTCTGAAACACAAGCAGGTCTGTTAGACATCAGTGAAAAGACTTCTGGGAATCTGAGAAGGTGTGAAAAGGCCTGGCGGATCAATGCCTGACTGTCCCGACTACAGCCGCCGTTTGTGCGTTTAAAAAAGTCTGGGAGCAGAGCTGAAGTTAAAATCTCATTCCAGGGAAAATGACAACTGGTAAACGCTATTGATGCGCCGCAAAAACAACAACAAAAAAACAGCTTTCATGGCAGAGCATTCGTCACCCTGGGCCCCAACTGGACAACTGATGTTTACAAAGACGGCATTTTGTATACGCCCTAAAGTTAGAAGTCCTTCTTCACATCAGTCACCCGGTGTTTGATCAGAGATCAGCACGCAGACAGATTCAAGCCCGCTGCGTGCAAACATCCGCTCTCTCCACCTGGATCAAACACATTAAATATCTTCCACGAGGAAGATCCCAGAACTTCTCTTAAAGTCACAGTGCTCCATAAACCATAAACGTGTTCAACTGCAACCCACCACGAGCCGTTTTGGGGTTCGAACACACTATTAAAAAAACACACAGATGGCTTCTTTTTTTGTCCAAGCCCCCTCTTTGAATAACAAGCAATCCACCCAGAGGTCTGCACATTTCTTACGCAGCAGCAGGGTTTTTTGTACATGTAGGGACATGTACAGATAGAGTCCCAGGCTGAGCTAAAAGGGGAAGATCGCAGCCAGCTACAGATGCAGCTCACTTTAGATGCCAGATGCCAAGAACAACTGGATGAAATCATTGACCGAGTTTGTGTATTTTCGCCTCACTCCCGGCGTCTATTTTCCGCCATAGAAAAGCGGAAGTTGTTCTTCATCCCTCAGGAACATTTTCCTCGCTCTCGTATGAGAAAGAGGAAGTTTCTAGTGTGCGTCGCAGAAGAAAGGTTTGCACCAATGGGTTAAGAAGGCAGCTGCTCGGAGGACCGGGTCGTCAGGGGGTCGGGAGAAAGGATCGCGCTGGGAGTGGCCCTTCATTTTAGCAAGAATCTGTGACACTGCAATAACAAACGAGCGAGGGGGGGCACGGCCACAGACTTCCTGCGGCTGATTAACTGCTGACCACGAAAGACATACAAGCAATTGCAAGCAAATGTCGGTTGGGTCGGAGGGGTGGCATCCTCCGATCCAGCCGGGTCTCCCTAATGCGAGGCCTGCTCACTGAATCAGGGACTGCCGAGCCCGAAACTTCCACACATTTGCTCAGATGTTGAGCGGTGGATTCCTCTCATTAACACACTCTTAACCTGGGAGGACCAACTAATCAGCAATCATTTTGATTGAAAATTAAAAAGGTGCCCTCTCTTTTTTTTTTTTTTTATATTCCCCAAAGTGTTTCACACATCTGAGAACCGGTGCCATAAAATATCAATCGTTTCCAATTACGCGGCTTGAAAGAGCTGCGGAGCCGACTATTATTCAAGTCGGAATCTGAATTCATGAATCAGAGGTGTCAGGTGTTCAAAGGCGTATTTAGGGAATTAATGTCTCTTGATGTTTGCGTCCGACGCTGTCGAGCGGTTTGAATTCAGCTCCCTGAACAGAAGCGGTGCGATGGCATACGTACGGCCTCATGACATCATCAAAAGCAGGTTTCCTTTCAAACAAAGCGGACATGACAAGACTCCAAGCATGAAAACTACACTGACCTTTGACCCCGAGTGCTGCGGCAGACTTTAGCCTCGACCGAGGCGGTTTTGGAAGTTGATGCAAAACATTCTTTAACGCCACAAGCCCACCATGAACTGGAAGAACCCCAATATGTAAACGCAAAATGTGTGTGTGTTGGGGGAGGGGTAAGTGGTGGTGACAGAAGTGGATGCTGGGAGTTTTTTTTTCGACTCCACCCCCTCGCACCTGTCCACCAGAACTAGCAGGGGACTGTGAGCTTTGACAGCTGTCTTCCTCCCTCTGTCTGTCTGTCTCTCTCTCTCTCACACACACACACACACACACACACACACACTCTCCCTCTCTCTCTCCCCCTCTCTCTCACATCCACACACATGCAGAAGAAGAAAAGCCCAGAGAACAGGTGTAAAGCCCTGTGATGAGTCGGTGGGTGGTTGAGGTTGTTGGTTGGGTGTGAATCAGCTCACGCACCTGTGGGTTACTCCAACTAATATGTAATGTTTAATTTTTTTTCCCCATCATTCATTTGACTTCAAATCAAGAAATCAAATATTGCTCGCATTCCAAACAGCTGCTGTCGTTGAGGTTTTCAACGACAAGTAAGTACAAAATAATAATAACAAATATGACATCCATCGAGCCTCCCTGCCTCAAAAACACTCTTCTCTGCACATTTCCGTACCATTAGTGAGATAAGTCGCCACTGAGGCTAGCTTAAGTGTTTCCCAAAGTGCAAAAGATGTTATCAGCACTTACAGATAAAACAGTGTTTATTTTTTACCTCATACCCTTATATTTCCTGTACTTTTTAAGGACATGACTTGTTAAATTTGTGCAACTGGGAGGACTTTTTACACATAGAGGTTTTTGTGTGGTGACAGCATTTAGTCAGTCATTCTGCAAAACTGAGATGCACTTTGAGGTTTGAGCGGTGTTGAAGCCCGAAGTAGAGCAGCCTGATTTGTTTTCTTCTGTTATAATTAGGTAAAAATTAATCCGCTCATAATCAGCTACGCACCATCTGCTGTTCACTCTTCTAGTTTGAGCAACACGCATTCACAGAATTAAACAACTATTCTTTAAACAGTTTTTCATGGAACCCGTCGTCTGCTTCCTTCCCTGCATACGTTCCACTGAGTACACTACTTAACCAAACTGTAATTTAAGCCTTCACTGTGATTCACTCAAACCCACCATTTACTCCCATACCTTTGTTGTCTCTTTTCAATGTATTATTTTTGCCATGAATCAAAAAAAGGCACACCCAGCACGTGTCCTATATAAATAAGGGTTACCGAGTCGAGTTGAGCTAAACAGGACGCGGCTTCGCCCATGATAAGTGTAATATCACGCAGCATTACAAACAACACTTTAAGAGCAGCAGCAGCAGAGGCTAGAGCACCACAGGCGGCCAGGCGCACTACCAAACTGTGGCTTTCTAAAAATCACATTAATCAGCTATATCATGGGATGCAGATCCATCATACACCGCAGACAATGCACACACAACATGCTCAGAGGCCGAGGCTTCACACAAACTCATAAATCAAGAGCTCCTGGTTCCCCCATCTGTGTCGTCTTGACTGCCGTTTCCACGCTTTGCAAAAGGCAAACTTTTAATATATCACTTAATATTCTATGCAGACGATTACACGTTTTATATTAACATGCAGAGAAAAGCAAGAAGGAATTGACCACCCAGTATGGTCAAACGCCCTCAAGCAGAGCAGAAGGTCACTGAGGTCTCAACCCTGACCTTGAGCTGGCGAGCTCTGCAAGTCGATTCTTCTGGGTCAATCCATTTGCAATGACCTTTGACAAGTTTCTACCCCATGAGAATTGGACTGATTGACTGCCTGCTCAACCCAATAGGATACTCAAATTATTAGTAAATTATAGACATCACAATTGTCTCTCTTTTGGGTATTATTTATTGTTTTTGACTATAGTCTGCTCATTTGTGTGAATGGCAGGTTAGACATTTAACAACCAGCCAATTCGTTTCAGACCTGGTGTTGCTTCCCTGACTGTGAGTGATGTGATTTGTTATTATTTGGGGATTTAAAAAATGGACAGAGGATATATATATATATATATATATATTTATTTATTTATTTTTTTTTTTTTCAGTGAAAGGAAGGAGTGGATCTGGTACGTGTTCTAAACTACAGTGTACGTTTTGAATATGTGCGTTATGTACAACATGGAGGTTGATGCCTTTGTTAGCCCCGCAACTTCAGCATTTATGACAAAAACAACAGTTTAAAAAAAAAGCATATTCATGTCCCTGGTGTGTAAAGGCCATTAAATAGCTGCTGGATTGATTGTAGAGTCTTGGCCTTGTTATAGACTAAAAGACATAAAAAAAGACAATCATAATGAATTGAAACTTAAATTAACAGGCTGCTTGTAAGGCCCACATAAAAAGTCTCGACATGATTAGCTATGAGGAACCCACTGTTGAGGTCACCTCTCTGACCACCAGGCTTCTGCAGTCCATCCTGCCGTTTCTCTGACACTCCGCTGGCACCGACATGAACTAGCTCTGTCACAAGTACTGGGCCCCTTCCAAAGACGCTATGAGGTCAACAGGAACACAATAAGGGTCAACAGGAACAACTGTCACCACCCTGCCTGTTGGTAGAGTAAAACACACCATCTTGTGGCGTGTGCGTCCACATCCTTGTGTACATGCTGTTTGAGCACGAGATAAGAATCACAACGCTGCTCCACAGGTTCAGCAAAGGGCCCAAAAAAAACCCACACGGAACCGTTTGGTCATTTACTCGCACTAAATACATTTCTGCCCTGACATGATGTTTACACTGTGTTTGTAGAGCGGGATGGTTTTGTGTGCAGCTCCAGAAACTCTCCTCTCCGGGACAAAACCGCAAATTTACTGGGAGGCAAAATATTGGCTTGAAATTATGTTGGCATGAAACCAGACCAAACAAACACAGATATTAAATATAGTCACACAAAATGCTATCAGAGACTGTGAGGCTTCACAAAAAGACCAGTATGTGGTTGCAAAGTCGTGACTTCATTGCATTTCAGACCAACTAAATGATTTCTCACGGCCTCAAAAAAAAAAATGGCAGACAGAGCTGTTATATTTAATCCCAAAAGAAAAGAAAAAAAAGCTGTTGGCAAATGCTGAGGCTCAAATGGAGCGAGTGTCTCCGTTTAAACTAGACTGTTTTTGCAATCACTTCAAAACAAACCGGCTTCACAGGACAACGACGGATACAGCATCTTCCAGCTTAAACATAGAGACATAAACGACCCACTTCAACACATTTGTCCTGCAGTGGGATTTACAGCAATACACACAAATCCTGTGGAATCCAAATCCCAAAAAAATAAACAAAGCAAAGAAAAATGCACAAAATGCGATCATTAGCGGCCGTAGTATCTCTTACCTGAGTGCTGAGTGTTGCAGGGCTGATGGAACGACGGCTCTCTGTCTCGGTGGATCTACAGAGAAACAGGAAGACACTGAATCAGCCTCAGCAACATGTGACCGTCACCCCGCAAGAGAAATAATGATGCAGACGGGCATCGCAGATAGGAAGTGTTGCTCGCCGCGCACAGGATGGGAGGCACCGATAAGGCGCTCTTTATAGCAGCGGGCTTCAGAGTGTTCATCGGTGTTTAGTCACTGCGCCTGGAGGAAGCCTTTGGGGAAGATCTGAATCTGGTCTGTTTTCTCGCCTTTGGAACTCACAGTCACACTGGCAGAAACTTAGGACACACACATACATGCACACACACACACACAGCCTGTCAGAGATGTGCGGTTTGGCTGTACACACACACACACACACACACACACACACACACACACACACAACGCTGGGGAGCTGCTTCCTCTGTGGTCTGAGTGTCTATACAACAGCTGTGTGTGTGTGTGTGTGTGTGTGTGTGTGTGTTAGCCCCCCCCCGCCCCTTTGCAGGCAACACAAAAGCTTCGACAGTTTGAGCTACGCCGATCTGACTGGCAGCTCAGAGGAAGCTCGCTGTGTTTTTATCGAACTCCGTTGACGACGCGTAGATTACGTCGGCGGGCTTTGATTTTCGAATGTGTCCTTTGCGGCCGATAAGAGAGACATCCGCGGTCCGAGACCGTCGGCGCAAGCAGAGCGAAGTAAAAGCAGACGCATAATCTGGCAGCAAGACGGATTGCCCTGAAAACATGTCGCCTTTCAGGGGGGGTCAAGTGATTTCTGAACTGAGCTCCTGCCATGGAGGAGAGATGGTGCCTCATTAAGGAGATGTTTATGGCCTGTCTTCCTTCAATGGTTTGTTCTTTCCTTTCCTCCTAGTGTAGCTCGTTTCCTCCCCTCCTTAATTCTTCCCATTTAACTTCCAACCCCAGTTATCCCAGGTTAAGCTTGGCTCAGATCAACAGGCTTTGGCGCGGCCCTTCAAACTTGGCTGTGTAGGACGTGTACAAAGGGAACCTCCAGACGCAGAGTAAACAGGTCCCTGATCTAAAGGCCACAGCCTTCAATCTGGAACTAAACAGAGAGGCCGCTCCAACGCGACCCGTCAAGGCTGATGCTGGATGTCGTCCTCGCAGCCACTGTGTGGATCCTTGAGCTTTTACTGGACCGGTTAGAAAGGAAAGTCCTTTGGGTGAACAACACAGTTGACCTCGTTTCTGAGATGCAGAAGTGAGGAGTTTGACTGTTAGCAGTCTCTCAGTGTATTTAAGTTCCGTAATTACTCTATATAGTAGTTTTCACTGAAGGCGGTGGAGTCCGCCATTCCTACGCGGGACTCAAAGTTGCCGACCTATGCGCTTTAAGACAATGTCACGAAAACAGCGACTGCTACAAATAGAAAGGGGAAAAGCAACATAACAAAACTGGAGCGCACACACACACACACACCGCAGTGATCGAGTGAAATGGGGAACAGAGACAGAAACAAAACAGAAGGGGTTCAAAACAAATGGAGAATCTTGACAGAGGAGGATGTACGAGTCTCCACTGGCCAGCAAGGTCGACGCTCCCAGAATGCTCTGGGAGTGAGGGGGGCTGAGCTCAATTACTAAAAGACTGACCCCTCAACTGTCCCAAAGCACACTGTAGAGAAGCCTGCTGGGACCAAGAGAAACACTGAGCTCTGATGTCCACGCCGAGGGGCGAGTGTGTGTGTGTGTGTGTGTGTGAGAGTGTGTGTCCATTACGCTTTTGCATTCCTACAAAACACAGTGACAGGCACTTGCATACCAACTGGCATCGTCTACATGCACCTCCATCAGCCAACAACGGACACATATTACAAACACTCAAGCTACTTTTGCCTCACTCGTCAAGTCTCACATGCACAGGATGAAATCACACACACACACACACACACACACACACACACACACACACACACACACACACACACACACACACACACACACACACACACACACAGTTTCTTTTCTCACAGCTGTGTTCAAATATCAAACAGAGCCCGCTGAGAGAGAACAAACACGCTGACGAGGAACGATTAGCTGGTCACAGAGGGCGCCAGCACACATAGGCACAAACACTCTCTCTCTCACACACACACACACACACACACACACACACACACACACAAACAGAGACGAGCTCACAGGTTCCGCTCAGATGTGAAATGATTGCCAGTGACTGCAACAAATTACAAAAGGCTACATGGCTTGACCTCTCAGCAGCGCAGTGGCAAGCAGAACTTCAAATCGAAGCAAAGGGTCCTGAATAAAAAGACGGGGATTAAAGCCAAAGTAAAGGAAGTGGCAGCTTTAAGTGTTTTTAATAGACTGTTTACACACAGTGAGCCAGCAGAAGTGCTTCGGTGTGCCGTGGCACCAATTATAGAAGGAACAGAACGCTGAGGCAACGATGGGGTGGGAAGTGGACGTGCCGTTAATGAGCCACGTGGTTAATAGACATGCGTTTCCTTTATTTTGGAAGGGTGCTGCGGTTCTTATCGGTTGTGTAGCCAGTTAGCAGGCCTCCAAAAACCAGGCAGGGCGAGGAGCCGACCCCCGGTCCGGACTCGGGGGAATCGAAACTGTACCCAGTGAAAACACATCTGGTTTAAAAATATGACTGCTCTATCTATGTATGGCAGGGCAGGACTTGGAAGGGTGCCAGGGCTGAGGGACTGTTTCCAGTCCGCTTCGTATACACGCGGCGCGGCAAGGCTCTCCTCTGTGACACCTTGGAACTGCACAGAACGCAGCTCACTCCTCTTTCTTTAAAAGAGGAGAAAATAAACCCATCTGCTACACAGGATTTGTTTTGGGGGTTTTATTTAACATTCCAAGACCGATTGAAATCCTACTGTCCAGTCTTCCTTCGCAGAGAGGTCAGGGGTCGCGGTCGGCTACAGGATAGCGCACAAGTGGAGCCGATGGGAACGGGCGGGGTTTCAGCCCGGCGGAGGGCTTTTTACCCACTAGACAACTCAATGAGTTCCTTTGAGATCAACAGTAGAATAATCTTCCAATAGCGGCTCACCGACACAAACAGGTTGCGACGGAGGGCAGAGGGACCGACTATTCCTGCAATCAAAACATCGTCTAGAATGCTAGAAATGCTGCGCGTACCATGTAAGTTCCTATAAAGGGCTTTACGCAGCCGCTGTGCCGATGGGTTCTGGGGCTGCAGGCCAGCAGAGATGCTGCGATGTGAAACGCTGCTTGGAATGAAGTCATTTGGCCAGATGCCTGTTTCCATCTGAGGCCAGAGGAAACTGCCCGCCGCTGCCTTTTTTTCCCACCATCGTATCGTAGCACGCACACACACACGCACACATACACACACACAAAAAGAAGAGCTGACATCAGGTACTAGTTTAGCATGTGACAATGGCCTAAAGAGAGGCGTTACATACACCAGAGCAATCCACTTCATACATATTTTCCTGTCGGTACCTCCCGCTCTGCTCTGCTTCTGGGAGTCACAGCCGACAGATAGCATGGCAGCTGTACGGTCAGACAATGTCTAGCACGGTGTGGGCCATAGAGTTCATCATGATATTTTATAATCCAACTTTCAGTCAGTGGTTAGGTTATTAATTAAATAATCATCAAGCAATAGGAAATAGCTCCGCTTTGAGTCGTTAGCTTCGTTTGAGTCTGGCTAAAAAGGGAAGGAGTCTCCGTCTGTCTTTTACATTTTCTCAACAACCGTTCATCAGATCTACTTCACACTTGCCGAGGTACCAGGGAGGTGCAGTGTGGAGAGCGAGCTCTTGAGATATACGGGAAATATCTTTTAGTAGTGCATTAAGTACACACTGTGTTGTGTATTGAGAGGGGACCCCTATTAACCGCTGGGTACGCGTTACTCTCCACCGATCATTTGTCTGAGCTTTTTGCAGCCGGATGGCCCCGCACGTACTCTAAGCACTCGGTGTATTGCCGGGCGCATCGTTCGGCCCAAGGAAGCGCGATGGGAGCGCGAAGACATTTGGATGAGCGGCATCCGAGAAAACTACGAGCAGCGACACCGGAGGCCGAGAGGTCGGCGACCCCGTTCAGAACAAACATGGACCCGGGAGGAGGTCAGGCAGCTTCAGGGTGCCGCCAAGGGGATAGTTTATATGAATCCTACTGCTTTTATTAGCAAGGCCCTGTGTAGCATCCAAGCGCTAGGATTGGCCAGGAGTCCAGACTCGCTGAGGTACCGGTAACCTGATTTGATCGGGTCCTCAGGCCTGACCAATGGGCTGTCCTGAGCCTTGAGGTCAATGCCTAACCTTAAACAATCGTTTCTGCCTCAACCAGTTACACAGGGCTGGTCCTAGCCTAAAAAAAAAAAAAAGTGGGTTTCATAATAACGCTTATTTTACTAATCTCATTGCTGTTTAGTTTCACATGACTTCAGTGTATTTGCTACAAAGACAACACGACTTTCAGAGCAGTCAGAGCAGGGCTTTGAGCTAAATGCCCAACGCCAGCATCACGCAAGCAATTATAATTCATCCTGGCGCTCCATTAAATTGTTGTAGAGATATTCCAGTCTGGACCAAAGTGGTGGAATAACTGATTTCCATTTCCATGTCAGAACCGGGCTAAAAATGTAGAGGCTGGTAATCTGAGGAGCCGAACACAATCATCAGACCAAAAAATAAATAAAACCAGAAATGTAACTTCTATCTAACTGCATGGGTTGTACATTAAGATATAAAACACGTTTTTTATTATAGCACAGGCTGGTTATGTTGCAGATTCAGATGTGACTCGCAAAAATATAACAGTTCAAACATGATGCATTGTTATATTCATTAAACTCTCCAACTCCACAAACCTGAAAGCTCCACCTCCAACAGACGTTAACTCTTCACGTGAGCGCAACGTTCCCAGAACCGACAATTGTTGCAATAAAACGGTGTGCGGAACGTTCCGTGAACCTTAGAAAATCAACGGCAGAGCCTCTTTTTTGCTCTTCAGATGAAGTAAAACATTTAAATGCAGAACTTTACCTGTGCGGTATCAATAAGTTAATGGTTTCATTTTTCTAAACATGTTTGAGTACTTCCTCCACCACTGCCAATACCAACATGCCCAGTTAGAGAAAGGGTGGAACGTAAAGCAAGACGTAGGTATTTACTTAGACTCCCCCCAGAGATCACTAAACCCGGCCCTGAAAGCACACATCCAGGGTTACTACTAGAGGAGAGAGGTAGTTCACCAAATGATGCTTCATGATGAAAACCACAAACCCGTTTTACCAACAACCAACAAGACCGACCGTCCAACAGCCAAAAACGTCCCGTAGGTTTGTATATGTGTGAAGCCATTTGGGCTTTAAATAGCTTTTGGGTGCCCTAAAGATCCCATTTACAAAGAGTCCAAAGAACATCCAGTTCAACTGGATTGACACATAACCTTTGTGGTACAGTAACAGGACCTTTGAGTGAGAGAGCGAGACACACACATACGCTTTGTAGTTTTTCCAGCACTAGTCCGCCAAGTACCCACTACCGGGACCAAATAGTCCGCGGAGAAGAGACCTTAAACTGTCCGAGCCTCGTTAAGTTTCATACAGTTATTCCCCAGAGACGGACCGAGCGCAGGCACCCGTCCTGGCCCGTTCAGCGCGTACCCACGCGCCTGTACGTCCAGAGAACCGCACTCCGCCCCAAAATAATCAGCAGTCTGTGTCTGGAGGGCCGCTATCAACAACCATGTAATCATCTCCCAGGGTGCAACACAGCCGGAGCCCGTCACAACATCTCCAGCGGACAAGTACAGGTTAGAAAAAAAGAAAAAACAACACTTTTTTAGTTTTTCCTCCTCTGGGCGGCTTTTTAAAGAACAAGTGAGATCAGGGCTTGAGGAGCTTTGAGCTCCTGAACCGCTCCATGAATCTCTCTGTAACGGACTTCATTTCATGCAGCAGTGTCGTTAATTATCGCTGACCGCACTTTTTGGGAGTTACTTTCACGATTTCAGTGCCACTTTTTTTTACTGGTTTTCCCCGTGAGCGGTTTTATCCGTTTCAAGCACTTAAGAGTTTTCAAAGTCTCAAACGACTGTTACTGCTGCAGCAGTTGGAGCAACTTTTTTCCTGACCGTGCGGATGAGGTGGCCTACCTTTATCAAAACCACGTCTACGGCTCTCTCCCCTTTGGCGCGGAGGCTGTACCTCCGCTTGTGTCGCTCGTACATTTTGCCCTTAAATATCCAGAGCGGATTGAACCGAACAGCAGAAAGGAAGAAGAAGTAGGAAAAAAATCCGGCAGGAGCTCTGTGTCGAGGAGCCGAAGCCGTCTGCTGAGAAGCTTCACATCTGGCCACAGTAGCAGCCCTCCACCAGACTCCAGCTCGACTCCCTCCTTCTTCTCTTCCCTCCCTCCCCTTTCTTTCCCTCTCAACTTCTCCTGACTTGTGCCTTTGCTCTCTCTCCCTCGCTCCCTCCCTCCCTGTAAACCAGCCAGCCAAAGCAGCACATTGTTAAGAGTGTGACAGATGACAATGGGGCATTATTACTTATCACATAATGGAGCCATCAGATTTCACGCTGTTGAGATTCAACACCCTCCCCCACCCTGCTGGCGCTGGACGTGCACGAGGCCCCGCCCCTGTGAGGCGCCCTCTGGGTGTGATTTGCACCTCTCTCAGATGATAGATATGGCAGTGCTCGCGTACTCCGACACATGGGGCAGAGCCACAAAGGGTCAGTTACTCACCGGCGCAGATTGCACTTCAGTTTTTTTTTTTTACCCCCCAACATGTTGTGTTGTTTGGCAATCATCCGCACAGGTACGCTCTAAGGCGGATATATTCAATTACGCACACAGCAAGGCGCGGGGAGGGCACGCACACGCATGTTTCTGGATAACCAGCTGTACAGAAACACGTGCTGACTGTGAAATGTGTGTGTGTCATTTGGGCTTCAGGAGGAAAAGAAAGGGAATAACTTCATGAAGTTGCTAAACAGACTGCGCGGCCATACATCCAGGTTGCTCTCATCCAGCAGACCTCTTGTTTTAGCGTGGCCTTTTTTCATCACAGTTGTCATTTTGATAAACTGTGACAAAAAAATACATATAGGATACATTCCAAAAAGAAGAAAAAATGTGTCCCCCACCACCTCCAAAATCAAAAATGGGATTAAGAAACCGTAAGAAAGGTTGAGCATCGCTCAGCATATTTTTGCCGGGGGAAAGCAAAGGAACGGAGAGGCGCAAGTGAGGAAAGCCAGAGCTCGGGGTGTTGTGCTTTTAAAAAATGAGATGAAAAACTTTCGACAGAGTCGACCCTTAAGGCGAGTAATGCAGAAAGAAAGACGGAGGCGCTCCAAATGGTTGTTCGTCTGCTGCTTTGGTCTCACAGTCGGTGCTGCTACGTGTTCGCTTACATCAACTCCACCAATGGGATTCGTCTCGTGCGTTTTGTCTTGAAGACAGAACTCCCAGCCCCGGGAACATCGAGTTGGTGCTATGCGGGCCTGCTAACTACAGGCACCTGCGTTTCTAAAGTAGAAAAATGCAGAAGACGTCACACACGCTGATTTAACCAGCGCTGAATTATCCGCCGTCTAAACAGCTTACGTCTTTGTCGCAACACCGGCACACTCTTTGCAATTTTAATTACAAGTACATCTCCATTTGTGCTGCAAGTTGTTGTCGCTGTCATTTTAGATTCTGTTAATCCGGTCCGTTTCACTCTCTGCTATTGTCTGGGGTTTCTCTCTATATACTGTACACATATATATATATATATATATATATATATATATATATATATATATATATATATATATATATATATATATATATATATATATATATATATTCTGAGGATGCATCTCAAGTGAGTGAACTGGCCACTTCACCTCAACTGCAGTTCGTTCAACAGCAGCCAGGCTCCAAACTGCCTGCTCATCATAGAAACAACACAGATTTCAACAGGCATCAAATGACAGGTCGTTAAATTGTCTCCCTCGTCAGGAGGGGAGGGAAAAAAAGAAAACTCCCAACGACGCCATTGAGGCTGCATCGCCCTCTGCTGGCGACCCTGCAGACTGCAGACTGCAGACTGTGCGTCTCTATCCTCCTGCAGTCAAACATCTGGCATTCAAACAAGCCGCTGGCCCCCGACCGCAACCCAGGAATAAGCAGAGCAACTCCAGTCTATGGCTGCTGAGGAATCTGTCAGTCAGCAACATTTCGGAGAACAAGCCGTGTGTACTGAACATGGCATCCGCGTGCTCAGTGGCTGGGGCCGAGACGCTGAGTGAGCTGCATAACAATGGCGGTGGAGAAGAAGCAGAGGTCACACTTAAGGACACTCCAGTCCTGATAGGTGATAGTATTCTGGTTGAATGATTGCACGAACCAAAAACACACAAAACAAACAAGCTGCAAAAGTCTCATTTTTCCCTCAGCACAAATGGTTCCAGGCAGCTTCAATACTGAACCCTCAGCTAATCTCTAGCTGGCACATCCCGCGGCTCGTAAACCAGTTCCGCTTTTCCGTCTCACCCCAAAATTGTCTGTGTACTTTTTGGAGATGCTGCAGTGTGTAGTTTGCTGGCTTTTCCTGCCAAATATGTATAGTTCATTCTTTAATGTAATGCTAAATGTTCCTGTTTAAGTGAACAGAAACGTGTTGAAATTGTTCGGCGACAGTGACCTGAGCATATGTGGAGAAGAACGTATGGATGTTTCTTCTTTTCTTGTGCATATTTGGTTATTCAGTTCTGCAGGTGAAGAAGTGAGTGTTGGACTTTGCCTTAAATCTACAGGGGCAGGGCTATTACAAACCGGAGAGTCATCAATGAGTCGCATTCAGACTCTGACCAGGAACTTGTCTTGGAACAAGCTCAACATGTATTTAAGGATTTAACTAGACACCATTTTGAACGGATCCCTCTTTGATCGTTTACTATCATATTTGTATTATTTTTTAAATTAGGACACACATATATATATATATAAAAAAAATATATGTACACATACACACAATGTTTTTTTAACCCTGGTCACGTAATAACTCTGACACAAATAAGTTGTGAACAAACTGGCAACCAAGCTCCGTTCCAAAGGTTACTTAGGGTGTTTCAAAGAGTTTGGCAAACAATGACTCATCAGAATCGACCTACGTCCCAGCAGAAGCGGCAAAGCAAAGATATCAGACAACAACAGTAGAGACTTACCATGGAGACGGCCGTTTCCTCGGGGGGGTTATTTTCTTCCTCCCCTCCACCAATTACTGTTCCTCCAGACATGATGACTTCCACCTCTGGAGGAATGCACACGACACAATGCAATCAATCCAACGGCAAATCCTCCAAATACAGGAATCAATAGCAAGTGGTCAGAGTGAAAGGAAGTGAGACATCCTCGCTGCAGACACACTGAGGAGTTTGACTGTGTAGAATGGGGAAGTCTCTAGGTTTCATGCAGCATTTAAACCTGTATTTATTTTGTATTATTGTCATTTAAATTGATTTTATGTATTTAATCTATTTAAGGTATTATATTAGAAGGGAATACGAGGTTGTATTTTAAAATGGAAAAACTACAAATAAAGTTCTTTACTTTTCCAGAGAGTAACTTTTGCCATTCATATGTAAATTAAGTAATCATTCTTGGAGGATAAAAAGCGAGACCAAAGAGCCCATTGATGGTACTGTATGAATATCTGTGATGGATTAAAGGAATCTTTCTTGGGAGGCTTGTGTCAGCGAACATGACTCGATGAATGCTGGAGGGAGTGGAAAAGTCTCGGCAACAACTCTGGAATGCGGATTGAACGTTCGCATCCTGATTTCCGAACGTATGACACAGCAGAAAAGCTTGCATGGCGATCGCCTATGATGTGACCCGATGCGAGGCTCTAAACATATCCCGCCGTTCATAATGACACGACATAAACCTCCTCTTTATGGGACATTGGACTCCACAATTATTCCTGCGGAGTGAAAATTGCCGTCAGAGGAGTGCGGGAATTTCACTTAAAAGAGAGAGAGAGAGAGAGCGAGAGAGAGAGAGAGACTATTGCTGGCCTCTCATCAGCTGGCTCATGCATGTTTGTTTTAAAAGAGAAGCCAGCCTCCTGACTGTGCGTCTGATACTCGGTCACATGCCGCGGTAATGTGACTGTGTTTACTCACATGCACTGTGTGCTGCAGCCAGTGAGCCTGCATGAGATGAGGACTAACAGGGAACATATGAATATAAAAAAGGGAAATGTCGGGGCCTGAGGTATCAAAGATATAAACCGGCTTCCTGTCACGAAACGTGTCACAATTCATTCCAACATAAGTTGTGCTAAAGTCGCATTTCGGTGGGAAAGCGTTATGAAAATAACCGCTATTCTTTAATTAAAAGGATGAAATCCGAAAAATATTGCTCACTTATATCCTCATTAGAAAAACAATCAGCGCAAAAACAGCATGTGTTCACAACAGCAATATATCACAACAGGACGTCAAACTAAAAAGCTCCATCATGGTGAGCTGCGTTGCATTTAGCGTCGCATTTAGCGTCATTAATCACCAGGCGACTGGATTTGATTAAGCGTATTTGTTTAGGAATAAGACTTTGACAATATTGGCGTGATGATGAAATAAATAAGTGTTTGCCCACCTCGCTCTTCACCGCTGCGGCCTTGCGAGGATCCGTCCACTGTGTCGGGAGTCTTTGGGTTTTCAGTCGCCTCGTTCTCAGCGTGGGGAGAAGGCGGCGCTCCCTCCGTGGCCTGATCCTCGTCGGGTGACCTCTCCTCCGCTGTCACCTCAGAATGATCCTGCTCGGGCTGCGCGTCGCCGCTCTTTTCGGCTGCAGATTCGTCACAGCTCTCTGTTGACTGATGGCGAATCGCTTCACTTCCTCCCGCGCCAGACGGACCGGGTTCAAACAAAACCCCACCGGTGACCTCCGATGCAGACCGATGTCCGATGTCCGAGGCATCCCCGCTCTCGGACATCGGCGGACCTAGCGGCAGATCCTCCTTGGGGAGTTCTGGGTAGAGTTCCTCTCCTGGCCCCTCGGGACTTAAAGCCTCCATTGTGTTGCAGCTCGGAGACAGCTGTGATTCAGGCGCTGTCGGGGCACTGGCCGAGGGGAGCCCCGCGTCCACGCTCAGAGCGAGTTCCTCGCTTTCCCTCTGGTTTGAATCGTTCAGCTCCTCCATCGTGAACCCTGCCGAGTACGGATCTGCTGTCGCGGTTTGAAGCGCGTCCTGATCCTCCATACTAGCGCTGTCCAGAGTGGGGTGGAATATTTCCGTCGTGGAGCTTCCGACTGACCGGAAACTTCCGTCGTCGTCGCTGGAGACGCCGTGGGTCGCCCCCGAGTTGTGATCGGCGGGTCTATCGGTGCAGCTGGGCGTCATTCCGGGTGACAGATCTTCCGTGCGGTGACCAGCAGTCCGGCTATCAGCTGTAGCGTCCGGTTCCTCCATGGGCAAACAGGTGCTCTTGATACTGTATCCGGGTCCAGGTTCGGCTGAGTCTTCACCATCCAGCTCCTCGCCGCTCGCTGTTCTAGTGCCGTTCCCAGTTTCTGGAGCCGAGCCCCACGGCTGATCTGTGGCGTAATCCCCGCCAGCTGTTTCCTGGTTTTGTTCCAGGCTGTTTATGTCTGGCGGAGGTTCCCCCTCGTGGAGGCCGTCTATCAGGAGACGTGGAGCAGAGGATTCAGGCTCCCTAATTACATCACCGTGCGCTGTCGGCGGTGGGTCGGGGAGGCCCCCTGGGTCTGACACAGGGTCTGTTAACCCCTCGCTCGCCGCCTTCTCCTCCTGGAAAGAGAGTCCGTCGCAGGGCTCCGGGCTAAGTCTCCCACCAGTCCCTCCTTCCTGAGAGCGCTCCGTCCCTTCAGAATCGGAGGTGTCGGATACCCCTGAGCCCTCTGATGACGGCGACTGGCCCATGACCGACGCCTTTGTGTCTCCGCAGTGCTTTATTAGATCGGTCGCCTCCTCCCTCCTTGTAGCTGTGCAGTCCTCTGCTTCCTGCTGTGATCCGTCCTCTCCCTCCGTGGCCTCCTGTCCTTCCCAGATCACGGCCTCTCTTCTATCGGTTTCCTCTGCCCGCTTATCGCCGCCTTCCGGCGGTGGGATTCCCACAGCGAGGCTCGGCCCTTCTTCCTCGCTCTGCGCTCCTTCACTCCTGTCACACGGACTCAAACTCCGTGGGGAAACGACGAGCTGCTCCGTCTGGCAGCAATCTCTCCCAGTGTTTGAGCCGAGACACACCCAGTCCGCCGGGGGGCCGAGGCCATGCTCCCGGGGCCACACTTCTGACGTTGGAGCGCTCACAGACAAACTCCAGTCCCTCTCCGCTTTCCCAGTCCCACCATGTCCGTAATCCACACCGCCGCGGCTTTCCACGGAGCAGTTGTCCACCCAGCTCCCTCCTCTCGTTGTGTCCAGGCACTCGGCGGCCGCGGCAGGCCGCTGGAGTCGCTCCACACAGGTCAGCTCCCTTTCTGCACCATCACAACACTCGGCAGCCGTGTGCAGGGACTCAAACTTCAGCTCCAGGTCAGAAACTCCCTGCAGAATATAGAAGAAGAAAAAAGAAGAGGACGATAAACGTTAGCGTCAGAGAAACCAACAGAGCTGCTGTTTAGTTTCTTATCAATCGCCAACTCTGTGATTGCACAAGGTGTTCCACCGGTTATACAAACTTGAAGCCTGAAGGTTAGGGGAAAAAAAAAACGAGGGCAGAATGAAAAGACAAACAGTGTTCAGCAGAGCTCCTGGATGAAGCCGACGGCAGTACAGCTAGCACGCAGAAAAGGGCAGCGGCGGCGTGACTCACCTTGGCATGGAGATGGCGTATCAAGTGCAGCAGCTGCTCTACGCTCCTCCGGAGGGTCGGGGGGTCGATGCCGGGGCGGTTGCTCAGCGTCAGCGTGTGCGTGTTCAGCCTGGGGAGGTGGCAGGCGACCCGGGCGTCCGTGGACACCAGCTGGACGGTCTCAGCCCCTTTGTCCGTCTCGGCCCTGTCGCGAAATAAACACTTAGGTCATCCAGCGTGATGTCAACCTCTCGTCTCTCTTTGGAGAATCCACAGACATTGCTGCCAGCCTTTTTTTCCTATTATCTCCAGAACGGGAAAGCCCATTCGTCAGAAAACAAACGCCGTGGTTGTTGCTTTAGTCCACTCTAGCAGGTGATCAATCAATAAACCTATAGAAGATACAAGTTACAAAAGGTCCAGGCTCTGAGGCCAGTCAACCACAACTGTTACTTCCTTCCCTGTAGTAAAATACGCCCTGCAATACCCGACGTGAAGACCACTCCTCCTCCATAAGCTTTCCGAGAAAACTCCACTCCCCCTTGCTGCATTTGCTCCGAGGGTTTGATGGTGGAAGTATGTGCAGTGAGTTGTTTTGTTCATAAAGACGGTGCTGTAAAGGGGAGACACCTCCCAGTCATGCAGATCTGTTTGCGTAATCCTGGGTGGGTTGCTTTAGCTGCGAGGCCCCGGCGGCTGATGTCACCCGCCGGGCTGCCAGTGACTTCACTCCTCACGAGGGGAAATGTAATTACCGACACATAAAGAGAGAGCAGCGCGCCGTAAAGCAACTCCAATGCACGCCCGGGCAGAATGTGCAGAGCTGGCTAAGTGGGAGACATATTTCAGCTTGTGGCGTCTTCATTTTGAGTTAAGTGAAAACTATTTTGTAGCAGATAAGCGAAGTGCTTTAAAAGACTTTTTTTTTTATTTATTTTTTAAAAAGGGGGCTATTTCCACTTTAAGCCGTGTCTCAGTCCACTTACCAAGAAGCTGTTTGTTGTTTTTCTTCCGCAGTTTAATGTGTCACTCGAAAGGGATGAGAGGAATCTGACCTCACAAGTCACTCAGAGAGAAAAAAGGCAGGATTCGGGATAACACCTGGCAGCTGCAAACAAAACGCACACATCCTCTCGCCGCTAAACTCTGCAGACAACAGAGCAGAGTGCTTTCTGCCGTGTTGCTTTTGTGTTGCAGAATAGTTTCTAGGGCTGCCGCCTCGTTTTGGTCTTAGTCGACAAAGATGTCCTTCTTGAAGTGGTGCTTTTTTGCGACTCTTTGTGGAGGGAGTGCAGATCTGTTGATTAATAAGCAACTAATCGATTAGTCGACGGAATTTCTTTGGTTGGGGTTGGGACGGCCCAAATACTTTCCAATCCCTCTGGAACAATTCTGGCAGCCCACCACTTTTCTGTTTGCCCTCAACTATCTGGCTGAGAGTGCGAAAGCTAAGCTGCAGTGGGCGTTTTGGATACTTCCTTTTTTCCTTCTTTCTGTGACGCAACAGACAAACAAGGGTTGCCCATTGGGCCTGGAGGAGCGTCGCCATCTGCCGTGTGGTATATTAACATGAGGCTGTTTGCACAGAGAGACTGAGATCGAGTATCACAGTGTTCTCTTTTATAGACTTTGCTCCTCTACTTTTATTGTTTTTGAACGCTGACACTGGAAAGCACTATTTGCTTTTCGGGCCCTCGACTGCCAATGAACAAAGAGTGCTTACTGCGTGAGGAGCTCGTGCAGGCGTTCGTGTCCTCGCAGGGCCGCGACGGCGGAGGGGGTGTGGCCCTGCCTGTTGGCCAACCGCAGCGCCTCCCCGGCTCCGGCCTGCTGCAGCAGGAAGCGCGTCACCCGGAGGAGACCTCGACGCGCTGAGAAGTGCAGCAGGGTCTCCTGAGGATTCGGGCCTGGGGGGGGGAGGGGACGGAGGGCGAGAAATGCAGCAAATCAATAGAAACATTCAGAGGCAATAAAACAAGCACACGGAGGAGGAGGAGGAAACAGAGGAGGGGCGGCAGTGCAGGCGGACAATTTGTGGCGCAGTCGCTGACATGCCATCACTCGCTGCAGCTTGGCAACACCCCGTCCTCGGCAATATAAACCAGAACAGAGTTTAGGGTGACCCAGCAAACAACCGACCTTTACACTTTTACAGGTAAAACCACAGCTCATCCCCCTCTGTCTCAAACGGTGGACCAACGCACATATTTGGAAGCCGCAATTTCTGGATTGAAGCCAACGCGGCAATTGACCTTTGCTCTTTTGTGCTTCCGTAATAAAGCGCCGGTACTGCAGTCAGTGTGGGAAAAGCCTCCGACGCGGCATCTAATACGCGATAATGAATTGGTCACAGCGGCCAAAACAACAATTATGCATGTGACTAAATCAACCCAGTTCATGTCGGCAGAGGTGAGCAACGCTAAGTGCATATCACGCTCACATTTTTTTAATCAGAGTCCATTATTGGGCCCATGTATCAACCGAACTCTTATTAACGCCATCAAACACTGAGACCCTTTCCCTTTACATCACATTCACAATAATGGATATTCATAGACACACACACACACACACACACACACACACACACACCTCCATCTTTCAGGAGCTCAGACAGGCTCCCTTTAGCTTTACAGCCAGGATGAG
This sequence comes from Taurulus bubalis, assembly GCF_910589615.1. Taxonomy (NCBI): domain Eukaryota; kingdom Metazoa; phylum Chordata; class Actinopteri; order Perciformes; family Cottidae; genus Taurulus; species Taurulus bubalis. The sequence goes on from NC_136592.1 coordinate 4,538,948, forward strand.
TGGCTGTTGGTTATTCCAGGGAACCATCTCAAATGTAATCTGTGTAATTAAATCTCTCTCTGCGTTTACTGGGAGAGAGTATTAAACCGTTTCTGGGTCTAAAGGAGTTGCCAAATCTTTTCTGGTAAATAGTTTACTGCTCGACCCACTTGCAAATTTATTGTGAATTTAAAAAGGGCATCCTGAGACAAAAAGGGGGGTTCGCTTGTTTAAAAGAGTGAGGGAGAGAGAGTCCCAGAGTTCAATAAAGGGGGATTTCACAATGTGGAACACGCAGATCATCGCTGAGAAATAAAATACCTTTGCACGTTAAAACTGGTACGTCAGACGACTGTTTATGTTGGAGGGGGTGAAAAACCTCCACCTCAGATGTCTTGTATTGCAGAGTCAGTGAGATGCAAACAGAACGCAGCTGTTCCGTGGTTATTTTTAACGACGGAAAGTGCAGGACTGAGAGAGATAAAACATCTGCAGTACCGTTGCCCAGTGCAGATTTCTTCTGTTATGAGAGCGATCGCATTCTGCTCTTTATCTTTCATTTATCACTGCATTGCACTGAGGATGTTCTTCCTCCAGAGTCTACAGTACGCACTAAAAACCTGATATTAAACGTGCCAACAGGGACAATTCATGACAAACCGTTCTATAATTCAACTTCTCTGTGATTTCTTCTAGGATTTTATAACTGTGCCTCGTACAGATTTCAACTGTAAGATGAAAAAAGTAGAAAAAAGTCAAATAGAAGAAGAAAAAAAAGCCCTGTTGGAAACTACGTTCTGTTACGCACCATTACGGCAACAATGATGGTTGTGTCTGCTGATGAGAGGTTTCACTCCATTTAACAGTCTGAACCAGCCTTTCCCCTGATGGATCTCAAGCAAATGGGTCAAATGCTACGCTCCACTTGGCCGAGCTGGAATGTGAGGTGCAGGAAATGCTTTGCTGTTGGGGTTGGGCAGCGGTTCTTCAAAACTGCCGGCTGCCATAAACATCCACAAATATGTTTTAGCACTAAAGAAAGTGGTGGCTGGTATGTACATTCAGGTGAAGCTACTTTATGCAATGCAGGAATCCCCAACAAGTGTGAAGTGGCTCTAGGAACGTCAACGTCAGACTGTCAGCGGGTACAGACTGAAATGTCTTCGGATTGCCGTGTAATAATTATGTGGAGGCCCTCACTAATCATTGAGCGCTATCATTTAGTCAAAGTGCACCGTGATATTAACATTTAGCACAAAGCACTGGCTGATGTAAACAGAGACATCCATGAAAAAAGCTAGCAAACCACCAATCAAATTTAAAGGGACAGTTCATGACCCGGTTAGGAACTATGGTACAGAGAAAATAGTTCCGACATTAAACTGCTCCCCAAAAGGTCTGTGGGGTTATCTTGAGTTACCGGGTCGTGACTTCTGGAAAGAGACTTCCCAGGCCAGCTGGGAGATATGTATAATCCCTCCAGCGTGTTCTGTGTCTTCCCTCGGTATCTCCTCCCAGTTGGGCGTGCCCGGAAAACATCCAGTGGGAGCTGACTCCTCAGCTGACTCCTTTCAACACGAAGGAGCAGCGGCTCAACTCCATGTTCCCTCCTGATGTTCGAGCATTGAAGCATGAATCCACTTCATATTGCAAATAATTAAGATGACAAACCGATCGGGCTGCAGATCATTTGACACTAAATGTTGAACATGCACGGTTCTTTTCCTGGTAAAGTGATCCCCTCCCCCCAGAGGACAATAAACGTCTGGCTACGGCGAGATCAGTGACTGTCGCGCGTCTACAGCATGAAGGATGACGGAGATAACCACCGTCACCTCCACCTGTAGTCCACCGCTATCCATCAGCTGACGGGTCGGATAAATGGAGAGCAGAGCTGGACTCCACTCACCACTAACGGCAGCTCACCGCAGCCGAGCCTCTCCTGTTGAAGCGGTGACACACTGAGAAGCGGAGCCCATTAGAGCGCACATCACTCACCCGCAGCAGGCAGCCGCCTTCCACATCAACAACATGACAACTGACTTCAATGCAAAGGAGCCCCAGTGTGTGTGTGTGTGTGTGTGTGTGTGTGTGTGTGTGTGTGTGTGTGTGTGTGTGTGTGTGTAGCTTCTCACAACAGTAACAAGCAGATTTTACCAAATCGGTGATAAGGGCACCACTGAAGATCCGATTTGATGACTTTTTGGTTTTCAGGCCCCAAACAGAGGATGAACTAAACATCTTGAATGAGTGTGCGGGCTTTTCAATCTCCGTGCCACACTTCCTTAGTCGTCGTCTTTTTTTGTCAGAGATCCTGCTGGTTCTGCTGGTTTCGATCTAACATCCTAGTCCAAGTTTAAACCGCAAGCTATTATCTTAACAATATAACACTAGCCGGAGGCAGAGGCGGCGCTCAAATTACTCCACAAAAAGTCTTGTTCATGTTGCTTCACAGAGGGAAATTACCTCGCAGAGTTTATCATCCACGTCAGCTCGTCTGGCTTCCTTTAAGCGGCAGAAGTCTGCGGCGTCAACGGCTGAAGAAAATTGGCACTTTAATTTTAATATAAAATGTGTGTTTGTTTGCGCCGACATAGCCGTTTCACAGAGAGGCCCGGCTCCGTTTGATCGCACCGACACCGTCAGATGACGGTCCATGTGGAGACGAGCTTTCATGTTCACGTCTGTCTGTTGATATAAGCTGCCAGCCAGCACCACGTTGACACATGCTAACATCTTTCATCCTATATCGCCTTTGCCAAGATGTCCTGGACATTTTATAGGAGGCGTTACATGTTGAACATGAAGTCATCAAATGAAGTCATCAAATGTCATAAAAAAAAGTGAGAATCTATAAAATGTCATAGAATTATAATCCAGTCTAAATGGACGACGAGATGTTTTTTTTTCCTAGGATGGGCTGTTATCAGCAACAAAGTAAGACTGCTCCATGAAATCAATAATTAACTCATGAATCTGCAACAAATCCTCATGTTTCCATTGCGTTTAAAGCAACCTACGGACAGAGCACCAACCAGAAACTGAGCATCCTATCCACACGGGCCCAATGGTGAGGCCCCTCTCAGCGCATCTCCTGCTAGCTTGGTGCCACGCTAGCTAACGTTAGCCATCAAATGATGCATTTCTGCAGATTTTGAGGGGGTAAATCGTGGAGTTCGAGGATTTAAAATCATAAACTCGCAGGTAATTCCTGCTGCGTTTCGGGTAGGCTGGCCTTCTCCACACTTTCACTTCCTGAACTGTGGCGGTCAGACAGACGCGCTGCATTAACGTCAGCGTGAAATGTGTACGGTTCCACTTGCTTGAGAGCATGTCACATAAATCAGCTTCCAGGTAGTCTATAAAAAAGGTAGAAGCTAAACAGGAGGCACTTCTTATAATTAGCAGTGGGACGTGGCACACACACACACACACACACACACACACACACACACACACACACACACACACACACACGATCAATCTGTCTTGTTTCATTGGGACCTGGTCAGCACCGTGAAATATATTGCATGTGACACACACAAACAGAGGTGCCACGTGTGTCATTATGTGTCGTACAGCTATAATTTGCCCGCATGTTTGTGCATTAGTGCGGAGACGCGCCGCCTGACGTTGTGCTTGTGAGGAAACAACATGTTTTCCAGCCTCACCGGTGCTGTTGGATGGCTTGTTCCCCAGTAGGCTCCATCCCGGAGGCAGCGCGAGGTGGTGGAGGGCCAGCGCCAGGCTCTCATCCAGACGCTCGCACTCCTGCAGGGGAATCTGACACTCGTCCAGCAGCAGCGCCCCGTCCAGGCCGTCGACCCGGCCCGCCGTGCTCACCTGCATGGAGGGCAATTACAGCGATGAGTCACGATTGTTTTGTTTTTTAACGGAGGAGGCTTAGTCCACTGGGAGCACTCGCTTTAAGACGCTCAGCCTAATGCCGTGTTCACACCGGACATGGCGCGACCAGATTACATGTAAAGTCAATCCACAGACGCGCTGCGACGCGAATTGGCGATTTATTCGCGCCGCGTGAACAGAACGTTTGACCTGGGGCGAACAAAGCGAAGGACGCGGCGCGAATTCTCGTGAGTTGAATTCTCCCAACTCTGGCGGAGAAATCGCGTGACGCAAAGTTGCGGCAGCCAATCAGCGTTGAGAATCAGCGTTGAGAATCAGCGTTGAGAAGCTCCGCCGTCACCACCGCCGTCTCCCCGTTTCTGAATGAAACTGCTGCTGCTCCGCCTGAACCAGCGCTGACAGCGGCTTCATTGAGACGCTGTTGTGGGACTACGGATAATATTATGAACCCAGACACCATGGAGTTTGATGTTCCAACATATGTGGAGTTTACACAAAAAGTATAAAGCAGAACTGGTGGTTATTTCCATGGTGGATGGCATAATCGGTATCGTTTTACGGAGATATGCGAGACGCAGTTCCTGGAGGAGTCGGTGAAATTCACCGAGCTGTGTGCGGCTACGGATGATGTCATGAACCCAAATACGAGGGCGTTTCATGTTCCGACATGTTTGGGACTTCCACAACAAGTATAAAGCAGAACTAGTGGTTGTTTATTCCATGGTCTATAGTGGAAATGAAAGCTTCGTCGCTTGTCTCTAACAGAGGCAAGCAACAGAGCTAAGCCACGCCCCCTTCGCGCCGCGATTTTTCGCGTTTGGCGTGAACACCCTCGTTTCGCTCACGCGAGTAAACTTCCGGTGTGAACACGGCATAAGAGCATTAAACCGCGTGCCTAAAATGTAAGACGTAAATGCAGGAGGACACATCCACGTGCATTTATCAGTGCTGAGCTCAATTTGGGGCTGAGCTGTGCAGACAAAAAAAAAAATTATTCCGATGAAACCAAAAGGACATTCTTTTGCAAGACAGTTACATTATCTTGTCCTCCTCCTTGGCGAAGAATATGTATTATTCTTCTATATGGAATGATAAATTGCACTGAAAGGAATTAATTAATTGAATGGCAAGGACTGTGAGACATCAAGCACTGTCAGGCAAGAACACAATAACATGGCATTCTTTTGTCTTACTGTCACTTTGCCCACATTGCTGTATCACTCGCTGCCAATGGAAACTAGTTTCCTCTCGCTCCGTGACGAGCCTCAGTCTGTGTGGTTATGTTACTGCTCACTTAGAAATGCTCACCAGGAACTGGGCCATGTCAAAAGCCAAATCCTGGACAAAGCTGAATCGATGCTCGGCCAATGGAGCCACGCGACCCAGACAGGGCTTCAGGTCCTCGGGGGACTCGGGGACGCCTCGGCTGGCTGAACACAAGGTGACCGACACCACCTCGCAACAGTCATGAGCTACAAGGCAACACAAGGGAAAGAAACAGAAAGGCAGGGTGAGACGAGAGGAGGTGACAGAGCACAGAGAATAAGGTTTTAAAACTTCTTCTTTTTTAATACACAAATACATTGGTTATATTCACATCAGTCTCATGTGTATGTGGCTAAATCCCCCATGTGTTTAAAGTTTGCCTTTTATAAAGTTAAGTATGTTTTGGACGTAAGCAATGTGCTTTGTCCATGTGTTGTATGAGCATTAGTCCACGTTATGCTGCGTTCCAGTTGAACTGGGAGTTCGGACTTTAGAAGTTCCCAGTCGTACATTTTCAACTGGAGTGCCGCCTGAAGTCGCTTTTCCGATTTTCAAAGTCAGACGAACCCCATTAACCCCAACTTCAAATCCAAGATGGCTGCTCAGTGCATCAGCAGTATAACAAAAAAGCTGTGGTAATTTGCTGTTTATTAGCACTGCTGTCTTACTTGCATCTCATTAACTCAGACATACACACAATATTGTCCAATCTCTCTGTGGACATGTAGCTACGTGTTTGTATATGTGTAATGCGTTGTTAGCAACTGGTATTGCTAACAATGGCTAACAATTGCTAACAATGGCTGGAGCAAATCCCATTGAATTTTGGCTCGAGCGCAGCTTTAACTAGTTGCGGCTACAACAGAGTAAGTCACAGAAAGTATAACAACAATAATATTAAATGTGTGCAAAACAATTAGGAAGCAAAAAAAGAAACTAACCATTGTATATGGTACTAGCTAGTATCATAGCTACCATGCTAGCTGAGCGAAATCTTACAGGATTAAATCATCAACAAACCCTTTCAGATACAAACTTTTTTTTTTTTCATGGAACATGTTTTGTCAGAGCCATCATACATATTATTAGTAATGATAAACATCCACTGTAAAAAAAAAAGGCCTGCTCTTTGATGCAATATTAAGTTGAAGATGGTGGAGTATTACATTTAGCTTTATGTTGTACATGCTACTTGTATCAAACGGTGGCGACTCATTTCATGTTAATGTCCTTCCCGACAGGAACCCTTTCCCACTCTGCATTAAGCACCAGTAAAACTGGAGTGCCTGTCGACATTTATATGCAAGTCATCTGCTGCTAAGTCTCATGAATGAAAAGTGAGTCTAAGACGTTTGGTCCAAAGATCAAACTTGTTTGCATAAATCTATTTCCACCAGGTTTATCAGGCAGAGGCAGTACTAAAGATAAGCAACAAATATTTTTGTCATTTGACGTCGCAATATTGTCTAAGAATTGCTCATTAACAATAATCCGCTACAATACAGTTGCACCGCTGGCTTCAATCATATATTCATACATAATACATAATTATTACCAATAAATCTGAATATTATTTAGCTCGTGAAATGTGCTTCAATTCATCACACTAATACCTATTCAGCAGTCACAAATCAAACTCGAACGACCAACAAATTAGCAACACAACATGTCATCAGTTAAATTAAAATTCATGCAAATTAGTTTTTAGTTGTCATCACAGAAAGAATTCAAAAAGCAAGTACACATACGGTTTCAAAACACAAATAACGGTGAATAAAGCCTCTGATTGATGCCTTACATGCGATGCTGACATCCCTAATTTACGCGGCACATGGCCTTCTGCATCAATTTACTTTGTCCCCAAATGCCAAGTCATATGCAGAGGATGCAGGTTTCCTTGTCATTCTTCTCTCCAAAGACAAATGAACATGAGCTGACCTCTTGATCCATCCTCGGTATCTAGAACTAGTGATGGCGAGATGAAGCTTCCTGAAGCATTGAAGCTTTCCATCCAATTGGTTCGCTCATGTACCGGCCGGAGCTTCATGGAGCTTCATTTGCTCTACTGCGCCACCAAGTGGACACTACATGTAAAACAGGCAGAGTGATCATAACGACACCATGGCTTTGGTGTGTGAAGCTTTAAATGGAATAAATTATGTTTGTGACGCCAATACATCAATTATTAACTTATTAATATGGTGTCTATCTTTATGATATAATGGCGGGGTCAAAATCAAAACTCGAAACAAATTGGGAGAGGGTTGTGATGTGACTGTGGGTCAGTGGTTAGAATATCTGACTTTCAGTCAGAGGATCGGTGTTTCAAGCCTCAGCTCCGCTTGTTGATGTGTCCAATTTTTTTAAATTAAAAATAAGAACTTTTCCACTGTGCTGGGCTTTTTGAGACTATTTCGCCTGCTTTATAAAATACCCTTTCACAGCACACATGAAGCTGGGTACAGAGAGGAAGGGGGAAATCCATGGGTTTCGCTGCCCCTTATATTTCAAATCGCACAGCAAACCCATGAACCATTTTCTGAATCAGTCACGTGGTCCGGCCGGCTCGCGAGGCTTCGAACGTCACCGCATACGTCATCGACACAAGCCTCAATACGCGCTTCACCAAAATCTACCTGGTTACTCGACACGCGCATCGAAGCCTCGACACGAAAGGACACATCACTATCTAGAACCACCATTTAAGAGCCATACATCCAACACAGCTCCTTCTTTCTTTATCGCTGCCAGGAGATTATGCGCTCAACTGTGTGTGTGTGTGTGTGTGTGTGTGTGTGTGTGTGTGTGTGTGTGTGTGTGTGTGTGTGTGTGTGTGTGTGTGTGTGCGCATCTCTATCTCTCTGTCCACAGCTAATTTTGCATTCTACTGAACCATCAGCTTATTATTTTTTGTGCTAATTTATTACTCTATGCTCCATGATCTGTCGTGGTTGCAGCGATTCACAATTTGAGAGCACATATTTTATTGGCTATTTTACACCACATTTGATTGCAGACTCCTCACTAGACAACTCTTACCCGGCCGCAAATGACAACTGCTTCAGTTTACACTCCTCTTGATTTCACGGATTACGAATACGGACAATTGAACCTGTGCTTAGCCCCGCCTGCCGCTGCCACTCTGGCACCCCCTGAATGAATGAACTATTTTAAAGATGCATATCCAGGATGTCTAAGGTTATTAATATAAAGATATTAGCTAAAGCCTACAGATCACAGTTTAAAAGGTGAACCACCACGTCGCCAGGCAAACGAGACAGAAGTCAATGAAATTAGGAAAAAACACGGTCTCTCTTTATCCCGTTATAATCATTAAAAAACATATGTATACATCCGGTATACCTCCAGTAGCTAGCGTAGCATAGAAGAGCTTGCGCTAGTTAATAATGTGCTAGCCTACTCTACTAATGTTAGCTCATGTTAAATGTAATGTTTTAGAAACCGATATCACCTTCCAACCTCTCTGGGTCACGAGTATCACTATTACACAACATTAAACCACTAATATCTCCAAATCCACAAAACCAGCCTGAAAATGAAGAAAACCGGAGACGGGTGGAGCAGCGCTGGATAGTTGTCGGAGCCCGGCCGGAGTAGACACACCTGGTGCTGCTTCGGACTCGACTAAGTGCATATTTCTAGTTTACTTGGTGTCAACGTTATTTGTTGCGACAAACGTTGTTGGTCACTTGACAGCACCGCTTGAGTATTGCGGTTAAAATGTCGTGGTCAAAGGAGCCGAAGCAGCGATTCAGTGTGTCTGCAGCCATTTTCCCAGGCCACTTGTGAATTCTATCCCACGACCTGCTGCTTGGTCACAGGACGGGTCCTTCGGAGCTCTGTGTGGGCTGATGGAGGGCGCAGTGAAGCGGCGCTAATCTGTCGGTAGAGAGTAGCACCTCCTCCTGCCCCCCTAAGAGCTCTTAACAAGATAATGCAGTTTAACGTGTTCCGCCATCTTCATCCTCTCTGGAACGCCGACACTCAAGGAAAACAAGAGGTTCCACCTTATCTTTATATTTTTCCATTGAGCTTATATTTTCTGTATTTCTTAACATTCTGCTTCCATCCATGTCCATTAACCCATTTTCTGTGCACGGTGACCGTTGACCCTTCATTCCCGTGCAGCCTGCCGTTGCTCATCTGCCTCACAGGAAGCTATCGCCGACTCCAGCTCTGCTAAATAAGTAAGTAAATAATTCTGCAAGTGGAGTAAATGGAATGTGCTCCAAGAGGAGTGATGAATGAGCTAGGCTCCAGAAAAAGTCAAATGAGGTGATTTCTCCCTCTCCAACACGCAGCATTAGTTTAAAAACCAAGACGGGTGGATGATTAATCATTTATTACCTCGACTATCTTCCACAGCTAGAAATACTCCCGTCTGCCCTATGCTTTCTGTGTGTGATGTGAGGGGAGAATAATACCATCCCCCTTCTTAAATATCATTTTAGTTGTGGAACATTTTGGCGTGCTCTAGCACCCCTTCATGTTCATTTGGGCTATAGCACATAATGGCTACAGAGACCCATACAGGAGGCGTGTTGTTAGTGTTATTTCATAATCTAAAAGGGTATCTGCAACAAGGTCCCATGCTATCGGTTTACACAGACGGCAGATTTAACACGCAACACTCCCTCCACGGGTCCAATCCGAGGGGAACGGGGACGCCGCAAGGCATTGTGGGGCGGGGCGGCTTACCGGGACACAGCGCCTGCAAAGTGTCATGACTGCTCCTGAGGGTGCTGGTCAGGTGCCTCTGTGTGCTGCCAGCAAACAGCAGGAAGTAGTCAACACCCTCCTTCTTCTTCTTCTTCTTCTCTTCCTCCTCCTCCTCTTCCTCCTCCTCCTCCTCCTCCTCCGCAGCCAGCTCTTCGTCAGCGAGCTGCACCGTGATTACACAGCGGCCCTGCAGAGGGAGAGAGAGGGAGACGGGAGGATGATGGAAGAGAAAAGAAGGAACAAGAAAAACAACAACAGATATTTAGAGAGCCGTCCAAGTAAGTCTGCATGAATTTCATCATTTAAAAAGATTATTGAGGAAAATACTGATTTTAATTCCTTTCTTTTAATCTATTGATTTGCCATTGTGCAATATATTCTTTCCCGATAAGCTGAACCTCTATTTGAAAGAAGCTAATGATCTAAACAGGGCCGCGGCATTGCCAGTTTTCTCGGCAGCACACTTGTTTACAACAATTACACAAAAGCCTCAAAAGTTAATATGGTAATGATTTATTGATCTAACGCGCTACTCCTCACATCATTAACAAAACAGGGGGGGCGGCGCCGGAACACGGAGGAGCAGCTTGACTTTCTGCAGACTCGCTGAGCGAGCGGTGTCGGGTTCAGACTACAGAGGGGAAGGAGGCGGAGGAGGAGGAAGAAGCCGTTTTACAAATGGAGGAGGCGACATGATTAACAGCCTCGGTATTAGCTCTGTTTATCAACGCGTCCAGCTTTCGCACCCTTGTGCATCCTTGGCACATAAATCAAGGTCGACGCTCTTTTCCAGGGCCCCACTACACACTGGGAGTAATAAAAAAAAGATGTATTCACTTGCAACTCAGCAGCGGTTATTGACAAAAAAAAACGACTGTTTTTCTTTTTGCCTTGGCGACTGCAAACACAGGGAAAAGTGGAGGAAATGGATGTAATTAGTGTGTTTGATATATTAAATGAGCTAGAGTCACATGATGTCCGAAGATTGAATGAAGCTGTTGTGAAAGTGCCTGCAGATATATTTCAAACAAAACAATTAGGAGGCTATTTATTAGACCAGACCTATTGAAATATGGCAATTCTGATACAGTATGTTCACGCTCAAAGCCCATCAAGTAGAGATGAGGGGGAGTTTTTTTTTTTATAACCCGGCCAACCTGCAAAAGTATGCGTTTATCAACCGATCCAGAGCCTTCAAAATGCCAACTTTAGGCATTATAGTAGAACGATTGTCAGGACTGAGTGTCTGTGTGTGTGTGTGATTCCCGGCTCCGAAAATAATGGATTCTTTTCTTATTCAAGCAACACCAGCCCGACAAATGAGAGCATGTCGACCGTACGGAAAAAAAAGTCTTTTAACATTCATTTGAACTCTGCATGCAGACATCAAATGCATATTTAGGATCCCTTTAAAAACAACGGCGATACCGTGAAAAAAAAGTCTGCCACAGCTTTCATGTCAGCCAGTAAAAATTAATGGTCGCCTACAAGCATTCAGAGTGGTATATCTGTCGCCTTGATCTTTGTAAACAAGAGACCTGTCAGGTATAGAGCCACTGCGGGGAGTCCAACCACACAACTTAAAATCAACACCTCATCTCAGCTGGACTGTGTCTACTAGATAATATTATGTGTCCAAAGTGCGGTCTGCCACAACAAGCCAATTGTCACATTGGACAATTGGCTTGTTGTGGCTTGTGTGGATTGTTGGGGGCCGATGACATCTGAGGACTGACCGAGGAGGAGGAGGAGGAAGACGAGAAGAAGCAACAAAAATAAAAAATAGGGATATTGTTCAAAATGAGCTGTTTTTCCACTGGGGGACTGCAGCTTGTTGACACCGAGGAGGGACAATGGAACAGTTCATCCCACTTAATCTGACCAGTGTTGCAATCTTTCTCTCTCCCCCAGCCGAACGGCGTCGAGGAGCGTCAAACATGCAAAGAAGAGGTGGCCTCGGGGCCTCGTTCCATACGGGGGTGGGGGGTCTAAAAGGCCGCCACATAGCCCAGAGGCCCCAGGAAGAGAAACCGCCTGCAGTGACCATTGGAGAGCTGGGATTAAATACATCGACTTGCAGCAGTAGGGATGCAGAGAGCCTCGGCTTTAACAAGCAGAGCACCGGGCGGGACACTGGCATCAATGAGCTGTGGAAGGGCGGAAGCCAGCAGGCATGACACTCTCTCCATTAAAAACTCATCATTTATCCCCGGCCCAGGTCGGACATTGAGGAGTGAGTTTGCGCTCCACATGTTTAGTTTTGTCATGCGAAAGCGAGTCCAGCGTTCTCGCTATACGGATAAAAGAGAAAAGGAGAAATGGTTTGGGGGTTTAGTTTTCTCTAGCACTCAAGACCGGTGGCAAATCCCCTTCATCAACCTGCTGCATCTGGCGCATTAGCAGGTAAATTGATTTTTGATGGCACCGCCGCGGCATCTCATTTTGTCAAAATTAGTCTCCCATTCGTAAATAACGTCGCGAGCTGCTGATTGTTTTCCAACCGAAGTCGCGAAATCACGTCATAATACATAATCCATGTTCACTCTCTCCACACTCTTACCGCCCGCCTCCTCGGCTACGATCGCTGGCAATCAATTTGCCGAATTCAACCGTATTTGAATGGGAAAAGTGAGTCGTGAGTCGGAATGGAGTATCAGCTGAATATGATTATTGTCAGTCCTTTTGGAAGCAAATGTGTCGGCAGGGGTAATGGGGGGTCGGGGGTGGAGAAACATAGATGTGAAACATCTGCTGGAGTCTACAGGGAGCACAGCTGCACAGAACAAAGAAAACACACACACACACACACACAGAAAGTAAAGCTACTGACAAATGAGTCTCACAATAACAATAATTTAAAGGCTAAACAATTCTCCCGAGTGACTGGCTTTAAATCAGAGAAGCGAGCCAGCGCCTTTAAAGCCGTGTGACGTGATGGATGTCTCTCAGCCGCACCGAGTGACTGTGCACTCTGCTGGTAGTAGGTACTTAACTAAGTGACCTGCTGGGGTATTGACCTGCTAATCACGGCGCTTCAGCTGGGGAACACACGACTATTAAGCAACATCAAAAGAACAGCTGGAGGCTCTGAACCACACACACACACACACACACACACACACACACACACACACACACACACACACACACACACACACACACACACACACACACACAGCAACTGGTATACTTTCCACTCTCCAGGTAAAAGCAGCGCTGGATTCTAAGGCCTCACCGAAGCTGCTTTGAATGAGACATTAGTATAAGAACGTATTGTGCAGTCTAAATGAATGTTCATCCCCCTGGCTGGAGTTCTGCCTATGGGCAGCACAATGTGGAAGTTCTGCTCCACTTCAGCACTCAAACTAATTGTGAAGACGTCCCACGACACACCTAAGCTAGCTAGCTAGCTTTTAGTCAGTCCGGTTGCATGGAACAATACAAAAATGATATATAAAAATGGACAACACTACACACTTGATGTTAGATAAAGAGCTGGCGTGATGAAAAAATAAATATTTCAACCTTTCTGCGTGGTTTACCCGGAGAAGGTGCTGTCACAAAACAATTTAGAAGACAATTGAGGGAAATCTTCATAGCGCGTCGGCAGGTTTCATGACACGGCCGCGCATTAAATAAGGTCCTGTTCACGTGCGACGAACCAGCCAAGCTACACACGCATCCTCCGATTTACAAAAGGCGGCCGACATCTGGAGAACCCTTCCACTGCAGCCACAGACTTCAGGTAGCAGAGAGGACACAGGTTCCCATCAGCACCACAGTCCCGTGTTTAGACGCCCTATACTACTGTGTGTCTGCTGGCAGCAAGGACTCGCTTACTGGTGTGGACAGAAAGCCTCCACAACAAATCATGTAACCCTCTACTTCCTCATGTTGCTCTTCCATTTCTTCCAATCACTTCCTTAAAGAATATGTTGGTTGCAAGAGCACCGAGGTCTTGACCTTTTTTCTAGCAGTTGTTTCTATCTAGAAACTTTACAAACTGGGACGTTTTTAGTTGTTCTGGATGGTGTTTTCTTTTCTTTTTTTAAGAGCTTCAATTAAAGGCCGACTACTTAACCCCTGTGAGCTATCTCACTGTGATAAGTGTCCTAAGGCCTGATGTCTAATGAGGCCCGACTGCCCGCCCGGTTCCACTGAACGGCCTGCGTGTAAATCACAGATAAGGTCTGGGTGGTTAATGTGTGCGAGCCACTCGAGTCTGTCGACATCTCTGACTGTCTCATTTCCTGTGAGCCTTCCTCACCCGTTAGCGCACGCACGCGCACGCACGCGCACGCACGCACACACACACACACACACGCACACGCACACACACACGCGGACATTTAAGCAGCAAAGCTAACTGTAGCTATAAACTTGACAGAGTAAAATGAACTTTGCACTGCTGTCGCTCGGCTCTCTGCTGTGTTCCCATTTTAGAGAATGCAATTATTATTTACATTCATCAACAATGCAATACTTCGCCCACCGGCAACCCATTTGCAATTAATCAGGGTTACATTTGTATGACCCCCGATTCGCAGATGAACTGCAACGCCCGCGGACACTTCATCTAACAGTAAGTCTGAGTTACAAATTACTTATAAACTGTCGTTTTAAGAAAAAAACCTGCACCCTATGAGGTTATCATTTTCTGCAGATGTTTGCACCAAACTGATCGAAAATGTAATAAAACCCCCAAAAGGTTAGACAATGGGACAGTTCATCCAATAAGGTTAGAACTTTACCAATAGTGTAATAAAATGTCCTGGATTCATGGCTGCCTGGAACCAGGGCCATGGCCCTGCTGATGCAACCATGGCCCTGCTGATGCAACTGGCCTGGAACCGGTCCTGCCTACTGCCATGGCCCTGCTGATGGAACCGGCCTGGAACCAGGCCTGCCAGCTGCCATGGCCCTGCTTTCTCCTCCCACTGCCCCTGGGATGCCCCTCCTCTCTACCTCCTTCTGCTTAATGGATCGTGGCTATCTGGATCATGGACCATGCCTACTACTCATTATATGAATAATTTCTGTCATATTCATTTGAATGTGCTGTAACTCCGTTACGTTATTCATTCTGGCCACATGACATCTATTGCTTCTGTCCATCCGGGGAGAGGGATCCTCCTCTGTTGCTCTCCCTCAGGTTTCTTCCCTGTGAAAGGGTTTTTACTATCTTTATTGGGGGAGTTTTTCCTGATCCGATGTGAGGTCCCGGGACAGGGATGTCATGTGTACAGATTGTAAAGCCCTCCGAGGCAAACTTGTATTTTATATTTATATATATATATATATATATATAAATAAACTGAGGTCATTACTTTGACGGATAATTTAAATAAAAACGTTTTTCTCTGCAAGTATGTCAAATTTGTAATGCTGTAGGTGTCATGTTCACCTTTAGGAAACGCAAACATGGCACGATGATTTCATGTTTAGAAATGTACCTCCAGGCTTCATGTGCGAGCATCGTCTCGTGGGCACGACTATTTAGTTTAGATGCCATCAGAAGATGGCAAACGCTTCAGAAGGTGGCTGACACTACGGCGAGCGATGAAGGCGACGCAGTTGATTCAATCGTTCATTAAATGTTCCTCTTTTTTTTCATCCTAAATCAACGTTGACTCCTGTTTAGATAATGTGCCTCTATTGCCTCGTCTGATCTTATGGAATTTCTGCAATTAAAAAGGAATTTGAAAAAGAAATAAAAGTACTTAAGTAGGCATTAAACTTTATGTTTATGATTGTGAACAAAACAAATTAGTTAGACATTTTATGACATCATTGGTTGAGTTATTACATTATTGGGTTACATTTTGGATCAGGTTAATCTCAAATTTGATTACATTTTCTCAGGACATTATTACATTATTGGGTGCTACAAGGAAAACAAGAAATTGCCCGAGGCCTTGGTCTATTCCAGAAAAATACATTAAAAAAGTAGCTTGTTCTGTCCAACTGAATAGGAAATCAGGCATCTTGGGGCTTTATTCACAATTTAGGGGAAGAGGGACCATGAGTGACTGCTCGTTAAGCGGAGAGCAATAACCTGTGATGACAATCAGGAAGAGGAGCCACAAAGCAATGCACGTAATCAGAACATTTAAAAATAAAATTAACAAGAAAATCCAGCAACCAAGAGGTCACACGTCCCCTTTGGCGCCAAACTCTTTGCTGTAATTGCCTGCTCACCTATTGATTTGGACAAAAGGCACGTGTCCACGTAAACAAAGCCTCAATTTGTCCTTTTCAGAGTCATTATTTAAGAGGGCCAGAAAACGTGAGAGGTCGCTATTTAATCCAAAATCTGAGCCACGAGAAAAGCTGGCGTAGCTTTGACGATGTATATAGAAAATGGAACAGCTATACTTAAAACATACTCTTTTGGATAAAAAGATCAGCAGTCTTGTTTTTCGTCACTTCCTAATACATTACCCTGTTCTATTTCTGTCATGTCAACAGTCCACCAAGTGGTTCCCATTTTTTATTTCACTGATAACATGTAAAAGATGATGACATGTGACACAATAGAAGCCAATAGGCCTCCACTGTGTCACATGTCATCATGTGACACGTGTTAGAAACGTTTGCCAGTCAGCAAATATTAAACAGCCACTTGATGTGCATACCGTCTGATGTCGTGTTCTGTTATCTGGCCCTGCACACCCACGCACTTATTTTCTGTCATTCTAGCTAATTAGACCTATTAGAGCTGCTCCTAGGAATTACATGAGGGCATCTCACTCCGTATTGAAAGCACTAATAAAGTATGATAAAGGTGCAAATTGTACTCGCCCCAACAGGGGAAATAATCGAACCCCGAGGAGCCCACCTACAGCCCGGTCCTGAGAAGAGGTCTGGTGCAGCTGTGTGGAAACAGCTGTGTGGGCGACCGATGTTGAGGCGTTCAGAGACACAAGTGGACTGGAGCAATAGCTTCTGAGTCAGTTCTAGTGTGAATAATAGAGATGAACGGATCCATCGGCAGCCGATCGAAAACCAGGTCAGTCTCATATTTCCGTCTTGGATTTCCAAGTTCTTCAGTACGAGTGAAGAAGCCGTGGAGGAAAAACCTTAAGCGATTTAGCGCAACTAACTTATTAACTTTTATATTGTGCGATTCATTCAGCAATATTAAAATTTATATTAGAGACGGAATTATGACATTTTTAGCTCCCTAACACTAGCTATGAGCAGCTTATAAAATATAATTACAACTATTAATACCAAGATATTTTTTCTTATCAAAGCAAATAATTAAATAAAAAAAAAAAATTAAAAAAAAAAGAAAATCAAAGTAAATTTAAATATTTGCTTTGATAAGAAAAAAAATCTTGGTATTATTAGTTAGTAATTATTAGTAATTATATTTTATAAGCTGCTCATAGCTAATTCCTAAATATTTGAATTGTGTTTTTTATACAAACAACCACTGATTTCAGGACGACGGAAATTATTATTATATAAAGTAAATCTGGAGCCTTGGTGTCATTTATAGAACTTAGAGAATCTGAATCAGAAGTCCGACGGAATCGGCCAAGAAAGATTGCAGCGGGTGCCTCTCAAAGAACAGAGATACTTACATAGAGAGGAGCTTGCTGTGGAGTGAGTTTCATGTCCCTGGGCTCTGTAAAGACAAGAACACATCAGAGGTTATAGCTTTGCGGTGTGTTAAGATACACCGTACACACAAACAAGGGGACGCGTCGGGGGAAATGGCCACAAGTTGTCAACAACGTTACCAAATGAACACGCAATAACGCTGATAAGTGTGTGATGCTCACATAGCGGCAGGCGTGGAGCAACATTTCATTTGGAGTCTGTTTCTGGCTTCCCAACCAGCGCTAAGTCCAATACGCCGTCTCTCCTTTTAGCGCCGGGAAATGGCAGTATTGTGTTTAGCTGGAATAAAAATCCTGCAAACAAATTGCCTTGACCTCAGGGTTTTATAGTTGTTGTTTAGTTTTTTTGGGGGGGGGTTCCCCTTCCCACAAATTCACGTGTATCAGCTCCAGCGGCGTCAGAACATTGTTGCCGACAAGGTGACAGTTAAGCTCGACCCTGGCAGTCCTGCCAACACTCAGTGGGAAGTTAATAGCGCATGAGTACTGAAAGGACACACACTGAATCCCACACGTGTGGGAACAAACACACACACACACACACACACACACACACACACACACATCATCATCATCCAACCCAAACTGCCAAGTCTCTATTTGTGCTTGTTTATTCAAAGACAGGCTGCGGCAAATGATGAATTTGTTTGTGCGCTCCTGCCTCCTACGATCACCCGGAACTTCTTCAGCAAGCAAACTAAATAAAAAAAGGGGACAAAAGAAAACCCTCTTCTTTTGCCTCTTCTACACGGGTTCATGCCGGGAAGATTTACCGGCTCACGTTCACGTTTGATTCCAGGCCTTGAATGCCAGGCCTCAAAGCCGTTTTCTGGGCGCAGGGTCAGAAGCAGTGGGTGTGTAATTGCATCCCAAAACAGAAAACCAACGTATTACATCTATCTGCTTGAGAACAAACGGTTTGGAAACTTATTATTTATTTTTTTGGGGTTGTTGAACTTTCTTTAAGAGACATCGGCCTGCTTGCATTCATCTTGGGTCAAGGGGACCGGTCGGCTTCCCAAAGAAACCGCGTTCTCTTCGGTTATTGGGAGAAACAATTTTCTTTTGTCTGCTCTGCCGTTCCCTGGCACTGAAACAAGTCCTTTCTGCCGGCCTCAGTGGTCAGCGGCAGTGCATTAATCACATGAACCCCGCGGCGGGCGGGAGGGGGAGAGCGGCGCTGACAAAAGGCCAGGACCTAATGAGTTCAGCTGAAAGGAAAACCCAGAAACAGTCGAAACTCGACGGAGCGCCGAGGCGCGGCGAGGCCAATTCACTTTCCTCCGCCACCCAATCCAAAAGGTTTTTTTTCTTCTTCTTTGCTGCTAAATAAACAGGCTCTGGCTGGAATTAGGCGCATCAGGTAAGGGGATAATCAGCGGCTCTAATAATACTCTGGAGTCTAATCCTCTTGCCTTAAGTGCAATGGGCCTAGCTTATTCACCACATGCATGACTTTGCCTGATAAGACTCTCACATCATGTCCCCATCGGGCTCACCGGCTCTTTTATATTTGCATATTTTTGGACATTGGCGGCGTGCTCTCTTTCTCTTTTATTACTACACCACAGGTCTTACTCGAGGGGGGCCTCGGCTGTCGGCTGACATTTTTATTTGATGTGACACCGTATTGACCGCCGGGCCGGGCGACCTAACCTCTTATTGCACAATGGGAACCCATTTGCCGGGAAGTCGCTGTGTTGCTAAAGTCACACCCGCTGAGGACGCAGTTGATAACTTCTATTGATCCAGTGGGCGAGGTTTTATCCGTGACCTCGTTCAGCCGAGCGCAGCTTTGCGGTCTCTGCACAGTCGCACCTGGCAGCTGACCACAACAGCTCAGTGGACGCTTCTTTACAGCTGTTGTTGTCGCATCTATTAGAACCGATTACATTCACAGTTTCATCTATTGCACAACAATAAAAAAGCAAGATACACACAAAAGGAAGCTGATTCACTATGCCGCCTCATCACAGGGTGGACATTGCTCCACTGCTTTGGATTCATGGAGGGGGCCCGTGAGCGACATTACCACATCCATCTGAAACTTCCTCTTTACTGTGGCTGTCAAGCTAAGCTAGTTAGCCGGTGTAAAGAAGCAAATGTGTCCTGAGGAGGCGGCTGTGGCTCCGTGTAATCAAGCTAACGTGTGGTTGGAAAGGTGCCATTGTGTTTTAATACTAACGTTAATAATACTAACGCCGAGTGGACAGTTCTCGACAACAATCCAGCTGAGCCTGTTTGCTTTAACTGTCCACCAACTTTGAAACAATTAACAAACAAATGAAATAGCTACAAGCTGCATGCAGGGTGTTACTTCTCTTGTGGTTATCGCTCCAAGAGTCTCCTTCACAAGATGAGCCACTTGATACAATGATAAGAAATATAAAAATATCCCTCGTTGCAGCGATTGAGATCCGTTCACCAGGCCGCCTTGAGTCTGTTTTCTGCTGTTGACCCGCACGGTCGTACAGTTTGTTTGGTGCAATCTGGTCAAACTCTTGGGCGTCATTCAGAAAGAACATGCCGGGGGATTTCTGAAATAGAAGTCATTTCTAACTGCAATGCCTGGAAAGTACAGAAATGACACGGATTTCTTTGTCAATAAAAAAACACTGCAGTATTTCCTCAGAGGGACATTCGCTCCAAGCAATTTCCTGCAACAAGGTATTTTGGTGCTGCATGTGGATAATACCTGGACTTGTGGGTGAAGTTACAGTGAGCATGTCAGGTAACGCATTGGTAAAACTGGAGAAGACATTGGAAACCAAACTTTCTACCCGTTTTTAAAACCACATCATCCTACAATTGTACCGTCTTTCACAAAATGAAATTCAACAATTGACTAATTGAAAGTCTGCACCAAATCACACTATCAAACAGACATTCTGCAATCTGTTTTCTTCAAACAAGATGGGAAAATAGAAAAACCTGCGCGCCGGCCGTGTAATTCAGTAAAAAAAAAAAAAAAAAGAACACGGGTCCAAACCAAACTCTGTTTTTCCTCCTCTGGTAACAGAAGAACCTTGAGAAATGACATCCCCCTAAACTCACCCTAAGGCCATCCGACACCTGCTTATAGAGATTACACAATCCATTAACTCCACCTAAAAACACCGGGGGGAAGCCAGCCTTCGGCCCAGCTCCTTCACCGGTTCCATTATGGCCCAAACTGTTTTTGAAACGGATTTTTTTTTTTTTTAAACGGCAGGATGGCCACGAGAGAGGCACAAATGAACCGATAAATCAAGAGACAAAAGCCCATCGATGCTGGGATGGGGAGCGGCGATGCTCCGAGGCGGGCTTGTGAATGGCCCTCGTTACGGCTTTTCCACGGGGTGCCCCGGCTATCAAAATAAGCCGTAACAGCCATGTGACTGCAGCTTGAATGAGGGGGGGATGAACGGGATTAGCTTCACAACTCATTAATCGGACTACGCTCTTCACAATCAACAGCTGATAATTTACCCGACACAATGTGCACGCGTCGGGGAAGACCACCACTGCGGCGTGTGACCGAACGGTCAGCGCACGCCGGTCTGTAAATGTGTTCCTCTTTCCCCCCGTCGGTGACAAGGAGGTCCGTCTCTTGGGGAGCGGGATGCTCGTTCTCAGTGGGACGACACCGGCTTGCCAGCGAGCACGATTCAATAATCCTCCCTGGATGGAAGGTGCATCCGATGTCAATGTCACAGTCAAGTAAATGCCGCTTTGGGTCCAATACAAAAAAGGCACAAGAGCAGCTTCGCCGAGTCCAGTTATTGGGATGAGCCGTCTTTATGACGGACCCCGATTGTATTCTGGCAAAAAAAGGCGCCCTGTGGAGTTGTCTTGTACATAAGCTAAAGTTGCGTTTACATTCAGTGAAGATCACTAAAAGCCATCATGTGTATCCTTGGAGGTCTAAAACGTTTGCAAAAGCCGATTTCTATTCTTTTGTATTTAAAAAGACAGCATTGTCTACATTCAGAACCGGCTTGCTGTCCCTCTTCTTTCCCATCTTTGCTGATGCATTGTTGCATATCTCGGTGTGTCACCAAGGCTGGTCTATTGGTGGAAATGTGTATTATATCACACACTAAATAAACAGACAAAATAAATGGCACTACTATAGGTCAAAATATCCCTGTGGAACTTTTACACGGGAGATTTTCACCTTTAGAAATTGAAATTACAGCAAACGATTAATTGTTCCATTGAACTAAAGCGCGCGCGCACACACACACACACACACACACACACACACACACACACACACACACACACACACACACACACACACACACACACACACACACAGAGTTTGTTTTGCTCCCCTTCTCTTTGGCATCATCCTGTAAAGACATGTAATCTTCTTGAACTTGTTCTAAATCCTCCAGATCAAAGAGACTCTTCTATGGGTGGGATGACATTAGAACATGCAAGCGAGCAAAGCACTGGCGGCAAGAACGGTAAACAGTGGGGAGGTCAGAGGTGACTGGAGGCCCGTGACGGCGTCAACACAATCTTCTTCTTGTCAGCGCCGCTCCCTCAGAGGCTTTCCGCTCTGAACCTCCCAGTCCTCCAAAGTCCAAAGGCCACATCTCTTTAGTCCACTCAAACAAACGCACGTGCGAGGCGCAGGTCAAGGGTTTCTTCGGTTGCCAGGAGACCATTAGGTGTTTGAAAACACTCCAGGAAATAAAAGCCACGTGGTTTTGTGCGCGATCCAAAAGGTACTAACCCAACTCCACCCATCTACGTGCCTATCTGCAGCTTTGAGTCATTTATCGGGTCATTATCACACCTGTGGCGCATGGCTGACTAATCTAATCAACAAAATGCAATCAATGTTGGGAAATTAAGATCATAAAGGCTCAGCAAGGCGTCACTTGAAGAAGCAGGAAATGGAAGCCAGTAGCTCAGAATCCAGTGCAGCTACTTAAAATAAAACGGGTCACGTCGACCGTTGAACGCACATAACAAATTTACATCCACATTTTATCACCCCGAAGCTTCATGTTGCAGTCTTTCTTGGTCAAAAACCTCCCATTGGCCATTAATTAACTTGAAGAATGTCAATGCAGGTTAGAGATGCTAATTTAGATTTTATATTTCTTTTTCTGACCGACAGCAGACCCTCGTTAACCGGTCATTAACTGTTAACGTGGCCTAACGAGCCGGCCAGCTGCGACAAGATCCAAAGCACGAAGACGGGTTGAATCCATCAATATATCGCCATCTGCGGGGTATGCATTATTATTTTTAAAATCAGTGAATAAATGCCAAAACTCCTCCAGACACGAGCCAGGTTCTTGTGACTCGCTTGTCACCTGATTAAAAGGGGAAGGGGGTTCGCTCTGAAGTTCTCTTTTGTGACCTTTAAGGTGGAACGGCTATTCTCCTTTAAGGCCGTTCAAGCTCAGATGTTTTTTTTTTTATGTTTCTTTTAACTGATTAGCATTAAACTGCCAAAGTTCTTATTGCTGGTTAACGGTTCATCATTAACATCCCCTTGAGTCTCAACCAAACAAGGACAACCTGGCCTGGATAGCTTCTCCTTCCTGCCTGTTTTGTCCATTTTGCAAGATACACGCATTTGACAAACATAAAAAAATATCACCGAGAAGACATCTTTGTCTTGACATAAAATCCACGTGGAATGGTTGGTTTTTTTTCCAATTGTGAGCAACAACACACAGGTTTAGGGGTTCAAGGACCCACATAGGCATCTTGCTGTTAATGTAAGGTGCTGTAAGGAGCTTTGGATATAAAAGCCTCCACCAAATGGCAGATGAAGAGTGCCAGTAGAGCTTCCGGGCTGATTTAAGCCTGGGGAGAGTTCATTCTTAACCCCTCTTAACTTCCCTTTGTGCTCTTATTAACAACCCGTCTTTTTTCCAGGTCGGACACTTTGTATCAGCTCTGGAAGTGCTGGAGCAAATCGTATTTTAAAAAGCATTTATTTTTTCGCCGACAGACTGAATGAAACTAGACAGGCTTGTTGTTTCTGTCCGAGTAACAGTCTCCTCGCACATCTCGACTCACAACACCAGGACTTCTAAAACTCTTGACGACCGTGTCACCTAAATTAATGAAGAATTCACCGGTACATTCCTTTGTCAACCGCTCGTAATCAAAGCCTTCACACGTGGCCCACTGAGGGAGGATTAAGGCTCCGTGTGGCTCAGTTGGGTTTGATGTTTAACTCAGACGTTTGTTTAACCTCTCATGCCTTCTCCCCCCCGGGTTAACCACTAGGTACTGGCCTACCGCTACGGCGCCGACTGCACTCGCCGTGTCACGAAACTCCGGAGAGAGCAAAGTGCGTCCGCCTCTGTGCTGACCCCCATGTGCGTTTCTTTTTTCTTTTTACGGTTCACTATCAGCCCCTGCTCTTCTGGGACACGGCTAAATAAGTCAGGCCTACGTCACCTTGCTCGACGAGCACGCCACAGGAGCTCGGACGCACGATGTTGACTGCCATTTAGATAGTCACGGCAGTTTGATTTAATCAAACCTCGCCATTGTCCCCGCGGACAGATATGAGGGCCGTCGTGGTGACGTGACCTCAGCCCGCCACACAAAAGCAGCCTCTGTGCGGGGGGACTGCACACAAGCGCTGGCCGACAACACGAGGCCGGGGGATGAAAGGTCTCCTCAGTGTTTGGTGACAGTTATTACCCTCTCCACTGAAACCAAATACCTGTGGGCCCAGATAGCATTATCTTATTGTGAGGCGCACCGGAGGCCAGCCTGTAATCAGGGCTCGGCCTTGAACAGCGCTCCTCCCCAGGGTTTGATGCATCCCCCTTGCATCCCCTTGGTTTCCACAGCAATCAGTCTGTGAAAAAAAAGTAAAGTGTAGTTTGACATTTTGGGAAATATGCTCGTTCGCTTTTTTTTAGGCCGATACCTCTGTCACGTCCGAACGGTGTGTTTGAAGGTACCAACCAGCTAGCTTAGCTTAGCATGAAGACTGGCTCTGTACAAAGCGGATCAAAGCTAGCTTCATACTTAGCATATAAATGTGCGAGTTGTGTCAATCTTCTTGTCGAACTCTTGGCAAGAAGGCAAATAAACAGATTTTCCAAAAATGTTTGCGCTGGTAAAGGACTGGAAACCTGCAGAAGGATTTATGTTGTTCACCTTTGCACGTTTGGTAAATGTTCAACACATTACACAATCAACAGGGCAATTTTCTGTTACTTTTATTCAGCTGCACTTGGCAATCCAATTTCTCACCGGATCCTGACGGGCGATAGCTGGGTGAGCGATGTGGATTTCAACTTGTTTACGGGAGCAGACACTGGTGCAAAACCTCTCAAAATGATCAATAGGACATTTCACTGGCAACTTACTGAGCTTACTCATTTCAACCGTGGTGCGAGGAGAAACAAACTGATGTTTGAAAGAAGACGAAACGGGGGGCAAAGAAAAAAACACAGACGGGGAGAGAAAAGGAAAGTGGATGTTGGTCTCGTTGGAGAGGTAAGAGGTTTAAACCTGGAGGATCCTGAGCAAAGCAAACCTCAGACTGAGGAGATTAACGTCACCCCCACTGCAGTAATGGTTGATACATCATTTCCATTACCAAACCAGTCAACATGTCCCATTGAAGCATGTATGACCCCAAAGCTTTTGCCTCATAATGGCATTTTGGTTATCGCTATTTTCTCTCTGCAAGAAGATCCTGGGCTCGACTCTCAGCTCCAAGTTTGGTCGGTCACAAACTCTAAATTACCCACAAATATGTGTGTGTGTGTGTGTGTGTGTGTGTTTTTTTACCCCTGCAACACACTGGTGACCTCTCCGAGGGTCTTTCCGACATGTTACACTCCAACCAGATGACACATTTCAACCCACGCTCGTGTTCTTTGGAAACAGCCAGAGACGTGTGAAACTAAAAACCGCTACAGTGGTTTTGGGAACTGGAGTCGCTCACTTCCTCCTCTGGTTCTCCGGCGACGTAACAGGCGGCATCGCAGCCCACACTCGGTTTCTCAAACAGGAAACTAATAAAAAGGATAGACTTCTGACTTATTGTTCAATAACATCAACTTAAGTATTGCATTAAACCACAAAAACGTTGAATAGTACTTAAGCACTAAAGACACAGGCTTCATGGATTTTTTTTAAAGGGGCACTCCAGTGACTACACGTGTACATTTGTTTACGTGTCATTAACAAAATGTTACTGAATATTTAAAAGGCCAACATTCAGTTTCTAAATTCAGGTCCATTTATTTTACACAAAGCAAACTATTACATGCGACCAATCATGGCCTTTGAATGCCCCATGTGACCAGAAATTAAAGCTAAGAAGTAAACAAAGTAAAAAAAACTAAATGAAAAATACAATTTCTGTTATTGAAATTATTTGAACTTCATATGAGTGAATCCTCCATAGTCCATCCTTACAGAAATACATCAGGTATGTCATAATAACATTACAAGCAGTGAGGAATTCTTAGCTTTAGAAAACCTTTGAGGAAATAAAACATGTCATTTCCCATAAGCAGAGGCCCAATTCCAACAGAATTTAACGGCAGTCACACATTGTTGTTATCAAGACCATGAAGCGTTACTATCCCGTGGCAGACGTTTACAGGCGCTGTGGTGGAATCGCAGTCAAACTTTGCCCTGGGAATTATATCAATGTGTCACTTCCTGCTCTATTGTGCTTTTGTTTAGCTGACCATCTACAACATAAGAGCTGCCCGCTGAGCTGTTCATCCAACTGTCACCTCAAACTAAAGAGCTAATTTTTTCGTCACACGAAGGCATCAACAGAAACCTTACCTCGGTCTCGTCTGATGACGACGGCTGCGAGCTGACTCCTTCAGGTGCACATTTTAGTCCTTGGGAAGTCCACCGGAGAGAGCAGGTGTGTTTATACTAGGCAGGCATCCCTGAGTAGCGGACATGCGAGCTCTCGACCGCGCTGATTACACTGAGCTAAATATGGCTTTGTGCGAACACAGACAGTAGGCAGATCAAAGTGCTGATGTCAGAGGGGAGAGGCGGAGCCGGCGGAGCCGGCGGGCCGCGGGTCAGGTGTCTGCTGCAACCTTGCACTGGTGGGCCGGCAGCTATCCTGCCTCTGCTTTCTACACATTAACGTGGTGTTGTTGTTGTTGTTGTTGTTGTTGTTGTCGTCCTTTCCCATTTCTTTATAAGTCAATTATACACAAAAATAAGACGCTGTGAGAGCTAGGAGAAAACACAGAGAGGGGTTTCGTGGATGATGGCAATGTTTTTGTTTTGAATGGATAAAATTCATGAAACAGCCATTCAACCACAACTATATAGTATAGGGAAACTCTGAGATCAGTTACATATTGCTAATGAGTTTCATATATTTATGTTTTTTTTATGAAATGGCACCAGAGCACCTGTTGATGTTTTCTAATGTTTTACAGACTTTTCAGCTATTAATTAATTGAGATGATAATGTGCAGATTACCATAAGTAATCATTAGTTGCGGTCTTAAATACCGCAGCAGCATAAGATACTTTTAAGTATCAAAAGTGAAAGTGCTCACAGCTTAATGTCGCAGCTGGTCGAGCTGATTTTAAAGTGGGTATATCTGAATGAACAATCTTAATCTGCAAAAGTAACTAGTGACGATAGCCGCCATGTATGAATCTGGCAGAGTGAGAAAGACACCAATTACCTCAGAAATCAAGCGGAGTAGTAGTAGTAGTAAAGCAAATAGAAGTATAAAGTAGCATAAAATGAAAACGGTCAAGTTAAGTACAAGTGCCTTACAAGTGTACTTAACCCTTAGGAATCTGCAACCGCGGATCCGCAGTATACGTTTTGTAAAGATTTTTTTCATTCGCGATAATTCTGCACAAAAATAAAAAGATTCAGTCGAATTTCCGCTTCCGCTGCCTTCTTCCCGCGAGATCATACAAGATCAGAGCATCTAAACATGTCGGGTGACGCATCCAGAGCGTCACTGGGAGTCAGAGAGAAGAGGCCCAGCTAAGAGTTATTACCCCGAGCGAAGCTATTTTGGAGTGGATGTCGGAGCTTCAGAGCCTGGAGGATTCAATGAAGAGGACAACGGCAATAAAAGGGATCCATTTGAGATGGGTAAGTGTATTTACTGAACTTTGCAATAGCATATTTACGTGAGTAAACGGTGGCTGTAGCTAACATAGCTAGCGTTAGCTTAGCAACGCTAGCATGTAGTTTGTGCCGGATGTCGTCTTACGTGTCTAATCAACTTTTGTCCCTATCACCGTTAACTTTCTTTCAGTGAACATAGTACGACTAGTAGTGTTGGATCTCCGTTACATTTTTGTAAGACTGTAGCTATCTTAGTTTGTTGATGTTAGCTTAGCTTAGCAAGTGCAGGATGTAGTCTTACGTGTCTAAGACTGAACGGTGCAAAATCAAATATTGTCACTACTGACTAGTAGTGAATTTATTTTACAGAGAGGATTCACTGTTGCCAGGGTCCAGTGGACAACATGCAGCCTCCCAGTCTGACCCCTCTCACCCTGGACACAAACCGTTTGAGTCCCTCCCCTCTGGCAGGAGGCTGAGGTCCATCAGGAGCAAGACCTCACGCCACACTAACAATTTTTTCCCGTCGGCAGTCGGGCTCATCAACAGCCCCATTGACTGACTCTGTCACCCCAAGGACCATTTTTCTTTCATCTTTCTTTTCTTTCTTCTTACCGGTCACACCCCTGCACACTTCATATTTAAACACTCATGCCACTTAACATACACTTTTTAACTTAAACACATGTCACTTTAACATACACTTACATTAACAGTATCTGCTTATTTTTACACTTAATTTAATACCCATTGCACTGTTGTTGTCGTTGATTGTTGATTGTCTCATCAAACGTCTCATGTCTAATGTATGCACCTTCCGCCTAGAAAAATTCCTCGTTTGTGTAAACATTCCTGGCAAATAAACGGTTTCTGATTCTGAGATCACCAACACTGCATATAATAATAAATTTGGTTTTAGACATTTATTTACATGCATCTACCATTTTATTCATATATTTCACTGCTTTTGTGAACCTAAGACCTTTGGTAAACCAATTTCTAGCACCAAAACAGTTCGTCCACATAAATCTTTACATTTGAGTAAAGCTATGTTTTCACAAGAGATATGAAGAATTTCCAAAATCGAGTGTCAAAGTTTTGTAAAGTTAATGTACCTCAGTACTTTTAACCACTACAGCAAACATGTTTTCTCTTTGGATGTGCACCTGTCGTCTCTATCTTCACTGTCAATAAAAGGCATTAAATGCCCTAAAGCAGTAGCATAGAGGAGTTTCTGTGTTTGACGTTTGTCTTCCAACATGGATCAAACTTCAGCCCACGACGGATTCCATTCACAGCTAGAAAACATCTCCTGTATACGTACTGAAGTCTGACTGATGTTTGTGCACAGAAGACTTTCTTCCAGATAGCTTTGAACCAAACGGTAAATACCGACTCCATCCATCCTGACAATCCACACACACACACTTTCTTTCAAAATTTCTGGCTGGCAAAGTTGACCAATGATTTTGTTCGTAGAAAGATGCAGAAACCGCCACCGGCACAGTAACAATTAACAACAACGTCTGCCTGATAAGTCCCAGGAGGAGGGGGTGCACAAAATGTGTATGAGCAGCAGAGGTGGCTGCTGTTTAGGAACAGCGAGTGCGGCTGCCGTTCGGCATGCTGAGAGGATTCCAGCGATTCCAGCAAAAAAAAAAACAGAGTCAAGGCCTCATTGCGGATATCAGTGGGGAATTCAGCGGTCGCCCTGCCAGGGATACAAAAACCCATCCCGCGTCGCGGGTACCTGTAAGACTTCCTCTAATGCTTCCATTCTATAGTAAATACGGTGTAATTACAAGGCTGACACCGTGCATATCCTCCATCATCATTAAATTAGGGGGTTTGTGAGGATGAGAAATTGGCTTGGAGCCGGCAGAATCCTCCTAGTAATTTGCGGCGCTCTCAATGGGAAGGCCAACTCCTCTTTCATGTGTCTCTTGTGCCGGAGCTGAATATTTACCCCTGAACTGGGGGCGGCCATCAGAACTGGGCCTGAAGTTTGATGTAAGCGACACAGAAGAGGTTACACAAATACGTGTTTTGTTTTTTAGTGGAACCGTTGTTGAGTCCTCTGCTGATAGCCTTGTGAGGAAAAATGAAAACTCAACTGTAGCCTCGTCTGCTGCTGCTGCTTGTAATCAGTAGAATGTGTTAACATCTCATTTGGGAATTTACATTCTTCCTTTTGTATATGCTTTTCATATCAGGATTATCATTACGGTCTTCCATTTCCACTTATTCAAAACACCTACTGCGACAACACAGTGGCGCTGATGTTCAAGACATTGAAGACGATATGGATTGCTTTAAAAAGACAGAAGCATTCGCTAGGACTTGATGTTTAGCATTTAAAAATGAAAAAAAAACCTCTACATCCGTTTTTCCGTCCGTTTGAGTCATTGTAATATTGAAAAAAAAAAAGAAATGTACTGTAACGCTGGAGCAAATTCCCTGAAAAGTGTTGAAGTGATCCTGTAAATCGGACACACCTTCTGGGAGAGCGTTTTCTTATATATGAGGACAGTGACTACATGGCCGACATTTCAAAAAAGGCAGAATCTCAGATTTACAGGCTGGTCCCACTGTGGAGAGCCTCCACACGGAGACACGAGTAAGGCAGGTGACTTGACTGCCGATAAAATGT
This sequence comes from Taurulus bubalis, assembly GCF_910589615.1. NCBI lineage: Eukaryota > Metazoa > Chordata > Actinopteri > Perciformes > Cottidae > Taurulus > Taurulus bubalis. The sequence goes on from NC_136592.1 coordinate 4,569,135, forward strand.
GTCCATGCTGACTGTAAAAAGCCTGGGCATGGCACGAAGAGGAACAGATACGCAAAAGATTTGAGGGGTCAAAACCAGTGACGACGTGGGCCGAGCTGGGGGAGGGACCAACAACTGTCAGGCAGAAAGTAAAGATCCATTTTTGTGAGTTGGGAGGCAATAAAACAGGTTCTAGTACTTCCCCATTCTCCGAGTTCGCCTCAGGTTACAAAACATGAGGTAATTATCACAGGCTATTAAAGGCAGCGTAATGGCGAGCAATCACTTGTCAGATTTGTGGAACTTTATGTTTCCCAACTTTAAAAAGGAAACCACCGCGTCTTCGCTGGAGCGGGATAACAAGGCCCAGGTGCACCCAGGAAGTGAATAAGATGAGTTTCCCCTATGGGGGTGTGTTCCAACATGGGGGAACCAGAGGGGCGGACATGTTTTTGCGGGCCTTGGTCCTTTTGAGTGCCTTTAAGTGGTTGAGGTCAAACGGGTGTAAATGAATTAGTAGGCTAGGGACTTTTTTTTCTTGACATGGGTGCAGACCCTACACAGGGGGGCTTCTGCAACTCAACTTCCTGGAGGAGTAAAAATAGTCCCACGTGAGGTGTGCGTCTGTGCTGTCACACAGTGACATGTTCATGATGACCTCATTGTGCTCGACGACATTTAAAATAAGCATTTACAATTGTTTAAAGTCATACACAGAAGGGATGCCATGTCATTCTGGAGCTGGTGTCATTAGGTTACTGCTCCATGCAAACGCAATTAGAAGTAAGCCTAATTTCTCCCAGTTAGTGTCCAGCTCGACTTCATGGCCACACAGTGCGACTCAACGGCACGTGTGACTTTTCCAATCATGTTCTATAGAGAAATATCAACATATAGTCTTCAATTCGTTTATTTTCTCTCTCTTTTCCATATCGTAGTTCATCATAAGTTTTATATATGTATCTTAAATATTCCTTAATGTTCTTAACGTCTTTGGAAGTAACGTTAGCTTACTTCACTTGTAGCTGCTGTAGTTTAAATATGACATGTCACACATTGTACTTTCGCCGCTTTTGTGTCATTTGTATCATTTTACCGGGTTCACAGAAACGTGAGTCCACACTGAACCCCTCCGGGTGAGGATGTCATGGCTACCAAGCAACAAGTCAACCCCGCACTCCTCCCCTCCGGCGTCCCGCAGCCATTAAACTCCTTCGCGAAGGAAAGATACAAAGTAGCGCTACATTGTCTCTTCATGTCAGCCCTAACGGTGAGAGACGGGCTACTTAGTGAGCGACTCCTCTTACCTCGAGCTCAGTGAGAAGAAGACGAAGAAGAAGAACGCATAGTCTTCCTCCTGATGGACGGACTCGCGCTGTTTGGAGCTGGGCCCAATTTATCCTTTAAAAAATAAAAATAAAAGTTTGCAGTGTGGGTAGAAATGGATGCGCGGCGGTGCGGGTCTCGCTCAGAAGTGTCTCCGTCCAGAAGCTGGAGGCTCGCGTGCACTTTCTTACAGTTGTTAGTGTTTCCCAGGACAACTCGGTGGGAGGAGTCTGGTATAAACCCTCTTTGCGTTGGGTTGCTCTCGAGGACTTCAGTTTCAGACTACAGGAAGTACATTTAGTTTCAGTCGCGAGGGAGGCCGAAAGGGAATTAGGAGATTTAAAGGGGAACAATGTCCAGACAACTTGAGCTGTGGTGTCATTGGGGTGACTGTTCTTGATTGGTCTCGTGGTCGCTCTTCTTTGGCAGGATGAAGCTAGCAAAAATGTGTTCTTGTCCTGTGTGGGGTTTTCAAAATAAAATAAATGACGTTGGGTTTACGTTGGGTTGATCAAAAAAATAAATGTTTTCATCTTCTTTGTTCTGACTTTTAGCTAACTCATGTTCTCTTTTTTTAGAACTTAGAAGTAATTTTTGGGGGTGTGTATGTGTGTGTGTGTGTGTGTTGAAAAAACTGTAGACTCCATAGTACACTGGCAGCTACACCGTAACTAAACTGTTGCCATTACAACTTTGCCTTTATTTTGAAGGCGAGGCTCCAATCCACAAAAGATCTAGCCACCAACTGCTGCAGGTTTGACAGAGACCTTGCCATGTTTCCAGTAATAAATAAATAAGGAAGACAGCAGCGTGACCGCAGAGTTCTTGCTCAATCTATTCCCTTCTAGTTGGGAGTTGTATTGATCTGTGATCACCTTGTAGTGCCAGTTCATATTATCTCCGGCATCTCCTTGACGAAGCTACGGAACGGTTTCCATCAGCTCTGTACTTTCTCCACCATCGTAACAACCATGAACTATTCTGAAAGAGCAATTATACATCTTCTCCTGCAGAAGATATAGTAGTACTATGCAAAGGAATAAAATGCATTAACCTTCAAGGTCAAATTCAGTGTCGGAGTCTTTGCATGCCATACAGTATGATAAGGTCACTGCTTTCTTCCTTCCCTTCTTCCTTGCAAGCGGTCAAAGCTGTAACCAACTGTCATTAAAGTGTGAATCACACATGCTCGGATTGTCCTCTGGTGCAAACATGAGGTGTTTACATGGATGTGTCATTGCTGTCTCGTGGTGACTGCATACAGTACATAACCTTTTAGGCAGAGGAGAAAGAGAGAGAGGAAACTCTTGTGGTTTGAACTGCCCTCTGCTGGTTCAGAGGGCCTTCTGCAATGATCTCTGAATGCAGGGACGCAGATCCGGGGATGTGGTTTGCAGTAAAAAAAGAAAAAAGAAAAGAAAAACCACCCGACTTCTTTAAGGCGTTTGTGGCATTTTTAACTGGTGGTGCAAATAAGTTTCGTTAAATAGTACTGAACTGGTGGAAGGTGTGAAGGGAAATGCTGAGCGACATGAAATGAACAGTGATTTTATTGTGTGGTTATGAAGAAGAAAGAAAAAAAACAGTGGTTTTCTGCTGAGACTTTATCTAGCATGTGAGCCAGATAACGTCTCTAATGCTGGATGAAATCACCTCTTGATGCTGTCAGACTGGCCCCTGAAACAGAGGGAGTCTTGATGACCCTTTTTAACGCATGTGTTTCATTTCAGTGTGATCATTTGACGGGTCAACCTTGGAGATCTAGTGTACTCGAGATTGGAGTCCGTCTCTCTCCGATCTGAGCGCCGCTCATCTGCGGTTAAATGTATGCACATTTGAGGTTCTTCGTGCTGACAAAATGAGTGCAGATATGTGTGAGTCATCATGTTATATCTAAAGTGTGCTAAAGCAGTGGTTCTCAAACTTTTCTTGTCACGCCCCACTTTGGAGGAAGAAAACCCGTTTTGCACTGAATATCTTATTAAGATAATAACAATAACGTTACAACCTGTGCAAAACAAAATGAGTGCAGACATGTGTGAGTCATCATGTTGTATCAGTATTAGTGGCTGCAATGAGCCTGCTTTCCTCTACACATCTTTTTAAAAAGCGGTTGTAATTCATGCTCAATTCATGCTCAATGCTGAGCTTAAATCTGTTTTCTGTTTTGAGAGACGCAACAGCAGAAAAGCCGACCTCCCGGAGATCGGCTTTTGGCAAAACGCCAAGAACCGGCGCATGCTTAACCTGTTAACGGCGTAGCAACGCTTTATGTCCGTGTACTTTGTACTTTTGTACTATGTGAAGTTCTCGTGTAGCTCATGGAGAGTGTTCGTCCTGAAACCACAAGGTAGCCGGTTCGATCCCTGTTCTCCCCATAGTTTCATGTTGAAGTGTCCTTGAGCAAGACACTGAACCCCCAGTGCTTCACAGCAGCACACTGCTCCTCTTTAAGGGTGGGTGCATAGAATAATTTCTCCACTGTGGGATTAATAAAGGATTATAAAAGAAGAAAAAACAAAAACAGCATCTCCCCCCGCGCCCCACCTGTAATACGTCCACGCCCCACAGTTTGAGAACCACTGAGTTAAAGGGTGATCCATGGCAGGCGGCATTGTAGAGAGTCCCCGTTCTCCGCTGCTGAGCTGCACTTAGACACATTATTGCAGTCTGGAAGGAGGAGAGCGGGGCGGGCTGCGAGACTGCCAGAACACAAGCGAGACGGGGGAAACAAGCGTGACACAAAGAAGTACACAGCGGCCTTTGTGCGGTGGTAAAAAAAGAGGTTTTTGTAAATTGGAGGACTTTGATGGAAGAGATAGTGCTGCAAAAAAACAAAAAACTAGCCAGAGTAAACACTTGGAGGGAGAGAATAAAAAAGCCCACTAGTTGGGAGAGGAGGTAGAAGGAGCGAGAGGCATATCATTTGGCTGAAGTGCCTCAGAGTGCAGCGCACACTGTCACACTATTCAGTGGGAAGCTTCTCACACTTGGCAGCGCTGTCCACATTTCCTCTCCGGGCCTTGAGGGTTTTGTTTTGTTTTTTTAAAGCTACAACAACATGTAAGTGGGGGGCTCGGAACCGGTTGAACTTCAACGATGCGAAATGATTGTCAACATTCTGGCTGGATCACGCTCAGATGTTTTTTAAACCAATGCCTACACCAAAGCATGTGAATAATCGCTGTGTGATTTAGGGGCGGTTCTGGATCTTTTAAGCTAAGTGATCTTCGTCGGTATGTTAAAAATAACATTTTTATCTTGGAAAAAAACAATAATTGAGGTTCAACGTAGTTTTTTTGACCTTGGTCAAAATAATGTAATTTTGCCCGTGAGACCTCTGGAGGTGGGATCGTTCCGTCAGCAGCTGTTTCCGAGGCCGAGCGTTGGCTCTGACTCTCACCGGAGTGATGAACTGAGAAACATGCGCAATTAGCAATCAGTGATGATGAGAGCTCTCGTCTGCATGCTGAGCGTTCACTCTGAACAAGTATGAAGCCATCCATAGGCAGCAGCAGGTGTCCATTTATTTTAAACCTAATGTGATGAGGTGAACAAAAGTGATTCTTTTTTACTGTTATTATCATCTTGGATGATCTTGGGTGGCCTATTTCAGAGGCTGAGAATAAAGTATGCAATTCCTTTCCGCTGCCACCTCTATACACGGTATAGATACCCTGTATTGTTTAGATGGAGACAGAGAGTTACTTGTTTTTATTGTATCCATAGCGGCTCGATTTAAAGCAGCAATGGTTTACTTTTTGTTTCGTGAGAACGCTCTATTGAGCTAAACGGAAATGGAAAAGTCGGGTGATAATTATCTGGGGGTGATTTCAGTCATTTGGAGTGATTTCAGTCATTTGATCCATTGTAAATAATGATTAGTGCAGCTTTACGTTAACTGACACCATCTGTTTGAAAAATGCATGAAGGCTAAAGCTTAAAACCACTGTGTGTAAATATTAGATTTGCAAAAAAACAACCCAGATCACAACACAAGATGCCCTGACTGTTGCTTTTAAAGTTTCTCATCATTGTTATTTTGGCAAAGTTGACACAACATCAAAAGAAGTTCTGACAGCACAAAGACCAAACAGATGTCTAAAAAGCTTCCTCTGGGTTGAGACTGTCTGCTTTTTTGGCAACACAGTTCACTCAACTGACACCCGCCGTTTGTTTTAGCGGGCCTTTCAACAGGTTAACCCGAGAGGTAAAACAATTCTCAGGGTATTTCACACAAATCCTCTCGAACTGTCAGATTTAAATTGACTCTGGATGTGTGATATTCCAGCAGCTCCTCACTTGTTTTCCCCCCCTCTCCATCTCAGCTTGTGAGAATGTCTCAGAGCATCAGAACACACCTCAGAATTATCTGGATCCTGTGCGGTGTAATTGCACAGATATCAGTGTACCAGCCATGCGGCTGCCATTCAGCCGCTTGCATCGTGTTTCTATCCGACGTCGCCATCCCACAGCCAGTAAACGCTCCTGTAGACGGATAACGCTGCTCATATTCTACGACTTGTTTTCTAGATTGTTAACAAATCCAATGAAAACGCCAAAACCAACTACGATCCTACTAACAAGCATTCCTCGATACAACCTATTCCTCTCCGCCATTGACCGCAATTGAAAAAACGAAAAAAACACATGAAATGTAATCATGAACTTGATTACGTGACGTTGACAGTTAACAATGGCATCGAAAATAGCAATATTGAATATAAAATGTGGCTTATTGAACTTATGTTTACATTTTTTTATTATACTTAATATAGTATAATTATTTTATGAATGTCTGCACTTTCTTTTAAACTAGGCAGTAGGGCTGGGCGATATAACCAAAGTCTTCTCTCCCAATGTACAGTAGGTCATTCCATATCTCGATGATGATATGTATCATGAAATAGCTTGTTTGACATGTTTTCTGGTGATTCAATAAATAAATGATCCATCTGATATAACCTCATGGTTCTGTAAACTCGTATGTGAATTAAATAGTTGGCGAATGAAGAGTAAGGAGTATTTCTTTCATCTAATCAACTTAAAAACTTCAACTTTAGGACAGAATGCTCAGATTAGTTTGTATGTGCTCCGTATTATCATCAGTAGAGATGATGTCATTGTGTATCCTGATGTCTCCTTATATGAATTCATCACGCTATAATTCCATTGAAAAAAGACAAATGATCACATTAATGATCCCCCGAACTCCAAAGTATCCCTAAAGGGTCCTCGTGAAACCCTTTTGAGAAACATTGCTCTCGAGCACAAAACTGTGTATTAATCCGCTGCGGAAAATAGTCCTCAACAGATTTACAATCTACTCGTGTTTGAGGAACATTTGTTAAAAACAACCAAGCTGTAAAGATACAAGAACCTTTTTGTAGTTTACGTCTTCAGTACGAACCAACGGGCTTGTGTGTGTCCCAGACGAGGCGGGGAAAAAGTACACATTTTTGTGTCTTTTGTGTGTTTATTTACAGGATTCATTGACCCAAAAAAAGCAGGTAGTCCTGATTATAGAACAGGCTGGAGCATTGGAGTAACGCTGTGATCGACACATTGTTGTTGCCACTGACGCGTGAGGGACGGTGCCGCTTTTATCATCTTGTCCACAAGATGTCAGTGTCTGTGGTGCCGCGGGTCAGTAAGTCCAGCTGATCCCATCAGCTGGGATTTAGTGTCTTTGTGGAGTCCACACACAGCACAATACAAATCACTTCCACACCAGCTCTCTTTCTGTGTGTGTGTGTGTGTGTCCGTGTGTGTGTGTGTGTGTGTGTTCCACGGATGAGGGCATTCTTCAGACCTGAGAATGGAGTGTTACATTGATTTTCAAAAATAGTAAAACTATGACTGAATGTTGTTTTGTTGTTCGTATGAGGCCGATGTTTAGGTCAAAGTTTACACACGCGTGTGTTTGTGTGTGTGTCACGTCGTCCCGGATGCGTGCCAGAGATCAGGCTAGGTGACTTAAGCCGAGCCAGAGCGTGTCCAACCGAGTGGGACCCCACGCTGACCTTTTGTCTTTCAAAACATCCGCCATCCACCGACTCACTTAAGGCCCCAGTCAGCGCAGAAAAATAGCACGAATCGATGGCGCAGTAATTGTACCAGCGGGGTTTTGTTTCCTGCGTCTCTCCGCTGCCTTGTTATCTTAAAGTTATTCACACACAGAGGATGAGGCACTGAAGAAAAAAAAAAGAAACCCAGAGGGGCTTGGAAACAATATCTCAGAGACTATCTGACAGAAGAGAACCAACATTTATCGAGTGCTCATGTTCGACAAGCGACAGACAGAGAAAGTGAGAAAGTGAGTCATTCCCCCAGTCAGTACAACCCGTACTGTATTTTAAATATGGCTCATCAACAAGCAGCTAATTGCAAGGAGGGAGGAAACGTATAAAAAGCGTTTATAAGACTCATCATGGCGTTCGCTGGAGGAACATCATACGAGTAGCAGTGGTTATAAACCAGTATTAAAAGGGTTTTATCACTTCTCCCCAGAATCCTCCCCCGCGGAAGCTATTCATATCCCGGATGTGTGCATGAGACGCCGCTGTGATCCAGGGATTGTGTGGGCTGCAGGCCCCTCCTCTCGCGGCCACCACCGGCCGTAATCCCGACGCGTCCCCCAGAGGACGAAGCCCCGCAGACGAATTGGCATCGTATTGGCATCGTAGGGGGATTGGCATGCCGGTGGCCTCTTCTCCTCTCAGGGTCCCGCTTTCACACGTTATGGAGAACATGAACAGGGTTCAGGGTTTCAGAGTGTTGGGCCTGCAGATGCTGGATTATTCAGTTGGAGAAATGTCACAAAGGCGTTATGGCGTGTGATTGGTGGACAGCGTGTCTGGGTGGATGGGTAGAGAAGAGTCGAGGGCGGGGCTTAGAGGAGGGGTTATATGGAGACTGAGAGTATGGGGGCTAAATTTAGCCAATGGCTCTGCTGGGGTGGAGCTAATCCTCTTTGCACTCGAATTATCTGGCCTTCGGATTAGAGGGCTTTGCCTCTATGCAAGACATCTACTCTCTATAATGATGTCCCATAGCAGGGCCGTACCATTTCCACTGGCGGGGGTGGGGCGTGTGGGGGATGAGTTGCCAGACTGGCTGCGGTGATGAACGAAGAACTTCATTTTATCTCCATGTAGTGGCAATTATGCAATGGAGAAAAAGTGTAATAGAGCCTCTTTTTTTACTGGTAATGTCACACACAGTTTGCAAATATACAAATATTGCAATACTTTTATTGGTGGGCCGTAGGCTCAATCAGCATTTTGTTCCCCCATTCTGCCATAGATAGTGACTTAACAGACGTTTATGGAAATGGATCATCTTTTCGAGATTGCCACTTTAAATCGAAGTAGAAACACCGTTATGTACAGAAGTAAAAGTATGCGTCAGCAGAATGCCCCTGTATTGCAATTACGATATGTGATATATTAATATGTGCAGAAAATGCATGTTGTACAATCTTTTTACCTGCAAAAATACCAAACAATCCCATGTTTGACACTTGTGAGGATTTCTCGTGTGACAGTAAACTGAATACCTGAGTTTTTTTCTTCTTCAAGTGTTCGGGTTAAAACAATCAATTAGAGGATGGCACATTGAGCTTCAGGAAACCGTGAAAGGCTATTTCCCCAATGTTTGGACATTTTATAGACAGAACAATGCATCAGTTACTACTCATGTAATCCACAAATTGTAAGTATTTGAGTAAATGCACAGATGTTCTGGAGACTCAAGCCCCATTTGGATGCATCGAGCCCTTCACTTTCACATGACAGGAGGACAGTGTACACACCAGCCAGTAAAGAACAACTACATAAAGGGGCTTTGGCCGAGCGAGACTTCAACCGGAAAGTGGCGACGGCCCCCTGTGGCCCAATGTTATCCATCGACATGTTACAAAGCTTTTTATGTCATGTAGTGTACTATCATTCGGGACGTATAACTGCTGCTCTTCTCTCTCCACTCCGATGTGTTCTGTATGTAAAGCACAGGGATGATGTGTGGTGCAGGAGAGCTGTGATTATCCATCCCCCGGCAGTATAGGTGCCACTCAGACACGTCCATTATCACATCTGCTCTCATCCACGGCCGACAAAACGAACCGCCAGGCCTTCCTTGGCGCTTCAAGGGAAGAGGCCCGCTTCAAGGTAAGAGGGATATTTCAGCTTTCTTTCTTTTCCGAGCTACTTGGGGATGGATGAGCAGCTGCAGAGAGGCGATGTCTCACTCAAGGACACTTTGACGGGACACGCAACGATTGCAGGGACGTGCCCTTATGGGAACACGGGGGCTCATCGCTGTAACCGGTGATGACGCTACACCTGGTGTGGCGTTTGAATGGAATCTGAAACGAGCACTGCTTGTTCTGCCCGGATGACCTCCCCGAAGAGGAGCGCCTGCAGGGATCAAGAGTATCACTAAAAACCCTGTCGAGAGTCTCCACAGTTTGCAGTCTCTATCTGTAGAGCCTGTTGCTCTTCACACTTGAAGGACTGTACCACTGGGTGCTAGGGGTGGGGGTGTAGTTCCTGTAGGGATGAGCCCTGGTGAGGGAGGGGCTGGTGGCGGCGGGGGATCGCGAGGTTGGATCCTAATCCCTCAGCCTTGGCTGCAGCTCGGCCTTAGGATAAACCGACATGTAGGCTTTGGACATTTGGAAAATGCTACTTGGACGTTTGCACATTTATATTTATGTTTGTTTTGTTCAGAAGTCCTTTTTACATTAAGGAAATATCCAACTCTGGTAAGAAAACAACTTTATTTTTCTTCAACGCCGCTGTTCAGATGCATTGTGCTATTTAATTTGACAGTTTGCTGAGGGAGTGAGGAATAATTTAGGCTGAAAAGATAGATACCTGCGGTGCCATCCTTTATTTTTCTAGTACTGTCAGCTGCGGAAACATCAAAATGTAGCCGTTCTGCTAAGTTCTGCTAATAACAAGTGTGGAACCAAATCCTTTCATCTAAATAGAAAAAGTTCCAGTCAGTGAATACATTGTTATTTTGCCAACCTCAAGTCCCCCTGCTACTTTTAAGAAGAGAAGTTTTGCTCCATATTGTATCGTTTCCCAGCTGATGTAGGCTGATATTGAACGTAGGAATGTCCTGTCTCTGTCATCAGGGTCTATTCATTGAGCATTTCTCGGTAGCAAAGGTAAGTGACATATTTAATAAGGCCCAAAATGGCAACTCCTGCTCCTCAACTGACCTGGTGACATTATGTGACTCAGAGACATGTTGCTAATACACAAAAGTTGACAGGTTAGCGGACACGCGGCCCCCAGAAGTCAGGCAGGATCTCACTTTGACATCTCGAGGTCACACAGGAGCCGAGATTAAAAGGAACTCACTGCTTTGACAGTTGAGTTTCACCACCGACATACACACAGCGTGCAGCAGATAGATGGATCTTAGATGTTTTCTTTTGTTGTTTCTAAAGAAACAGTACGTGTGTGTGTGTTATACCTCTGGCCTCAGCGGCATTCAAACCCCTTCACCTTGATGTTTAGTGGAACCCTGGTGGGGCAGACTGGAAGAAAGGTGTCAGCTATTTGTTGCACCATGACAAATGGAAATCATGTTATGTGTTTGTTTTTTTGTTAGTTTGTTTAATCCTATCAATAACTGTTCAGGTGCATTATTTCCCCCACGCGCGTATGAGAAAACAAATCAGATGTCAGGTTCGGATCAAATATTATATCCGCAGTGACGGATTTGTCTTTTAAACCAACTCTCTGGGTTGAGTTCCAAGTTTAGTACAGATGAAAAAGAACGCACTGAAAGCAGATTGAGAGGAAACAACTAATACCAACTGTGCGCTGGAGTCACCCAGAGGGGCTGATTGAAACATCTCGTGCAAAAAAATAAATAAAAGAAAGATAGAAAGGATGAAGATGACAAAATGCAAAGCGCATCCATAACTGAGGTTAAAAATAATAATGATAACACTGACAGACAAACAAACAAACAAGTCAAGATTTACTATGAATATTGGTGAAGAAAGTGAATAAATGAGCACTTTCCCCAACTGTCTGTAACCACTGATGGGAAAGCAGAGCGAGGAGCTTGGAGCTGCTCTGTGACAAGCAGTGGAAAGATGGTGGCTGAGCGAATTCCAGGTGAAAATGAGGCTAAAACGGCTTCATCTACTGCGTTTTATACAGCTATCCTTCCAAAAGTCTGCTGCATTAATACGCTACTTCGCTAGTGTGTTCGACTCGGTTGCTCTCCGGAGAACTAGCAACCGAAACCGAGGAAGCAAAGTCGACAGAGTTTGGTTCAGGCAAACTAATAAATGATCTCAACGGCAAAAGGTCACTTGTGAAATTGAGATAGCTTCTGGAAAGTTACACAGTGACCTATCTGCTTCCTGTTAAAGCTCAGACGCACGTTGATTTTCATGATTCAAAGGAGCTCTTTGACTTTTCAACCCTGGAGGACGCTCCCGCAGGAAGGCAGATCATGACCTATTCCAACTCCGCACAGGCGGAAAATGCTGATTTGACATCTGAATTAATGTGCATGCGTTGGGGGTAAGGGCGGCCGACTTGATACATTCATAAACTCAAACGCAGATCGATCGGATGAAAGAGAAGGGTGAGGGAGGGAGACAGAGGGTGAGTACAAGCAGCTGTACTCTGTTATGTAAGTGCCAGCTGTGTGAGTAAAGGCGCTGCAGCAGCAGGATGATGAAAGCAGCACCGCAGTGAGCATCCACCTTCTCACTTTCTCCCCTGAATTGTTCATGTATTATTCAGGTTACTGAAGGAAACAACAAATAAAAAAACAACAACAGCGGCTGAGATGATCTTGCTCAAATCATGGTACTGCAATTCTGCTCATTACTGTCAGAAACTACACGTCCAAGAGCTGCAGACGCATTTCAGTGGTGCGTCAATCCAGACTCCATAATCCACTGTCAGCAGCCTCAATGACTTCCGTGATGAAACAATACTGTGAGGCAACGAGGGCAAAATGAAAAAAAAAAAATCTGCAGTCTTAATCTGGATTAAAATACAGTGTTCGTCATGCTGGCTCTAAACCAGGACAGACCAACCCAAACCGGCCATCCACTTGTCAGACGAAAAGGCTGCAATTGTTTCTGAAGTATTTCATATATCCAATGAAAAAAAGGTACACGAATATAAAAGGTTCTACCCATATAACAAGTAATATCCAACAAGTATTACCCATTTAACAAGAAAACATACCTAACAATACAATACCCATTTAAGTATTACTCTTGTAACAAATAATACACATCTAACATGTTCCAAATTTGGAAACAAAACATAATGAAACTAAACATAAAAAAATTTGTACAATAGACACGATTGCAATTCCCCTTGACAGATTTTCATAAAGCATGCCCATTAGCTTATGGAGGCTAATATTAGCTTACTCTAACTTTTAGAAAGATATTGTGTAAATGGCATTACTTCCCTACTGCTACTATTGCTGCTGCTATGTTTTAGCATTTACCATTATTAGCATTTTAGTTCTTAGGTTTTTTAGATAAGTGCAGAACTAGCAGGATTCACGTGAGCAAGACACCGATGAATGTAGTTGTAGTTGCAGGAAAAGAAAAAAAGATATTGTGAACATGTAGGTGAAAAAAGGTTTGTGTTACTTTATAGTTGAACAAAGTGACTCACTTCTCATTAATTGTGTGATTTACGTTTAGCAATGCTGCTTGGTGTTATGTCACAAAACGTTACACGTCATCTTTTTTTTTAATCTGTAAAAATACAGAGGACCCAGCCTCGGGCCGACAGGCGCTTGAGTTGTAAGAATATGTTCCGACTTCACCGGCAAGTCACGTAATCGTGACAATAAAGCATGTGACGGCCAACTTTCCCCAAATGATAAATAATTTGTGTTACTGTCATCCTATTGGTGCCCCTAGTCTCTGTCACTATGAAAATCAAGACAGATCTGAATGTGTCATCGTTGCAGCAGCGCTGGATCAAAATGGCGTCACGGCATCTGAGGGTGGAGAGACAGTGAGATTATCTGGTTGTGTGGAAGGACACGCAGCCTGCGAGGGAGACTGGGAGTCCTGGACTGCTCTGTCCTGCCACATTACACGTTTAATTTCTGACAGGAATATTAGCCTGTATTTAATGCATGACTTTAAGTCCATTTACAAGAAGTAAAGAATAGTGTAACATGGATTACACACATGACAGGTTAGGGAACTAAAGCAAGGGAACTAGAAGCTAGACAAAACAGTGAACATAAACGGTGGGAAATTAAACACAAAGAAATGTCTCGCCCTTATATAGTCGGCAAATCACATAGCTGCTTCTCGACTTTCAAGGACGTTGTCAAAGAGAGTCAAAGGTCCTGATGTACTCCGTCAATGTTTACATTGTATAAATGTCGTGAAGCCCTTTGAGACTGTAATTATGACTGTTGTTGCTGCCCTCTACAAGTGCATTCTTCTTCTTCTTCTTCTTCTTCTTCTTCTTCTTCTGCTGACAGATCATTTGTGCGGTGTGCATTGTGTTTTAGGTCCAGCATGCAGCGCTGTGCACGTCAAGGAAGGTAAAAGTCTTTCAAGGCAGCCATTGAGGCCTTCGATCTGAGACCGAGACTCTCAAGAAGATCGCACAGAATTCCTGCACTAACACCGAGAGCAACTCACAGCTCCTGAGGAGGATTATGCCATTATAGCTGACAACTTGAGCTTCCTCAGAGTACCACGGCGACAAGGCAAAGTCAGTCCTGCTGCCGCTAGCACCCAGCAGGAGCCATGGATGACCCCTACCACAACAACGTGAGCCAGCAGGTGACAGAAGGTGGGGAATACACCTACACCCAGGATGGAGGAGGTCAAGATGGCTACCCTTACCAGGCCGACTACCCTCCGCAGGACGAGGACGCTCGCAGCGACGCCACGGAGGGCGCGGACGACGATGAGCGTATGTACGAGGGGGAGTACCAAGGCGTCCCCCACCCCGACGAGATCAAGGAGGCGCGGCGGGCGGCTCGGACGGAGGCCAGGAGGAAAGCCCGTCAGGCTGTCCATCAGGAGGAGGAGGAGGACAACCTGCCAGAGCAGTACGAGACCATCATGGAGGACTGCGGCCACGGGCGCTTCCAGTGGACGCTGTTCTTCGTGCTGGGCCTGGCGCTGATGGCCGACGGCGTGGACGGCTTCGTGGTGGGCTTCGTCCTGCCCAGCGCCGAGAAGGACATGTGCATATCCAACTCCGACAAAGGACTGCTGGGTAAGTGGCAGCAGAGGGAGGGGAAGGTGGGAAATCGGAGGTGTCTGCTGAGTGTGTGTTGCGAAAACCTGGCTTCAGATTTTCATTATAACTTTAAATAACCACCTTTTGAATATATATATATATTCACCCTCTTTGTATCATAAATGTCTGTACACAGTTAAAAGTTGCTCACATAATTCAGTCCAAAGTGAGTCAGTGAACTGACTGTCTGTAGCCATGTGGCCAGCTATCATGGCTACAAACCTGTTTAGCAAACACATTTCTCCAACCCAGCTAATTACAAGTCCAGCTAATTATAATGATCTGTTGAATGGTTCCAAATCTTACCCAGAGAGGAGGAATCCCATCAGTGAAATGATCTGCTGCTTGGCCAAGACAAAATCCTGCATATGTTTGGCTCTTGATGGCACATGATTGCAGACCACAGACAGAAAAAGCCCCCCGCCCAAAAAAAAAGCTTGGCTCTTTTTGAGCAAATGCAAAAATTAAGAAAAATAAGTAACATTGTGTGTCCTCATAGGAGTGTAGGTCCATTGTGAGCCAGACTGAGACTGCCTTGGCACTGGAAAGTTGACTTGAGGATCGTAACGCCAGATGTTATTTGTTTAAATATGTCAGATACCAGACACAGAAATAAGCGCCTGCTTTCAATACGCTTTGAACGTTGAATATACTGTGCATTAAGGAGAGTATTTTCGTTGCCTGCCAGCTTTATTTGTTTCCAAATATTGTACCACAACCGTAAACACGCCAAGAAATGTATACTGAAATCTGTATGCAGCATGAGCCCGACTTACTGGGAAATGTACCTTGAAAGCGTCTGCTCCTCGCTTTGCGTGCAGACAACCAAACTGCAAATAAAAGCCCCTCACCTTATTTCCCAGGCCTCGCGTGAAGCCAGGCAACATGGCAGACTGCGCATAGCTCATTTCGCCTTAACAACGGGCTCCTGGGACGAGGCATTGCGAGAGATTGATGAGGAACCCGGAGGTGATTGTATTCAGTGTGTGTTCCCAGGCTAATATGGAGCATGTTGCAGCAGTCAGAGAGCCTGGCGGCCTGCAGCGCCCGGTGCAGAGCTGTCAGATACGCTCCAGGCCTCTGACAGGCTGTGGTAGCAGGAGGAGGGCCGCGGCGAAAATGAAATCACAGCGTCTGTTTGGGCAGAGCGAGCGGGGAGCGCCGATCATCAGCTGAAAATATGAAGTAGATCTGCAGAATGATCCCTTTTGTTTTATTTATCCTCGCTCATGCTCTGTTCACTAGGCTAACCAGAGCAGAAATGTACTTATTCCTAACCGTAGTCTTGGATAGCAGATAAGACTCCCAACCTTTTGTTGACAAGAGGATGATAGCCGGTGCGCTCGCCCTGCATGGCGGTTTTATTGTTTAATCCATAGAGTGTAAACACAAGAGGCTAATAGCGGGAGACACAATGCTGGAGACAAAGAAGGAAAAGGTTTTAAATCATGGACTTGATGTGGTTGCAGATATTTAGCCAGTTATCTCAAGGAAATTGTTAAACTTCAGCAATGCAGCTAATGCATATCTGGAAGTGCAATTAAAAAACTCTTTTTGGATGCTTCCCCACTGATATGCAAGGGATAATGGAGACTACTTTTGGTGAAAAACAATTATTTATTCATTCAGATGCCTTTGTCATTTTGATTAACTTTGATTTTTTTTCTTCTGGATTATAGAGATTTTCTTTGTCCGTTTAAAGCTTCACAACACTCATGTTAAGTTATCTCTCAGCTGCGCCAATTTATAATTATTCATTGAGTGTCAAGTTCATCTTAGTTCTTTGTAACAACTAGCCAGTTTAAAAGGAATTATTTACTAAATTGGGTTGTATGATGCAATTTATACAATTTAACAAATGTGTTTAAAAAGTTGCTTTGAAGTCTTTAGTGTCCTAGAAAACTTAGAAAAGCAACAGTTTTTGGGAGCCTAATAATACATTGAATTTAACTGATAATGCTTTATGAATGTGGGCATTATTCTGTTTTGTTTATGAGTGCATACATGGAGATATACATTTCAGAGTTGGCATTCATGTAGTTTAGAGTGAGTGGGTAGTATCAGATTATGCTCACGTAACTGACGTCATTTGAGAGGTTAGCCTAATGTTAGTGGCATAACATTTTTGTGTCAGATAAAATATGTGTCAGATAAAATATGTAGCACAAATGCTACACCTAGCTGTGTGACAAGCAGCTATCATAGACAGTATATAAGAAGTGGACCGTTTCATGAACTGAAAACAAACTGTGAAAGGGTCAAAGTTCTAAGACCAAAACGAGGACAACTCCCAGACCGGACACACGTGGTAACGACCTGTCAATCACAAAGTAGCCCCGCCCTAAAGCATCCCCTGCTTTATGGTCTGTTTGACTCTAAATGACCATCATTTACTAAATGAACATCATGCTGTATTGAAGAAGACTTGAAACTAGAGATTGAAACAATAAACTCATGTTTACAATGTTTACTGAGGGAATAAATCAAGAGAGAAGTAGACTAATTTTCTCATAGACTTCTATACAACTTATTGCAACCAGAGGAGTCGCCCCCTGATGGCCATTAGAAAGAATGCAGGTTTAATGCACTTCTGCATCGTCGAAAAGGTGAATACATCAAAATACAACAGGAAACAAATTACAAATAATCCGGGGACCATGATAGGCTGTACATACGACTATAACAGCTCTCTAGATAAGAAGTAGTTTGTGCAGTGCAACCTGGCATGTCATGAAGGCTAAATCTGAATTTGCGAACAGCTGCTTCCAACAATTGTAGCTTTCATTCACTGGATACAAATTCAATCAGTCCTGTTTTGAGGCAATCTGAGAAAAGCAGAACTGACATCGAGGGACAATGCAGCAGATTATTACTTCAAGGTGTCCGTTGTTCAGGATTCATAAAACTCACGCCTAGTTTCCACAAAGGGGAAGAGCAGGTTGACCTTCAGGTTCATTCTCGTTCTGCAGGTCAGAGCGTCCCTGAGCAAGACATTGAAGTATGTATGTGATGAATGAAATCAAGGTTTTAATTGCAGAAATGGAGCTAATGCTGCAACGTCAGTAATGAGTTGAATTTCTCATAACAAAGTCATCTGCGTTCTGAAAAGCTTCATCAGTTGAACCACGTAAACGGGGCTCGCATTTCTTTGGTCGGAGCACATTGCATGGTTGGAGAACACATTGAATGGTTGGAGAACACATTGCATGGTTGGAAAACACATTGCATGGTTGGAGAACACATTGCATGGTTGGAAAACACATTGTATGGTTGGAAAACACATTGTATGGTTGGAGAACACATTGAATGGTTGGAGAACACATTGCGTGGTTGGAGAACACATTGCATGGTTGAAGAACACATTGCATGGTTGGAAAACACATTGCATGATTGGAGAGCACATTGCATGGTTGGAGAACACATTGCATGGTTGGAGAGCACATTGCATGGTTGGAGAACACATTGCATGGTTGGAGAACACATTGCGTGGTTGGAGAACACATGCTCCGCGGGTGTCTGCGGATAATTGTCTCTTCATCGAGATGTGCTAAGTGCTTTCACTTTTTATACTATAAGAAAAAGGGGAAATTGTTCTTTCCCCTCCAGGGATTCAGTGTCTCCGCTGTGCTCAAGGACACTAAAACAGACAGATAGAGGCTCGGTGCTGCAGGCCTTGATCCTGGGCCTCCACCTGAAGGACAGGCTGTAACCACAAGGGCATTCCTGTCACCCGGTCCATGTGCGCGACGTAAGGCGCACGCCTGGCCTTGAGCAACAACTTGGCCAAGATATTAGGTGACAACGTTGGCCCCGACTCCTCGTCTCCGGGTGCCCTCAGCGAAGACTCTCATTGAATGATGACGTGTAGCAGCGTGGAGCGTTCGGATGGCCTCGTAATCCACAGGGGAAGGTGCACACTACGGCTCCACGTGCCGTTAAGCTGCTTAGTCCCACTGTAATTAGGGCTGTGCGTAGTAAAAACACAGAGCAGGCAGGATGTATGGGTCTGGAGGGTTAAACAACACGGTGAGGTGGATGGCCCGGGTTGTAGGTTACAGCATAATACTCTCCCTGCAGACACACACACGAAAAAAGGAAGCAATCATTGTTATCTCTAATGGGCGGCACAGAGCTGTTGCTTTGCAACAAAAAATGAAATGGCAGAGCAGACCTCCCGCCTGGTGCATGCTGGGATATGCTCCGGGTCGCCGTGACTCGGGAATCGGCGGATAAATTGCGACAGAATGAATTATGTATTGTTAGAGCGAGTAATCAAAGTTAACAATAAAATGTCAGACTTTAAGAGGGGGGAAAAAAATAAGAATAAATGGAAGGTGAATATTGTGGAAGTGACACACCTCACAAATCATTATGACCTTTATTGCTCAGTCACAAATCTTGGGAGCGTCGTTATCGTTTCTTTCGTTGTTGATCAGAGTGTGTGTGTGTGCGTGTGTGTGTGTGTGTGAGGACGCTTCACACTGAATCACGCTGCAAAGTGTGATGCGTCTGCAGTGGCTCTGTGTCCATGCGAGGGGGAAGGGAGCCCCCTTGTGGAGATCATGGCTCTTTATTCTTTTCTTCTTTTTAATAACAGATCTACCACAGTTATTCCTCCTAGTGATGCTTCTGTGTGCGAGAACATACAGTATTAATGCAGAGCCTGCACTGTGTGTTTCAACGACAATCAAGTGTGCATTTTAAGGGAGCCAAACATGTATCGTTGACCTTTGAGTGTAAAGGTCAAATGTTGTGTTTGTGTGTGTGTGTATTTCGCAGGTCTGCTGGTGTACGTGGCCATGATGGTGGGGGCCCTGGTGTGGGGGGGTCTGTGTGACAAGATGGGGCGGAGGAAGTGTCTGATCTACGTCCTGACCATCGACCTGGTCTTCTCCTTCCTGTCCTGCTTCGCTCAGAGCTACGGCTTCTTCCTCTTCTTCCGGTTCTGCTCCGGCTTCGGGTGAGACACGTTCACGTTTGCCTGAGAGTCAGACACTTTTTTTTATATAATAATGATTGACCTTTACCATCATTAATCATTTTTAGTGGAAAAGTTCATAACCTTTTTTTTTTTTTTTTGGGGCAAGACAAGCGAATCCCCGCGTTTGCATTTGACAGGCGTCTGTTCCCAAATAAGACACCTGACATTTAGGTGAGATGAGTGATGGGAGGCGCCTCCATTAAACCCTTTGAGAACAGGCTGAGGCAGGGAGAGGCCGTGAATCAGCAACCACGGTTGAAACAAGTGTTAGTTTATTTCCCCTTGTTAATAAAACACATTTACATTGTACGCCGCACACAGGGAGATTTCTGTTTGTTTACTCCATTAGAGCATTTCCTCCTTACGCCAATTAAAACAAGTGAACAATGCTCTTTGCTTGTTTTTCATTTGCGTTTTTATCGCTAACTTCCCGCCGCCGCCGGCCCCTCGGAGTGAAGCTTTTTTTTTTTCTTCACATTTCTTTTGATAATGATTGCGACCTGAGTGGACCCAGACCTGCAATATGGATGTTTGAGCTTTTTGCACAGCTGAGGTCACCAGAATGAAACGGTCCACTGCTACGGATCAGCTGTGATAACGAGCTTCATGTCAGTCAAGACCCAGGAGCAGCCGGACTCAAGAGAAAGACAGTTGTCTTAAAGTTGAACGTTCTGTATCGGGGTCGCCAAGAGTTTTTCTCTTCTTAGTTGAAACTAATTATTATTATTATTTTTTTTTTTTACCACTCCAGTAATTATGCATGATCTCACAACATACTGATTAATATGAACTTGGAGGTTTTGATTGCATTCAATTCATGGTTACATTTAACAATTTAATGTGTGTTAACCGGACAATTAAGCGCAACATAAATGTTTTTTGTGAACATTTAGTCTCGAGCCATTGGTTATTTATATGCTCGGTTCACCCAAACAACAGCTATCATAGAAAGTATTTATCCAACAGAAAGTAGTCTGCTCACAGCAGCACAAGCCTCCAAAAAAACATTGCTGTTGAGTCTTTTAAAAGTAATATCCAACGTTTTGAGCATTACAAATGTAATTCCATGAACCTCCGATGTGTGGGGTTGGAGTCAGAGAGAGACAAATAAAACCAAAAGTATCTGTGTAGCTAGACATCAGTAACAAGTGTGTTTTGTGTAACTTGGGTGAACCAACCATTTAAAAAAAAGAAAAATACTTGCAGTAAAGTCATCAGAACAAATGAGCTCACAATCACTAACAGGAATTACAGCAAATAATCCTCTGAATCCTCCGAGTACGATGGACACATTTTTAAAAGGGTTCCGTGAGGAAGATTATTTTCTCAGACGTCTTGCGATTCCTCCCCCAGGATCGGCGGCTCCATCCCGATAGTGTACACCTACTACACCGAGTTCCTGCAGATGGACAAACGCGGGGAGCATCTCAGCTGGCTGTGCATGTTCTGGATGCTGGGAGGCCTGTACGCCTCCTTCACCGCCTGGGGAATCATCCCTCACTATGGTAACGAACGCACGCGCTGACTCGACAGAACCAGACACGTTTCAATTCACCGGTGGTGCATTTAGTCGTGGAACTCTTTTTTCTTCTTCTTCTGTCTGTTGTTGAGCTTGAGCCTCACTTTGAGAATTTCCCCAAGGAAATAAATACGGAAAAACTCGAAAATAATAAATCTATGGGAGTCCAACGGGTTGTCACGGTTTTTAAATCCATTCAATGTTTGCAAATGCAAAAAGGGCTAGAAGATTTATCGGTGCGTAAAAATAGATTTTGTAGAAACAAAAGGGTGTGTTAAATATAAAGTGCTCTTTACTGGATGCTTTCCCAGGCTGGGGCTTTGCCATCGGCTCAGAGTTCCAGATCCACAGTTGGAGGCTGTTCATCCTGGTGTGCCTCTTCCCGGCGCTGGCTGCACTCGTCGGAGTCGTCTTCATGCCGGAGAGCCCCCGCTTCCTCCTGGAGGTCAGAGCCACTGTCGCCGGATGGAAAAAAGATTCAAATATGGGGTTTTATTGTCTGCAAAACTTAAAAAAATACATTTATCTGCACTGCTAATAGGGGACAGATTAAGATTCTTAAGATGCATTACATTCATTATGTCAGGGTCCAGTACTAAACAGCGAGCTGTGATTGGCTAAGATGTGTTGAGTCATCATCGGCCACCACTGCAACATCCCACTGCTGTGCAAAGGTAGCGAAAGGCTGCTAAGGCGCCAGCAGAACACCACCCACCCCTGCTTTTTCACCCGGCTTCATTGTCAGCCCTTTAACCACATGTGGTATTGTGTTTGTATGTTACAGCGGGGCCGTTCCAACATATCACACACACGCCAAATGATCAGCCCCCCATCTGATAAGAGGCAGACCTCATGGGAACGTTGTCTCAGCCCTGAGAAGTGTCACAGAACGCTCTCGAGAAGCGGACTTTCATTGATGTTTTTTTTCTTCTCCCAGAGCGCCCGACATGATGAGGCGTGGATGATCCTGCGACGAGTTCACGACACCAACTGGAAGGCCAAGGGGGAGCCGGAGAGAGTGTTCACCGTGAGCGCCATTTTTTTGCCCAATCGCCCAGCGTTCAGTTAGCGAACTCTGCAGTTCGTTAACGTTGTAAATGCACACGTGATCAGCTGTCACAAATGACATAATCAGCCGTCCAATCGACTGAAAGCCAGGATAGGGAGCCAGACCAATAGTGGATTTTTAAATGCCAATATGACAACGATAGTTTAGAGTCGGGAAAAGCCGACTCGCATAGTTCAAATTTCCAATAGGCAGTAACATTTTTCCAATCAAAATGTCTGTCTGTGCTATTAGATAAAAACATGAACGTCTTGTATTAGAAATAGCACATTTTACGTGCTGCGTCTATACTCACGGAGAACAGGTGGAACGCTTTAAGCCAGATGAGCGCAGATCTAAATATAAAAATGAATGATGGCTGAATTCCATTTAGCTGCTTCGGTTTCAGGGTCATGTTGTGCATTGTGTCATGTCGTACTGGGACACATACAGTGTGAATTGTAAACACACACAAAAAAAACACTTCTGGCTCATTATCATCAGGTGGCCTAATGGCTTACACATGTTCAAATATCAGTGAGAATGTTACACAGATGTCCTGATAAAGACAGATGACATTTTGAATTATAAATAATAATAAAAAAACAATGGGTCCTTTTGTATGAAGCTTTCCTTTCAAATGAAATGATCTGACATCTGAATCTTTAATATGTCCTAACTCCTCTCTCTTTGTGAAGGCGACCAACATTAAGACACCACAGACCCAGGAGGACGAGTTCATAGAGATCCAGAGTGACACCGGGACGGCCTTCCAGCGCTGGACCGTCAGACACATGACTATGCTGCAGCAGGTCTGCGGACCAGCGCTACGCTAAAATGCTAAAATACAAAAGAATACGAAGAATTAAACAAAAGCATTTGTTTTCCGGCAGAACTGACCGTGTGTGTTTTAAATTATCTGTCTCTCTTTCAGGTGATGTCTAACATCATGTCCCTATCAGCCCCAGAGCTCAGACTGCAAGGCCTCTTCCTGGTTATTGTCTGGTTCTGCTTGGCTTTCAGGTAGCAACACTTATATTTAGAGAGCTATCTTAAGAGAGAAGAAATGTCACTGTTAATGTTATGTTTCTGTGTATCAGCTACCACGGGCTGGGAGTGTGGTTTCCGGACATGATCAAATACATGCAGTATGAGGAGTACGAGTCCAAGGTCAAAGTGTTCCACCGAGAACGGGTCGAGCGCTTCCACTTCAACTTCTCCCTGGTCAACCAGATCCACCGCGAGGGAGAGTACATCCATGACAAGTACGTTGCCTCGACACTGCCCCTCACACACACATACGTGTATATATATATATATATATATATATATATATATATATATATATATATATATATATATATGCATTATTGTATATTCTGCTGCCTAATGAGATTCATCTCTTTTCATTTAGGTTTGCAAACATTGAGATAAAGTCTGTCAAATTCGAGGATTCTCTGTTTGAAAACTGCTACTTTGAGGACGTCAGGTCAACCAACACCTTCTTTGAGAATTGCACCATCAAGAACACTGTCTTCTATAACACAGGTATCATAAAAGATTACTAGGCTGAGGAATCATTGTAATAAAAAATGTAAAGACCTTTTACACTGCTGGCTCCTTAAAGTCTCGGGCTCAATGAACTCAACTAATTAGTGTTGTAAAATACTTAAACATTAATGCCGCCCTAAAACGCCCATCTTAATCGAAGCATTAACACTTTGCAATACGTTGGTCCTCCAGCACCGAGAGGAGAAAACCTAATGTCATCCCTCTGTTCTCTCCAGACCTCTGGCAGGAGAAGTTTAAAGACTGTCGAATGGAAAACACCACCTTCCTCCACCCGAAGAAGGGCTGCCATCTGAACTTCCTGGAGGAGAACGACATCGTCATCTACATGGTCAGCTTCCTAGGCAGTTTGGCTGTGTTGCCTGGCAACATCCTCTCCGCACTGTTCATGGACAAGATAGGACGAATCAGGATAATAGGTGACATCAGCAGAGTGGAACAGTATTAGTACAGTAACCCCCGGACGGGTGGGATTTTAGTACGGTTTTGACCAAACCTGTTTTGTCATCATCCATCTGTCGTTCCAGGTGGTTCTATGTTGGTGTCGTCTGCCTGCACTTTCCTGTTGCTGCTAAGTTTCAGTCAAGGAGCTGTAATCTGTTGGCAGTGTCTCTTCTATGGCACCAGCGTGGCGGCCTGGAACGGATTAGAGGTCATTTCTGTGGAACTCTACCCCTCCTCTAAAAGGTACGGTCCAACTATCCCTCTCTGCCATACCTCTGTTCATCTCTACCCCTTCTCAGTCAAGTTTGTTCCGATAGCTGTTCGCTAAACTCTTCACGCATAGAAAACTAATCGGACTAGAACGGACATTGAACAGTTTTCCATGGTCATTTGACTATTACAAAAGAACGTGCAGATTGCTGTCATGGTGACAACACACGTCAGTGGAATCGTAAGTGGAATCGTAAAGTGTTCGCTAGGGAAGAGATCGGACGCAGCTCCAGAGCGATGCTGTCTTGTTTGCTAGGTAGCTTGTCCATTGAGGGAGCAGCCGGCAGCGGAGCGGAGGGCCGTTAAACCCAGCGGCTGCCTCTGGCCACCGGCCCGCTCATTTTCTGGAGCCGATGAAGTATTACAGCATGGCGGAATTAGCCGCTAGATTTGCAATAGATTTGCTGGTTTGAGAAAATTGTTACTCATCTGGCAGTCTGCATTTCTGCGCTGTGTCAAGAGCGCGTGGATGACACATTAAGTTAATACATTTTAATGATTTACTCTCTACACTTTGTAACATTACTACTACTCGTTTAAATTGTTGACGCAAAACCTTCCCTCCGAGAGTTTGCGACTTGTAGTTTTTTACCCTTTCAAACAAAAAACACAAGAAAGATTATAATCAATAGTGTGTTTATCTGTTCTAATGAAAGTTGCCAACGTTAGCATGCCCAGCTAGCTTACTGCCCACAGTGGTGATATAGTGTTACTTCCAAAGCCTTGCAGCTCAACATTTGCTAACCACGTTGTTCTATGGGGTCAGAAACGTCCGTGAGGGAGCCAAGATACCACTATATCACAGTTTAAGATAATTTTAGGAGCTGTGTCCTCCAGCAACATGAACCCAATAACCAACATTGAGCTAATGTTTGTCAAACTCATTAGTTGGTCCTCATGCTCCAATTTCATTGGTTTCATCCAAAAAAAAGAGATAGCATCAACTAATAAGCTAATGCTTTTGCTCAAAATCAATGGTTATTATAAGCCTGTTGACTTTTGTATTAAAAGCTACATAATTTGTGCCATCAAAAGTATGGTACAATAAAGCACCCAAAGGTTCGAGACAATGTATGCCTCCCAGCTTAGAATTAAAGCTGTGGACCAACGAGGGAGCCGGACCACACCCATTTACACCCTTGCTGATCTGATCCTAAACCGATTCTAAGATGGTCTCTGGTCCTATATCATTTTTATTCAGAGACCAATTTAATCACCAAGAAAAAAAATACTTACACTGTCAAAACAAAGTTAAATGAATTTGCGGATCTTCATCTGTCTTTGCAGAGGGACAGCGTTCGGTGTCCTGAATGGGATCTGTAAGTTCGCCGCGATCCTTGCCAGCTTTATCTTTGCAGCCTTCATCGGCATCACTAAGATCATCCCCATCTTCCTGGCCTTCATCGCCCTCGTCTGCGGAGGTCTGGTAGCTCTCAAGCTGCCCGAAACCCGGGAGAAAATCCTCTCCTGAACAGCCAAACTCCTGCAGCCTCCGGCCCTCCACCACTGTGTAGCTACGGGGAAAGCTGAGTATCAGCTTAAACTTAAATGGAAAGACGAGGAAGAACGTCCATGCTGCGCTAACTGTGTTTCTGAGTTATGATTAAAAATGTTTTAACAAACGGTCTGGTTGCCTACGTGAACCTGTGGCTGCTTTCTATTCCCTCTGTGAGCTCCTCAGGCTGCCCAGCATTTCTGTCACGTCATATAAAACTAGTGTTTGTCCTTTTCTTTTGATCATTTACTGAACCATACACACACCTACACACCCACACCCACACCGACACACACACACGCACACAGAGTGTAGCAACATTTGTTTTCTTTGAGGTTTGTGTAAAAGAAAAAATAATATGGAATGAAAATGTGTCTGTACTTGAAAGGTGATGTAGTTCATGTTACCATGTTGTGCTTTGATTTCATTCCCCGCTGGAAAAAAAAAAAAGCAAAGAGAGAGGACTTATAGTCATAACTTGAATTGGATTTGAATCCCAGCGTATTGATGCCGAGGCTCAGCAGCAATATTACTGCTGGTGTTGTTATTCGGAGAAAACACCTCTTTCATTCAGCCAGTCTTTATTTATTCTGCACTGTCCTGTGGTGTGTAGTCTTCTTTACATGTAGTTGCTTGGTTTGATCTTTGTAGACATAAACCTGGATTTACCATTTTATTAAATGTAGGAGTTTATAAAAACATTTGTGTTGCATCTACTCCTGTTGGTTTCTCCCAGCTGATCCAAATCCAACCCGAACAGCCGACTGGATTCTCCTCCTGTTTGTCGTCCTGTCCTTGACTGGGACGTCGTGTCCGTTCTTAACTGTAGCGCTGTGTACCGTAGGTGGTGATAATAGCGTAGAATCAGAGTCGTATCTGTCACATCTTGCCATGACAACGTGTACGGAATTGTTCTGTTTGTTTCTTGATCTATTTTTTCCGTCTTTTTTCACACAAAAAAAAAACTGAGAATGATACAAAACTGTGAAATAACATGTTTTGATATGATGCTCTCATTTTCATGTTCTGATGAAGAACAGTTTTGCTGCATTTCTGACAACATGTGTCAAGATTTCTAAGGAGCATATTACTTTTTTGTTGATGGCATGACTGAGCTATGTGTGTATGTGTGTGTGGTTGTTGTCCACATGTCTGTGAATTTACACAATAGTCTGACTATAATACTATGTTTGTTGTTGTACATACTGTAGACTTGTGTATATTTGTTGTAAAATAGTAGCTCCATCATGACTTGAATAAAGTTGAGGGCTTATGTTCCAGTTATTTGGTAATAATTGAAACAAGTTGCACACTTTTATGAACGTAAGAGGGTTTCAGACAAGACTTTAAGAAATAGGTTACTTACCTGTTTTGGTAATTACGAGAGTTAAATGAGAAGATTGAAACCCAATTCACACAGTATGCGTTAAGTTTAGCGCTCCAACGAGCTCACGGTAAGCTTAGCTTAGCCGTAAGACTGTAAAAAAAGGGAAACAGCTTGGACGTTGAAAATGCTTCAACTAGACAAATACAACAGAAAGGAGTTGTTGAGCTTTGAGTTTAGCACAAAAACAGAATGGGCACACTCCCACATACACAGCCTGGGGGTCTGTTGTTAGCTAGCTCACAGCTAACTCTGTGCAGGTTGTACATCACTGTTTGGGACAAATAAACCCAGACGGTCCAGCGGTCAAGTGATGTTTCATTTTCTGTCCGAACACGCAACACAGTCTCACTCCCAACTCGTCAAATAGAGACGCTTGGTCAGTGCGGTACCCCTCTAGCGTTTAGCCTCTAGCAGGGACTCTACATGAGTAGCGTCACTCTTTTCAAAATAAACTTGCATCCTCCCAGGAAGTTAGGTTTAAGCAACAAAACCACTTAGTCAGGTTTAGGAAGAGCATGACTGACTAACAACTCACATGACGAGCAAGTGATGGGACAAGCAACTAGAAAAACTTAATAAACCTTATAATAAATAAACTTGCGTTGATTACAGATGCTAAAGGATGCCTCCATGGTCGGTATCAGAGGGGCACTGACTAGCTGTTGGTATTTGACAAGCTGGGAGTGACCGGTTTGCAACACACCTCAAAGCTCATTAATTAACACACTATGAACTAATTTGATTGATCTGTATGGGGGTTGTGTGTCGGACTGTTTGCCGGCTGGACACACAATTTCTTTACTTTTGAACGTGGAAGGCTAGCTGGTACTCGTTGTTGTGCTAAGCTAAACGGCTGCTGGCTGTAGCTGCGTGTACCGCACACTCGGCATGAGAAGCGGTATCGATCTACTCATTTTATTTTAGGAAAGAAAGAGAAAGAAATGTGTTGAACTATTCCTTTTGATGTGGCTGACAACTTTAAATATGTGTAATATAATGCAGGCTATAAAATCACAGGTCATTACTTCACTGTGGTCATCATGAGATCTAAAGATGTCAGATTAAGCAGAACACATTCAAAATGTCATTTTAAAGACATCCTAATATGCTCCCCAAGTGAAATACGCAGAGAATATTTACAATTAAAAAAATGGAACAATGTATTTGTTGCACAGAGCAGATTAGCATTGCAGTTTTTGCAGCGTCTGTGACTATGACAGAAGAACACTGATCATTTTTGTTTTGTTCTGTGATGTAAAAAATATCTTTCCTCAATTGAATTATATTTATTCATTTTAGTTTTGTTCATTCTTGCGATGACACAAGCTGAATATAGCTGTTCCCATGTCAGTGGCAGCTGTGTGTCAGAGGGGGGATGCTTGTAAAAACATGGCAGCACAGAAGTGTGAGCAAGTGCCGGTAGTAGGAGGATGTGTTTACTCTAGCTGAGGTGTGAAGGACACTCTGCTGATCTGTCCACCAGGTCTACCTGGATGCCAAACTAGAAGACACAGTGGAACTAATGATTAAATATGTAATCAAGTAGTACAATTACTTCTCGTAAATAATATGAGATTCGGCCGATACCATATCTTAAATTTGGATTTTTTTTATTAGCATGGTCCCAAATAATATCATATTATCAACATTTCCATAAAGTAAATCCTCAGTTCCTGCTCCATGCTTTCTGTTTGAATAATTTAGTTTATTTCAATTCATTCTCTTAAGTTGTTCTTTTGAATGTTGTTATGTTCTTCCAATGTCACTCTCTTACAATTAGAGGAAATTTACTGTCCACCTCTGGCTGACCCCTCCGGCTCCAGCTATGTTTCACACCTAGGGTGCAAAATGTATCCCTCTCACCTGCCACCTCACTCACACACACACTCACACACACACACACACACACACACACACACACACACACGCACACACACACACACACAATGAAGCTTTCGACAGACCTAATATGACCACACAAGTTTGAGATAAAACTCATCACAATTGACTTTAATTTAACAGTGTCAAAGTGACGCAGGCCCCATTCGTTCACAGCTTAATTCACTTGACTGTCGCCATCAGTTGTTATCTTTCTAATAAACGCTCTTCATCGAGAGTAAACTGTGGTGTTAAAGAAAGAAACACATCTACTTTTGTGATTGTTTTTGGAGCTTCGTGTATATAATGCCTCGTCTTTGTTCACCGTTCCAAAAGCATATTCCCTCATTTGGTGTTTTTGATGATGATGTCATGATGCTCATTTGGGTCGAGATGAGCGTCTGATTCAGAAGACTTTTATACCAACTCATCCAGTGAGCCCTTGCGTCCTGTATGGAAGCATTTACATATATTTAATTAAACTTTAATTAGCCTTATTATCAAATCTGGACCATCCTGCTGTCCTGACCGCAGCATTAACCGAAGCAGCCTGTTCCGACAGATTATCCCTCTGTGCTGCGGTTGTGCTCTTGTTGTCTCTGCTGTAACACAGCTCTGCTGTTTGCCGTGGCGCCGACCCAATGCCCCCGCAGGAATCTTCGAAATGATGTGTAAGTTGATCGTATTCCAAGCCGAGGGAGCGCACTGGAGGTCGTGGTGGGGTTGATAGACTCAGGAGGCCCAGACAGGTGGCAGGCAGCCCAGCCTCAGAGCCTGCTGTGGGGGGGGGGGGGGCGTCCACCCAGAGGTGCCAAACTCTCAGCCAGGCTCCCACAGCCTCACCTTGGTCAGGGTGGGACGGGGGCGGCAGGGTCGCAGTTCGGGTTCAACCCCGGTTCACGCCGCCCTAAGCCCGACACAACTCAAGTATTACCTATAGTGTTTTCTCAGGGTGTCATATATTGAATATTTAATTGATTCAGTCATATCATTCACCTTGCACCCTTGCACTGCTTCAACCTACTTTTTCTCTATAATTTTTTATTTATTTTCCAGGGCTTCAATGTTTCGGGAGAAGGAACTTGAAGGGGCTCCAAGCTGAATGACACCCTCTATTATAAACACCAGACAAAGATGATAACACCTTTATACCAGGTCTACCACGAAAGGGCTGGCGTTTCATTGAAAATGGAAATGAAGAAGAAAAAAATTATATGATATAATGATATAAAAATGACATATAGATCGAACACCTCCGTTCTAGTTTGACCATTCAAAGTATCGGTGAGCTTTGGTACTGTGATCTGAAAGGCCACTACTCACCATTTCTGAATGAAAAGTGCACCCCTGTCCCCAAATTGATCCGATGCTGACACCAAGACCGATGCTGGGAAACACAGGGGAAAGAGGGCACAGAGAGAGGTTAGCAGTATTTCCCAGCATTCCCGGTTCTCACAGCCGAGGTGTGAAGCGACGCCTCCAGACTCATCAGTTCCCAACGGTGTGAAACCGTCACACCTCCTCTTTAACTGCATTATACAGGTCATTATGCTTCATTAGATGTATTTACGCTTTACATTTTCACCGTGTACGACACAGAGACTCCGACATAGAGACTTTTGAGAAACACGTGGAGCATCAGCGGCAGCAGAGGAAGCTCCACTTAACAAATTGAGATAAAGAAAAAGAAGGATCAGAGGTCACAGCTCGACTCGCTGTGGCTATAAAACAATCCTGTTGGTGAGAAGCGGCGGGCTGTAGAGCAAAGGACAGAACACACACATGTCAGGTTCAAGGTCGGGGTGAGGAGGAGGACAAGAGAAGGAGGACGAGATCACCTCTGCTCTCTTGATAATGAGAAACCCTCTGACTTCTGATGCACAGACATAATGACACACACACACACACACACATAATGACACATACACACACATAATGACACATACACACACACACACACACACACATAATGACACATACACACCAGCTCCCACTCACGTCCAAGTCGTTCCAGAATTGTTCGTCTCTCCAGAGATGAAAACTGAGAAATGAAACTCACTCAGGGAGCGAGGCACAGTAGTCGACAGCAGATAGTGAACCACAGGTCAACCACATATTTACTATCGGTCTTTCGCGCTTCATCGCAAATTATCCCTGGAAGAAATACAGAGACTCTTTTATGAAGTAAAGTAGCAGTATCGCAATGTAAAAGTGATCTTTCACAAGTAAAAGAACTGCATCCAAAGTATTTTTAATGCTGATTGTCCTCAAGGTACTCATCATGCAAAATGATCCCTTTTCAGAGTGCTATAGTATTATGCGTATAATTATTTACACATTATTGTGAAAGCATAAGAATTACAATGTTTTAGTTGGATCAATATGGAGCGGAACCTCGTTATTTTATTTAGTTTGTAAATGTAAAAATTGGAATCTAGACATCAGATAAATCAGATAAATGTATAAATACATTTTCATATCCTGAGATTATGTGCTTGATCCTTTGATTTGTATTCATAGCTTCTAAAAACTGATATGTATTTGGTGGTAATCACTCCTAAATCCTTATTGGGCTTTTATCACAGGATTGTATTGGAGACGTGTGCAGAAATGTGGTTTATATTTGTCCTGAAACATCATCATGTGCTTAAATAAGAAAAGATAATGTGACTGTTAACTCGGTGTAATGGCAGGTATAATACAATAGTGTAAGGCTTCTTCACACGATCATAATCAAAGTATCTTGGGCTTCAGCGCTAAAAGGTGAATGCGGGAGAAATCCGGTCATTCAAAACAAACCCCGTCCCTGAAACATGTGCAAAATGCATCTGGGTTGCCGCAGGGACAGAAAAGCCCAAAAAGCAACAAAAAAACTTGTTTATTGTTTTGAGCAGGAGTCAAAATTCACACTTCCACTCCTGTAGCTGGATTTTCCCAGACACGGAGGAGAGGGAGAGGTACTGAGACAAGGTCCCAGAGAGGGAGCGTGTGTGTGTGTGTGTGTGTGTGTGTGTGTGTGTGTGTTCAGGGGCAGCGGCCTCCGCTGTAGAGAGAGTGATGGTTTGTGAGAATCTGCAGAGGTGTCACTTCACACCTCCGTGGCCTGGCCTGGACTTATAAACCAGTGCAACAGAGCTGAGCGGCACTCGCAGCCTCCCAGTCTCTCCAGTCAGACCCCAGAGTCCCGCTCCACGCAACATGGATACCTCCGCGGCCCCTCTGCTCAACTACGGCCTGCAGTACCAGTGGTGCTCCGACTCGGACCTCTGTAGCATCTCCTCCTCGGAGACCCTCTCCCCCGTCCCCTCCATGGACTCCAGCCTCTCTCCCTCCTCCTACCAGCAGCTGACACAGTCCACTCCGAAGGCGGCCA
Source organism: Taurulus bubalis (assembly GCF_910589615.1). Lineage (NCBI taxonomy): Eukaryota > Metazoa > Chordata > Actinopteri > Perciformes > Cottidae > Taurulus > Taurulus bubalis. The sequence goes on from NC_136592.1 coordinate 4,601,678, forward strand.
AGACCGGATACTCCCAGACCCTCGGGTCCTCGCCCTGCTTCCTGTCCGGACGCGGCAGGAAGTCGGGCCGAGCCAGCCGGATGCGCAGCAAGCAGAGGGAGAGCGCCAGCGAGAAGGAGAAGATGAGGATGAGGGATCTGACCAAGGCCCTGCATCACCTCCGGTCCTACCTTCCGCCCTCGGTGGCCCCCGCGGGACAGACCCTGACCAAGATAGAGACCCTCCGGCTCACCATCCGCTACATCTCCTACCTGTCGACCCAGCTGGGCCTCAGCGAGGAGGCGCTTTTCCAGAGGAAGGAGCAAGGAGACACCTCGGCCAGCGACGCCTCCTTGCCGGACATCCTCAGCTACTTCCAGCACGGCCCCGTGGGAGGACAGGAGGCCCAGCTGCAGGACCAGAGCCTGAACCACAGCCTGTACCAGGCCCAGTGCCACAGCCAGGGCACCGTGCTGCATTCTGGGAGCTGTGGTTTTGGAGCGGATCAGTACAGCATGCAGTACATTGAAGCTCCGACGGGAGACACGAGCATAGACGGCATCCTGCAGTCCCCTCCGGCAACACAGCCCTGCTGTCAGGTATGTGGACGTTTATCATCCATTATGGATCTCTATGTGTGCAAATCACACTTTGTGTATTTTTTTGGATGAAAGTACACAATGCTAATCAAACTTTATGTTTATTTTTTTCCAGATGTGTGGCAAAGACTTCTGCATGCCGTTGGTTCCCAGAGAGTATTGGGGTTAAACCCTCAACGTCGTCCTCCAACAACAGACACACACTACGTCTCTGTCTTTACTGCCTCACTATGAAACACATAATTTATTTGAAATATATATATGCTATTCTACAACTTTATTTATTTTATCCTGTGAAATGCTGTGTGTAAATACTGATATGTCTAACAACTATTTTTATATATCCTTATGCCACTATTTATAATAAATGTAATTATTCAAATGTCACTCGTGTCATTGTCATCATTCACGATGCAGTTCCCTCCACCTGGTGGTTGAACGTGAACTAAGACGGGGACCCAGGGAAGAGTGCTACAGAGCGCCCTCTGTTGGTCAGGAAGGCACACGGTCACCCCAATAATGAAAATACACAAATATCATAAAATAAAAGGACCAGTCTCCCAATTTTTGTAATGTTTTTATTTTAATTATGTTGTAGCGACCACTACAAAGTGATCATATATATTTAATTAGTAGTATTTTTTTCAAAGAAAGCGACTATGATTTATATGTGTTTTAATTATTAATGATTTAAATTTAAAAATAAAAAAACCTGACAATGAGAAAGGGTCAACAGCCATCAATTGAGGATTATCACTTAACTGATCTGGCCTCTCATCGCTCTCATGGCGTCCTTTTCTGCTGCTTTTTTATTTAATTTTTTAAGTGAAAAAGATCTAAAAACGACCTGCTCAGCAGCAACCAGCAGACAGACTGTTAAGAGACGAGCCGGTAGACATAGTGAAGTGTTTAGCAGCCAAGTGTTTCACTTGGGTAGAGACCAAAAAACACAGGTTAAAGAGAGAGAATACTGCACAGAAACATGACTAAAGAATGCTCTAACAAGACAAAACTATAAAAAGGACTTCACTTTCCGATAATCAGAGACGGTTATATATTACAATACGAGGTAACACTGTTGATTATTTTACAATTGAGAGGAAGCTAAACCTTTAAACTCATAGATGTCAATGGGAGAAAACAAAGAGCCGACACGGCTCACATGCAAACAGTGAAACAGTGTCTGTGTGCTGTAATCCTTCCTCTTGTTCAGACTGGTTATTAAGAGATCCTGGCTTCCAATGTTAGTGTGAAATCCACAGTCCCGCAGACAACTCTTTTTGTTAGTACACTTCCACTGAAGTTTGATAAGGAACCACAGAGAGGGGATTTCATACCAAAGAGGTTGGAGCTGTGCTTTATTTGATTAACTGTCGAGGCCTCATGTTCTCTTTGCTCACACAAAAAGACGGTGGATTTCATCACTGATCTTAATAACCAGTTATATCAAGCCAAGCATGTTTCATTGTTTGTATTTAAAAACTGTCCTTCCTCAAGGCAACGTACATATTCTGTATCAGCTCGTCTTTATTGAAGCTCCAGCAAAAGAAAAGAGAAACATATTCAGACCCACAGTGTCAAATGTCAAATATTTAAGGAAAACAACCGAATAAATTAAATCAAATGTTGAATTAAAGAACAATATAGTGTTGCAGAGGTCCTGTTTTATTAGCTTTCCCCCTCAAACTCAGCATGAGCGTGTCTTTTCCACAGCAGACGTTTGAGGCAGGAAGCACACAGGTGATCATGACGATAACGATGCGTCTGAAACTGAATCAGACGTTTGCACCTGTGATTTCATTTTTTGAGACGCGATAAGGTGTTGTCAAAGGACTTAAAGTGGGATGACAATTCAAAACACACAAAGACAAGTACTTTGCATTTTTGAAAAATAAATGATGCAGCTGGTTGAAAATACATTGTATAATAATACTTTCCCATTCATGTTTGTTTGTTGTTGTTTTTCTGCCGGATTGTCTGTGAAATGTGTGTGTGTATTAATAACATGCTCTTATGTCAGGGAGGAGAACGCTTCTTTCAACAATAATTCTACAGCAGATTATTCAACTGTGACGCCACAGAGACGCTACACATAGTGAATATTACTGTAATAATACATAATGTGTAACGTAAATACCCTAAACATGGACTCGTGCAACATAACCAGGGACTCAAGCTCCTCGATTCCCTCTCATGGTGTAATGCATCGAAGCAGAGCAGGGCTATCTGCTTTATTTAGTGCGTCTTTGTTAATGTGGCTGAGCAAACAACAGAGGTCCTTGGCGCCGCTAAGTCTAGACTAAGATAAAAGATCCTCCCTCTCTCACCTACAGCCCTAATTACCTGCTCGAGCCAACAGAGAGGGCTTTAGTATTCATAGAGAAGCTCCATGGCAGGCAGGAGAATTAGGCCCGAGTGTTTGGTTTGCCACATACGTGGAGCTCCTCTGATATGCGGCCCTGCAAAGACCCACCACAAAGCCTAATGTGCCCACTCGGGCCTTTCATCACAGAAGAGCTAATAAACTCTCCGGTCCTGAAAGGGTCGGGGATGAAAGGGTTAGCACTGCCGTGCTGATTATTCGCTCATTCCATGTGAGTAAACACTGTCAGAGCTTAATGTGGATTAAGAGAAGGCCGATCCTCTCCATCATCAGCCGGGGAGGGCAGGAGGAAAGCTGACAGCTGGGGGAAACTGTGCCGGAGCTTTAGAGAGGGACCTAATATTCAGGTGATAGTTTATCATTTGAAAACAAATAGAGCGCAAGATGTTCGTCCCACAAAATACACTCAATAAGATAAAGCTATAAAAAGTAACGCAGAAAGTTAAGTAAAGTGTCAGGATCCCATTTGTAAAAATCTTCAAACTTCAAACAAGCAAAGACTAAAGTGATATAATTAGTTGCAATGAGTTGTTTGGTGTCATCCAATACATTCTCCAACTCAATAAAATACAAATAAACACACCTTAAATTAACCGGCTTTATTTTTGTATTATTTAATTCAAACACTAAAATAAAAAATCATAACAGAAAATGAATATCACACTGGGCTTGTTTGAAGCCTCCACCTATATAATATTTAAAATGTTACAACATTTTACAAAATTACAAACATAAATTGAAATATGCATAAGATAGACAACAAAAGAAAGAAAGAAAAGAAAGAAAAATAATGTCATTATGTCGAGTCTGTGTGTGCATGCTTCAGCGAAATCCGCTAAGAAATGTTGATTTTCGCTGATATATTTTTGATATCCGCTTTGGATATTCCTCTCTCATCATCAGAATGTGTGTTTGTCTTGCATCAGCGAGGTGCTGCACAGCTGTGCGGGACCGCTTCACACGTCCCACCTCTGCTGCAGAGCAGGGGTCAAATGTGACGCGGCGGTTTGTGGGAACGCTGCTCGGGAATCGGATCCACAGTCGACGCCTGATGACCAGATCCACAGGAACAGCAGAGATATAGAATATAAAGCAAAGAACCCTGATCTGCTGAATGATATGTGTGAATGAATGGATAACATAACAAGTACATTCTAATTTCAACTTCCCGTCCCAAACAAAGAGGTGAAATGAAATCCACACTTTCAACAATATTCAGCCTATAACTCAAAATGATATATGTGCAGCATATTTGTCTGCAGCAGTTTGTGAAGGAGAAGCAATATTTAGGGGATCAAAGGAGAAGAGACGCTGCGTAGGTAGAGAAAAGAGGCGCTGAGGAAAGATTTCAAATATTTGTGAGAGCAAAGGCGTCTGATGAATATAAAGTGATATAACTATAGCAAACTAAACCTTAGTCACTGACCATAGCATTTACTGACTTATTATCTCTCCAACATTGTAATACTTGAATCACGGGGGGCAACGCGAACAATCTGGAAACTACATCCCACTGGTACCATCGTAGATCCCAACCAGGTCCCGCTGAGGCCCGAAAGAACCACCTCTGCAAAGGAAGCGGTGGCCAGGACAGCCAGCGTGGGCTGATTTAATAAAAGACGCAGCAGGTCCAGCGTGACGGTCGGTTCTGTGCGTTGTTGCTCTGCAGATCAGAGTTCACCGGCCAGTGAGGCGGACTGCTGTCCAAACAGGACGAGGTGTAAACTCCTCACACTTCACAGCTGCCCACCGGCACACTTTTGCAGCCTGACCATGGTTGTGTGTGTGTGTGTGTGTAACGTGTGTGTGTGTGTGTGTGGTGGGAGTGTGTGAGGGTGTAGTGTGTGTGTGGCTTGTGTGTGTGTGTGTGTGTGTGGGGCGTCTCTGAGCTTCTTTGAACCCGAGGCCTTGCAGCTCCATGGCTCATTCTTTTCACCCAACCGTGGTTTATTGAATATTTCTCGGTCACCTCTCATGACCCTCTATATTTCTAATTAAAAGATGTCCATCAGGGACAGCGAGACCCAGGCACAACCCTTTGTCGTGTTCCCCGGGCTGCAGGAGCGCGTCGCGTGAACTTGTCTACTTCCGGTCGCACCTCGTCCCGGAGCTGGCATGTTTCCCATGGGACACCCACCCGCCCTCGAGGTGTCGGACCTGCTCCCAGAGCTTCTCGGGGACCGGAGGTGGCTGCCGGAGGTGCAACCTCGCACCTTCCACCACATATATGGAGCGCTCTCCTGGTTCCTCCTCACTGTCCTCTCTGCCTGCCTCACCAGCAACACACTGACTGCTATTGACTACTACGACCACAACAGCAGCCATGGAGGTTTCCTACTGCTCTCCTCTCCAGCTCCAGGACAACTCTTTCCTGTTTGAGTCCCTGCTGGACAAGCCCTGCGATGCCCTGGCCTACGATCCAGCCTCGGACCCGGGTTACTTCAGCGCAGGCAGCAGCAGCCTGTCTCCCACCTCCTCCGTGGACTCCTTCTGCTTCTCCCCCGCCTCCCTCCGGGCCACCGGAAGCGAAGCGAACGCCATGGACTGTTTCGTCTTCAAAAGCCCGGCAGCGCCTCGCCTCTCCCACGGGACGCAGCCTCCGCCTTGTTCCGGATCCTCCACGGCCACGCCGTCCACCGCGAAGAAGTCCAGATCCAGGTATCCGGGGAAGAAGCGGCAGACGGCCAGCGAGAGAGAGAAGATGAGGATGAGGGATCTGACCAAGGCCCTGCAGCACCTCCGGACATACCTGCCTCCCTCGGTGGCGCCCGCCGGGCAGACCCTGACCAAGATCGAGACGCTGCGCCTCACCATCCGCTACATCTCCAACCTGTCGGCCCAGCTGGGCCTCAGCGAGGAGGCGCTGGAGCAGAAACCCTCGGGGTTTGCGGAGCAGCCCCAAAACCTCAGCCAATTCCTGGGTCAGCCGGCTGCCAGCTACAGCCATCAAGAACCAGCCTGTAACGCCATGAGCTCAGAGCATCTGTCCTCATATCAGGTATGTTTCATAGCATGGTCAGATTTAAAAGCTTTTGAGATCAAGAGAATTGGCATCACTTTGACCTTGTGACCTTGTGTTGAATGAGTTCATAACCAAACATCTGTCTTCTGTTGTCAGGTTTCAAATGGAGTTTGCTTCACCAGCGAGTCGTTCTGGACGCCACAGCAGCAACTTCAGAGCGCCGCCTTCTCTGGACAGTGCTGAGAGACACGGCCACCTATCCACTATTTTCATTGCAGCAATGACCTCTAAAGAAATCGATGGACAAATCTTCTTAATTTTGTTATTTTGAACAAAATATATTCCTGTCCTATTTGAGCGTTGTTTTGTTTTTTTACACATAGAACTGTATATTTAATGAGCTTTCACAATGTGAACCAAATAAACTTAATTTATCAAAATAACCCTTGAGTTTGTTGCATTTAGTGCTTGGCCTCGACTTCCTTACACAAACACAGCAGCTGTCAGCGTGACAGTGAGGTGCTAAACAGGGAGCACATCCCCGCTAAAGTCCTTAAGGAAAGACCCCCACTGAGAGAAGTGGCAGCTGAACTGGGACCAGTTAATTGCCGCCTTTTCCGATCCTGTGTAAACATGCCGGGTGGTTGGGACCATGTAACACGACAAATAAATAAGGTTTCTGGATTCAGTTCAGAAACTCTGAAGCCAATAATGTATTTCTCTCCAAGTCTTGACTGTCACTTCCTGCTGGAAAGTGTTTCTCTGCAGTGTCCATGTGCGACCCAGAACTTAATAACATGGGCACATAATGTGTCTCAGTCACTGAAGACGGATGGCCCACTTTGCGAATGAATGTTTTACGCTGTCGCTATGTCAACACTGTGATCTGCGATGTTGCCGAGAGGCCGCACTCACAAAATGAATGTTTGTGGACATTTATTTTCAGATATTTTACATTTAAATTGACTTTTTTTCCTCCCTGCAGTGCTCGTAGTATTGAAACACAATCTGTGCTCACAGTTTGGCGGTACAGATGGCATTTATTCAAAAATAGGTGCCTTTTATTCAAAACACTGGCATCAACAATAAATGAAAAAAAAAATACAGTATTGAAACATATTTTCATTTGGTATCAAATATTCATAAAAATGCATAATCAAAACTTTACATTTAAAAAAAAAACATCACATTCAGGATATTTAGAATAACACATTTGTTTTCAAGCTGGTGTAAAAATCGGTAAGACAATCAGCATTTGTGTTAATTTGATGTCGGGACCTCACTGGTGAACCAATCAAGCACCTGCTTCTTGTTCATGGCCACCCAGTTCATGTTGGCCTCGGTTCTCTCCAGCGCCTGCTCGACAGCCGTGGTGGCCGAGCCAAGCTGCCCCGCGTTGTCTTCTTTGAACTGCAGCAACTGGGGAGGAACAGAAGGGTTACTGGGATTGCATACTGAACGTTGGCATAAACAGGTATGAACTGGGATGAGGACATAAGAATGAAATAATGAAATAATAATAATAATATCGGGGTCTCACAGAGAACAACAACGAACACTGGAGAAACTGTACCTGCTTGTACTCAAACTCAGAGGAGAATCGTTTGGTCAGTCCGCTAATAAGTCCTCCAAAGGAAAACGATCCACCACCATAGCTGGAGAAAAAAGCACAAACAAGACAGGCTGTGAACATTTCGCATGCAACTACAGGTTGCGTAACCAAAAGCTGTTTGGCTGGACATTTAGAAAAAAACTAGTAGTTTTCTAGTCAATATGTCATGGCAGTCCATCCAATAGTAGTTATAGATTAAAAACAAGACATGCCCCTAAGAGGTTAATTGTTCGATATCTCCTAATCTCCTAGTTAGATATCAAAAAGCTTTCAATTCAGTGTTGATGATACAGCTCCAATCATGATGCACAGCAAGTTTGGTATGAATCGGACGAAGCGTGTAGGAGAAAACTGCAATAATATGTTTTTCACAAAATTCAAAATGGCGGAAAATCTAAGTAGGCGCATGTTATGGGTCTGAGAGGCTTTTTTGTAGAGCAGGTCCAACTTCTAGGGGGCGCTAAAGAGCAATTTTTGGGTACTTTTTTTACGCCTATATCAGATGGCTATTTTCACCAGGCCTGACAAGCGTTCCAAATTTGGGGACCTTTGGAGTATGGCAAGTCCCCCAAAAAGCAGTCCAATGTACAAAAATAAAAATCATAAATAATAAGAAACTGAGCAATATCAATAGGGCAACCCTAATTATGCAGTTAGTACCAAAGTGGTCAATCAACACCGCCAGTATACAGATGTATAAAACCCTGATCCCTTTGACCGTCACATCCTATACGTGCGTGCACGAGGGAAGACTCACTCATTGAATATATGATCCCATTTGGCTCTGACAAAGTCCCATGCCAGAGGTTGACCGATGGGGTTGCTAGCAATGGAAAGGATGGTGGAGGTGGCGTCCTGCTTACGGATCTTCTTCGGGTCCAGACAATACTCCAGGTACCTGAAACACACTCACAGGTGAGGACCAAACGTTCTATTTGCTGCTGCCGTGGTGTTTGACGTAGAACCATCGAAGCCCTGCAGTGAGCGAGTGACAAAATGAGCAGAAGAAGAGCACGATGTCGGTATCACCGACCTGTTCAGCAGCCAGGGCTGTTTGGTGCAGGACAGCGCGGACATGAGCTTTTCAGCCTCCGTAGCGATGGTGGCGTTCTTGAACATGGACCAAGCAAAGTCCCACTCTTTTGCCCCTCCCTCTGCGATGGCACTGCAGTACACGGTGTACTTCAGGTTGGGACTAATCCTACAACCAGTGATGAAGAGGACAGAGAGTTAAAGGCTTGGCAAATACAATACTTGAATTATGATATAAAAACAACTGCTGCATTTAACAAGTTGAGCAGAATCCCACAAATAAAAGAACGAAAGGAGAGCGTCAGGGTGTGAACATACGTGTTGTTAGTGGGGTTGTTCTCCCACTCTTTGAACCAGCCGGTGGTCAGCTGCTTACAGCCTTCCACTTCAGTGCTGCAGGCCATGGAGATTGCATTCACCTGGTTGTACCTGGACAGGGACATGAGAGGAATCACAGGGTCAGGAGAATGACCAACGGCAGAAAAGGAAGTGAAAGCATCTCACAAACGGAGACCTCTTCCCATTGGCGTGTCGTTGAATGCTACCATAATGAAGTCTATCTAAACCCCTTGAGTGTTGACTCCCACGATGAGGGGAACAATGTCATTCAAGTAATGACATCACGTAAATCCCACCACACCTGAAAAATGCATCTGCTCAGTAGAACTGCAGGAAAGTTTTCCAGGGGTGAGAATGCAAATGAGAAAGTAAACACAAACCCGGAGGAAGAACATATTTCTCTCAAGATAAGAGTAAATAAGAGCGAACAGATTAAGGAGATACAGAGTGGAGTGGAGGTGCCGCTCGGTGAGAGGATGGATGGATTCTTCTGGCATTATCTAGTTTTTCCCGTGGGGATAATTAAAGTTTCATCTAATCTACGTTGCATTAACCCACAGGGACACAGTGTACTGTGGCTTAGTGCAACCTAAATTGTCAATCAAATAAAAAAGTGAAGAACAAAAAGTTTAAAACACAAGCAGCATGTTAACATCCTTACTGGTCGGTGTGGTTTTCTGGGATCTTTGTCCAGTTGACAGTGATCTCTTTGAAGTGGTTAAACAGAGGGGTGACCTGTTGTTTCCAGTAAGCCTGGGGAACGAAGATGTGCACGAAGGTTTGTTAGGTTGCATACCTGTTTGAAAAATGTTTAAGTAAAGTAATCTGCATTTCATACGAATATATTTTCCCACAATTAACCAATCGGTATTCCTTCATAAACACTGGTTTCCCGCTCGTCACAAACCTTCATGGGCCCGTACACTTCGCTGCGGTCAAACATCAGGTAGAAGTAGTTCAAGTTGCGCCTGGCTGTCTCCCAGGGCATGTATTCAACCTCTTTTTCCAGGAATTTGGTCGTCCTCAGAGCCAGAGTTGTGTTCACCATCTTGGCCCTGAAAAAGGCACGTGCGTGCGATTGCTCAGCTCTCTCTCTTCCAACATTTGATGGCGAACGCTTTGTAAAACAAAAACACGGCCTCACCTGGCGAGGTTGAAAGCATCATCAATGAGTTGAGCTCGGTTGATCACTGGGATGTCCTGAAAAGCAAACAAAGGCATTTATTTTAATTTATTTTGGGGGAGCGGGGGCTTGGTTAGTCATCATTTAGAAACATTGCAGTGCGGCATCACGCACCTGATGTCTGGAGTTCAGCTTGGCGAGGAGACGCTCCCAGTTGTCGGAGTCGTAGTTTACTCGGTAGAAGCCCTTCATGTTTATGTTGGCCACCAACCAATCACTAGCACCGAGAGTCATGTTTGTGTTTGTAGCTGTTTGGATGGAGACGAAAGACAAAAGTAATGCATCTTTTTCTATCGTGTTCATCATCTTTGCAATGCTCTGGATTAATCTTACCCTCTTTGTTCAGAAGCCAGTACTGCTGCTCGTCTCCTGCAGTCTTAATCCACGTGATGGGGACAAACCACTCATAACTACAGCCGCCAGACACATGTAAACACGGAGTACACAGAGAGAGCTGCTGAGAGTTTCTTATGACACTCGGCATATTCAGCATATTCACAAGAAACATGAAGAATGTTTCCTACTTGAATTCTGAGGGTCTGTCCACGACAGAGTCTGGGTCCAACAAAAAGTGTTTCTGGGTGATTTGTCCAGTCTGGGTGTTGATGGTGACCACCGGGAATCCCATCTGAAGGATCCACCGGTTCATGATAACCTCGACGGAGTGGGGCAGCTTAATGTTGGAGTTTTCCACTGCCTTAATAGAGGAATATTCATATATTAGTAATATTGAGACCGTTTGTTGCTCCCTGCACTGACTTATTCTGCTGTTGACCATTGGTCATGAGTCACTATGAATAACAAGCAGAATCATTCTACAAATGTTTAAAGTGAGGGGACATATTTTGTTGTTGCGCAGCGGCGATTGTGGTGGAAATTATAGTAAAATGCTAAATAGTAGAGTAGAAGAGCGTAGAAAGGTCACCAAAATGTCTGCTAGTATCAGTTACACAGCAACACCAAAGCTACCTAAAGTTAGCTAACATTAGCCACGTTAAGCTACTTGTTGTATACGAGAACAGGTTGTTGCACCAAGTGGACTGAACCACTCTACAGCTGCACTCATCAGTGAAATGTGAACCCACTGTGGACCGACGTCACAGCGCCGATCAACAGCAAAGACAAGATAGCTGCTAGCATGGTGAACGTAGCGGAGAGTTAAGCAGCTAAAGAGACAGATATTTCGCTCACAAGTTGGTGGAGAACAAAAACAGAGCTAACAGGAGAGTTTTTTTTAAATTTGTACTTACAGTGTCCAGAAACAGCACTTAAAAAGAAACACTAATGTTTCTCTGCCGCTGGATGTATTCTAACACGTTAGCATGATCAACTTTCGTGTGGTCATCAATTTTGTGTAGTAATGTATTAATGTAATGTACAGAGTTTTGTTGCGTTGCCTTCAAAAAAATCAATGTCTACTGCTTTATTATAAATTTAAAGATATACTCTCAGGCTTTGAAGACGTGGCTGTTTTGTGGATGGTGATTTCTTACCATTTGCAGGTGCTTCCAGAGATCTGTGTAGACTATGTTCTTATACTTGAACTCCTCCAAGTATGTCTGCAGGCACATAATACAATATTTGTTATGCTTCAGTTGTGCTTTTGTGGTGAACAAAGTTATATGCAGCGCAATAAAACGGGGATATTACAAACAACATTAACAAAATACAAAACTAAATTGAATCAGCTGTACTCACATGGAGTCCTTTGGTAAAGACGGTTTCCGTGATAAACTCTGAGAGCATCCTGAGGACCGCAGCTCCCTGTGATGAAGCACAGGAGGATATTAGCAGTGTTAGCGGCTGAAATATCGGATGTGACACAATTACAGTTTAATTCCATCACATTTAATTGAGCTGATGCTTTTATGCAAAGCGACTTAAAATACGGATCAGGGATTCATTAGTACTTTAATTCTGTAATTCCCAAAGAGTCCTTGATGAGGGACAGAAAGGGAACAGTTTAATTAATTCTTTTTTGTTTAGCGGAGGTCGACATGATGTGTCCTGGGGTTTGAAGAGAACAATACATTGGGGTCAGGAAGTAAAGACATGTTTCTTTCAATTCCGCCGCACCTTGCTGTATGTGATGGAGTCAAACAGTTCGCTGATTTGCTCTGGCGTCAAGACGTCCTCCTCTTTGGATGAGAGGGGGTGGGAGGAGGCCAAGGCATCCACAGACATCACTCCAATGATCTGATTCAGAACTATTAAATCTTTCTGGAAAATACACAGAGGAAATATTTGAATTAGGCATTGTGGCATTTTACCCACATTTTGAACACAATAAATGGATCCACATTGTCAGGACTCGGCTCACAATGGAGCAATTTAAGAAGAGGTCCATTCAGTATATTCAGCGGCTCAATTCTGAGCGTGGTACATGTAAAACTCACCATATTCCACGTTGGCTCAGCATAGTTGGCTCCAAGATAAGAGACGTAGGTGGCAAACCCCTCGTTGAGCCACAGGTCATTCCACCACCGCGTGGTCACTAAGTTCCCAAACCACTGAGAGGACAGATCTCAATTTTATCGGCAGGTTTTGAAACAGAGGGCTAAACACGATGACCATCAAAGATATGATTTGGTATCTGAAAGTCCTTCAGTGTGCTACCATATGAGCGAGCTCGTGGGAGATGACGGTTGCCACCCACTCCTTGTCTCCATTGGACGACACAGCAGGATTATATAAGAGGGCGGTTTCTCTGTAGGTGATCAGGCCCCAGTTCTCCATGGCTCCAGCACTGAAGTCAGGAAGTGCGATCTGGTCTAAAATGTTCATAAAGTCATTTTGGTTAGCAGTATGAATTCAGTAGCGGAAACCTATTTACTGTCCTTGTGTTGGCCTGTGCGTGTGGTTCCTACCTGACTTGGTCAGGGGATAAGAAGAGTTGTAGTAGTCCTCAAAGAATGCCAGTATGGGCCCAGTCTTCTCCAGGGCATAGGCCCCCTGGCCCTCATCTATAGCCTTCCTGCGAGCCCAGATCCTGATCTGCACATAAACAGTGATGTATTACATAGACAGAAGGGAAAATAACCCAGAGGCCTGAGCTACGCGTGTCGTCCAGCAGAGGGCAGCATAGGAACACTGCGTCCAACAGGGCAGAGATCCAACATCTGCTGCTTGTGATGGTACTTGTAGTTGTAGTAGTAGTGGTTCGTAACACTGCATTTACCGTATAATAACTGAAAACAAATATTATATGCAACTGTTTGTGTTAGTTAACTCATGCCGTTAACTAACACAAACCGTTAAATCAGAAGCATAACTACACAGTGATTGAAATAAAACCACTGTACTATGATCTGGTCATGTTGGTTAGACGGCTGTGAAAACATGGTCCGTTCCAGTGTTATGTCAGGTGGGCTAATCCATAATATCAAGGATCCAGGTTCACAGAGATGAGCCGTAGAAGCTCTCTCGTTTTAAGTCGGTTGCATTTCTTTCTCAAAAGAATACAGCAGTGCTTTCTCAAAACTGCTGTCGTGGCTGCAATTTCCCTCAATGTTATATGTTATGTCAAACTGCCAACAGCATTCAGCTCAACTTGTTGGGCCTGATTCAAGCTGCAGTAGCAGCAATGTAGCAATAGCAGATAATAAATGCAGTATTAGTAGTGGCATAGACGCGGTATTGATGGGGAGTGTGGTTCTCGTAGCTGAAGTGTCACAGTTTATTGGTCATCCTAACAAAATGCTTGTTCCACTCTCCAGAAAGGTCAAGGGTCAGAGAGAGTGAGTGCAAAATGGTAGTCATAATAACGATAGGAGTATAGACCCATTTCCATTTGTATGGTGAGACGTGATCAATAATTACCAAAACATCTGCATGCGGTTGCGTGGAAATGAATGTGAAATCAGACACCACGAAAGCCAGCAAGTAGGTTGACATGATCTCTGTGGGCTCGAAGCTTGTCTGGGTCAAATTGTGTCCATTCATAGTGATGTTGACAGGGTCTGTGTGTGGGGGGGAAGACAGCAGAGGATTCATTACAAATGAGGAATAATGAGCGCATTGTATAAACATGTAGTACAACACAGCTGAACATTTTGTGTGTGCTGTTTATAAGAATGAGATCTGGACGCATCGGCGTGTGACACTAGAGGTTTGGGGTTACTTGGAAACATCACACATGGACAGTTGGCGGGTAAAAGGTTTGCACCGGACGCTGAGAGAAGAACTTGCCGTAGTTCATGGCGTTGGACAGAGCCACGGTCTCGTGGGGGTGAATGAGGGTCATGTGGAAGACTGCTTTCATAGCGGGCTCATCGAAGCAGGGGAAGGCTTTCCTGGCATCGGTCGGCTGCATTTGAGTTGTGGCCACAACTCTGACAACGGCAGATACGAAAACGGAATGATTTACACCCACATCAAATGTTACTATACTTTAGATATTCTCACACTTCAATATAGTCCTGGTTCAATGTGTTCTAGTAATTTGGGAATTAAGTGGTTGTTACTTTTTTTTTTTTTACTCCTCCCTTGGTGAGGGAAACCCCTTTCCCACGATTTGCTGTAATGCAACCCGTGGGAAAGGGGTTGTTTTTTGCATCAATAGAGAATATAATTATCTGACAAGATAAGACACACAAACTAAAAGGTTGAAATCTGGATACCTGAATGTAAATCACCTGCATTTATTTTGCCATGTAAGGTAATGTGAGGACAGGGGTTTTGATGTGTAATGTGATGTTTGAATGTATATAAGGAATACAGTTGTTTGGTATTTCTGTGTCGCACTCTAGGAGTAACCAAAGTGACAATATTTCTAATCTTACACATAGTGGCTGTAAATATAACACTACACAATCTAAATTCTTTGTTTTTGTGCAAGAGAGTTTAACAAAAACAAAAAGATGATTATTTAACTTTATTTACTTTATTTGGTAAAACATGCTTTTGCATCGTGGACTGAAGTTAATCTAAAATCAACAAATTGACATTGCAAACACATCGAATCTATTCTCCTAATTTTATCCATTGAACTGGTCAAGAAATAGAGCTAAAGGTTACTTGTTATTAACAGCCCACCATGTACATTTGTATTAAAACAAAACAGATAATTAAATAATGGAGATAGGCTTCTCTAATTGATTAATCTTTATTCTAATCTAATTAAAGGAATATGTGATATATTGGGAAATACATACATTTGCCTTCTTACCGAAAGTTAAACAAGTAAATGGATGCCACTCTCATGTTTGTACTGTACTGTAATGCCAGAGACAATGTGTTAATGTGTGAGTTCTAGAGGTTTGGGTAGAATTTTGTTACAGGCGAGACGTTTCCCCCTGTTTCTAATCTATATGCTAAGCTAAGCTAACAGACCCAAAGTTCCCCAAATGCTATGTCTTAAAGTGAATGTCTGGTGCATTTTAATGCATGTGTTTAAATTACACTACGGCATATTCATCTAACTAATTAAATTCAAATAATAAAGTAAAGATGAAAAAGAACATCCTACTTTATCACCCCGTCCTCATTGTATTCGCTCCTGTAGAATCCTCCCAGGTCGTCCGCCAGCTCTCCAATGAACTCGGTGAAGAGCTCGTACGTGCTGCTGGCCTTCAGCGGACTCTGGAGCCGGACCACCAGGTACTGGGTGGGAACCTCCAGCCAGGTGGCTTTCAGGTCGGGCGCAGCCTCTCCGCTGAGGTCCCTCAGCTTGGCATGGTACCCCTCGAAGGAGGTGAGATTCAGCTTGTTGGAGTGGATGATGATGAGGTCGGTCGCCTTCACGCATCTGAACACCACCGCGGAGTGTCCGGTGAAGACGAACAGGCCGGCTGCGTCGGGCTCCAGCCGGGGCCACAGGGTGACATTGTAGGAGATGGGAGCGATGGAGTCTGGGAGTCTGTACCGCTGCCAGGGCTCCTTCGGGGTGGAGGGCGTGGTGGGGCTGGTGGTCGGGCCGGCGGTGGATTGCGGCGCCACGTCATTCTTTGACTTCTCCTGAGCATAAACCACAGACAGGGCTATGATGGTGGCCGCAGCACCGATGGCTGCGACCACGCAGCTCACTGCCACAGCTTTGCTGAGGAAGAGGCCTTTCCCCATGTCTTCACCGGAGGAAAAGAAGACCGATGGAAGAACGGGACTGCTATTTATGCCGTGCCTTGTCAGATTCAGCCCAGAGTTAATGGTTGATTTCCTGGGTGGGGAAAAAGAGCTGAATGTCCAAAACATTGAGTTGTAAAAAGTCCTTGAGATAAGAGTCTAATCCCTGTCTAATCTCTGAACTTTACACTAGCATAGTGGCTCTGAATAAAGGCCCTCTTTAGAAGCTGATGTCTGTTTATACACTACTTTAAATTGTGTGAAATATAGTAGAACCGCGTGTGTGTGTGTGTGTGTGTACAATTTGAAAATGTCAACGGTATACATATCTGTCGATGTTGAAGAAGCCAGAGTTGCATAATGAAATGGGATAAAGAAGGGTTTACAAAGCTGCATAAACTTTTCTTTCTTTGCAGAAACTCAGAGTTTGCTTTGGTCCCAAACAGTTGTGGCTTCAAAGAATGGAGACATTCCAGCAGTTAAATTGAAAGAACATGTTTGGTGCAAGATGTCAACACAGCTGCCACAGAAATGTCTTCCAAACCCCATGGTATTTGGAGTATGGTCTCCAAACATAAGAAGAAATACGTATGCAAATCATTTTGATGATCGTGCAATGTTGCTCTATCCCGATAATGAAAGGAAAACAGAAGCGTCAGAATTTAACTGCAAACTGTCGCTAAAATAGAAATGCAAAGCGTTTCCATAACCGTTGGAGCGAATAAACCGGGCTACGGAAGTAGTTTGGTCTGAAGGTGGCGCTAAAGGCTACACATGGCTGTAATCCGCCAGCAGAGTAGAATACATTGGGGTTGTGAACCCCAAGAAAAGTCGGCTTGGGTATCTAACCTTTAACCAGAGACAAATGGAGAGAGGTTTTCAGGAACTTCTTTCCTTTGGGCAATTTTAAAAGTTCTTTCATGTTAGTATTGTCCATATTCCGCGTTGTCGGAGACAAAGACACGCGATGGGATGAACCATTGCTTGAAGGCGACTGAGGAAACAGTTGATCAGTCACGTAAGTTAAATGTTCGCTAGGTCATTAGGTTTCCATAATCCATTGAGCGCACTTCTACTCAAAACTTTTTTTCCGCAATTAGAAACTGTAAGATAGGTTTTCTGTTTCCATTGAGTTCCTTTAATGCCTTACTTCACAATGTGCATACAAATATGTGAATGGAGCTACGGTAAGGCTAGTTGTAAAATCTGTCTGAAAATATAAGAAAACACGGTATTCTGTCTGATAAGCCTTCAAATTCTACCAAACTGTCCGTTCTGCATCATATTTAATCACTCCTCTGATACCCAACCTAAAAAAACCAATGTACACTATGATGCAATGACATGAAACCATTTCCTTGGTTATTGGTCTTACCTTGTAGTTAGGTAGTTTAGACTACAGACAACTTTCCACCTGCTGATTGTGGAGTCCAATTGTAATGCAGTGATGTCTGCAACACTGCACTCCCCTTTGGCACGGCAGCTGCTTGTCCACTTGCTTCAAGAAATGCCCCAGATAAGTCATTCGAAAATTTGTGCTGAGGGAAACACTATTTAAACCACATCAAGGAAAATCCAAAACGTCCCGAACAAATCATGTCTTTCCAAATCATGCGTCAGGCAATTACACAATCCTCTAACAGAATATTTTTGCTTTATCTGTCTGCTCGTAAACTTGTAACTTGTTGTAAACTCAGTGTGATGCGTGTCTTGAATGTGTCCAACAATATTACACAATGTACTACAGCAGTGGTTCTCAATCTTTTTTAGTGACGTACCCCAAGAGAAATATGCAAACTATTTTTTCAGCTAAGTACCTCATAACCAGCGCAAAATCATTTTTGGTTGAAATAAATATGTATATACACGGCGCTGTGCCATCAGTGTCTGATTTAATATAGAATATATACAATTCAGTTTATGAACATATTTTATTGAATATTTATTCAATAACAATTTTTAAAGGATTTTTGAATGAATGCTAATTTTAAATAGATTTTTTATTTATTTATCTCACGTACCCTCAGGGGTACACATGCCCCCATTTGAGAACAACTTTACTATAGAATACTGAGTTAAAGGTTTAATACCATCATTTCATTGCCACTTTATGGAAGACCAAATTCCGTGTCCCAAAGTTTATGACGTGTTTTCTATTTTTTACTTATTTAGCCGAACCATGATTATTTTATTAAACCCAACACAGGTTTTTTTGTGTCAAAATCTAAGTAAATGTCTGAATTCACAACACTAACCACCCGTTTACTGCGACCGTGTGTGTGTGCTACCCAGTGCGCCTGACAAAGCATTACATCATTGCCGAGGCACTTCATCCTTGTTGCGCTGATTTTAGCATGCACCATGTTCCAAGCTACCTTTAGCGTGATGAAGGAACATTTTTGGAACAATTGGATTTGCTTTTTCTGACTGACAATTCAAAGTGATTAGCTTCTGCCTGTAAAGCAAAGTAGCTTTGGGGACCTCCTGTTCCACATTAGCATGAAATGAAGTGAAATGGTGCTGAGCACACACATTTCATACTCTAAAATGTGCATTCTTCATGCCTCAGCATGATTTTCCATAATCAAAAGCCAAATAAGGCATACGTACTCCCTGTGAACCGGCACAGAGAGCCCCTTTAACCTTTTCAACTATACAGAGTTTGTGTTGTAACCTTGAAGTGTCATAACATGTTGAAATGAGAATTTCCTGGAAGATTTATTTTCCAGTTTTTTTATATAGTGCTGACAGGGCAGATTCCCAAAGGAGTGGAGTCATACACACAGAAATATGGACATGGAAAACTGGTTTATGTGGAGGCTTTCATTTTTATCACAGTATTAAACACAGACTGTGAAGAGACCAGGGAATCCTTTTTGTATGAAGAAAAATAGACACAGGTATCAGGTTTTTCTGAGCCTTTTTGATTTATTTCTCATTTGAGTCTTTGTATAAACTTGGCAGACAATAGTACATCATGTAGTGCAATCACTTATGATCTAATCATCAAGTTTAAGGCACTTTCTCTCCTACCACTGAGTGGCAAAGGGATTTTCAATGGAAAGACATCCAATGTTGAGAACGACTTAACATTGAGAGGGACTTTTTGTTAATGACTTTACAAGAAGCTGCAGGAAAGGTTAATTTACAAGTTAACATCCCATCATGAATAGGGTCCATTGGGTGCATTGCATAGATCTGAGAATAAAAATAAATGTATTGTAAGTAAAGCAATCATTTGTTACACCGGTTTTCTCTCTGACACTCACAGACCAGCTACGTCACTGATTTCTATTCACACACGGGGCTCATTGCTCATCATACTTCTGACTCTTTCCAAGCGGATGACCAGTGAGTCTCAGTTGACTTTGCGCAACTGTTTCCACGAGGAAGATGATTATAGTGATTGTCATTCCCTCCGTATCCCTGACGATACAAATACAATTAGTGTGTCATATTGAGCGTCCCAGTGTTCTCATTTGGACTCGTCATTAAACCACTTCAGCACATGGGCTTTGTTGTCTGCCACCCAGTTGATGTTGGCTGTGGTCTTCTCTACGGCCTGGTGCAGGGCCATGGTGGCAGAGCCAAAACCAACATGGAGGTTGTCATCTATGAATTTCAGCAGCTGGACAAAGACAAAAAAACATACACTTGTTGCCTTTCTTTTGCTCTAAATCCCCTCAGGGGAATGCTGTGTTTATTTCAGCGTGGTTGTGACTGCGTGGGCTGTGTACCTCCTGTAACTCAAACTCTGTAGACAATCTCTTAGTGATTCCGTTGATGAGGCTAGATAAGGAAAATGATCTTCCTCCATACCTGATAGAGAAAAGAAAGATGCTGTTCACTTGATAGGTATCGTGATATAATGATGGAGCTTAGCAGAGGGAAACTGGGTTATATCCTGTTATATCCTCATTGAACATTTGTCTGACGCCAGATAAATGTCTCTGTAAACAAGAAAGACTAAAGTCTGATGGTGTGGACACAGGCTCAAAAACAATTCAAAACATCAGAAGCACTTAATATAGGGTTATTAATGCTTGTATGGATGCTCTTACTGCTTGAAAAGATAGCTCCATTTTGCTCTGACAAAGTTCCAGGCCAGCGGCATCCCCACAAGGTTCCGGGCGATGTACTGGATGGTAGATGTGGCGTCTTGCTTGCGGATTTTAGTTGGGTCTAGGGTGTACTCCAGATACCTGGCTCAGCCAAAACATGTTCTTACAAAGCAAGCTTTGCCAAAACACTATTTTAATACATTTGGTAGAAGATCATTTGTTACACTTGCTGTGTTGAGTGCATTTTCCTTTGCCATTTAAGGATGTTCCAACAGAAAAGAAAATCCATGGTTTTTATGTCATTGTCCATTGTGGTCAAAGTGGACATCAATGTAACGTAAAAGTCGGGTTACAAGCCGCTACTACCTTCTGTCAGTGTCCCTGTTTGCTCCCCGCTGTATCCAGCTAGCGCTCCTGCTAGCGCTCCGCTAGTTCCCCGCTTACATCCGCTGGCTCCCTGACAACCACAGAAGGTAGCGGGAGCAGCCCCGGCTCGACACCCGACTTGGGCAGAGGGGATAAAGGCTATAGCAGCAGCAGCGGCCAGTAGCAGCAGCAGCGCTAGCAGGAGCTCTAGCAGCAGCGCTAGCTCCTAGCTTGCTACAGCGGGGACACTGACCAGAGGTAGGAGCGGCTTGTAACCCGACTTTTACGATAACCGTTATATAGCGCTGTGCGTTGGTAGAGCACATCCATAGACGAGTGTCTCAATCACAAACTCCTCGAAGGTGAATACTCCCACAAATTTAGATGTCGCACGTACCTGTTCAGCAACCAAGGTGCTTTGGTGCAGGCCATGGCCGACCTGAGCCTGGAAGCTTCGGAGGCAAGAGTGGCGTTCTTGAACATTCTCCAGGCAAAGTCCCACTCCTCCACACCCCCGAAGGCTATGGCACTGCAGTAAACCGTGCCTTTCAAGTTGGGATGGATCCTGGTCAACATACAGGAGAGTAGAGAATGAAACCAAACACATAGACGCTCTCCCCACACATGCAGCCGGTGTGGAACCGCCCGTAAAACGACTGTTTTACGGGCGGTTCCACACCGGCTGTCTTTCTGTCTGTTTTTCTGGTGAATTAGCACAGCAAGTCAAATCGTGGGAAAAGGACATTTTCAAACACAATACGACACACTTCAACTGCTCTGTACTCACGGGTTGTGATGTGGATTTTCCATCCACCGTCTGTACCAGCTTTGGATCAGCTCCCTGCAACCCTGCACACCCATTCTGCAGGCCATTCCAATAGCATTGATCTGATTATACCTGAGAAGGGGGGTGTTTGAGAAAATGGGGGAAAAATGCAATATAGCATGACAATACCCAGTGTGAGAGTTTTGGAAAAGGTAACAATCTAAATGAAATATTGAATTGAATGGAATCACGTCACCAAATGGTAAGTCACCTGCTTTTTGCTTTAAAGAATACATCCTCTGGTATACAAATTCTTACTGGTCAGTGTGTCCTGTAGGTACTTTGGTCCAGTTAGCTGTAATCATCTTGAAGTGCTCAAAAAGTGGTTGGATTTGTTTCTTGAGGTATGGCTAAAATAAAAATATATATCAGCAGTAGTTTTTATGTCCAACTGTTTTACACTTTCCCTTCACCCATTTCTCCTGTTAGACTATGTTCACACTCAGAGGGACACAGCAACAAGCAACGAGGCCATTTCAATGGAAGCCAGTGACATGAATTCTTGATTGTTTTGTGAGGTCACAGTGACCTTTGCCATTTAAATTATAATAATTTCCTCCTTGAGCCTAATTGAATAGTTATGGCAAATTTGAAGGAATTCCCTTTAGGTACTCCTGAGATATTGCGTTCACGAGAATGCACCAGATGTATGGACGGACGACGGTAAACCATATAAGCTCCAGCCACGGTTATCGCCACATAAAAATGTTGTTGGCCAAGTGCTATTTAATGACACGACTATGGCAATGAGTGATTGATCAACTCTTCACACCGTTTCGGCTGGCCTTGCTTGGCCCTTCTGTTGCTTATTGATGCTTTGAGTGTGAACACAGCATTAGTATTCATAGTAAAGGAGTATCAACCTGTATAGCTCCGTAGACCTCAGTGCGGTCAAACATGAGGATGTAGTAGTCAAGGTTTCTCAGCGCGGACTCCCAGGGGATGTAGTCTCTTTCCTTGGACAGGTATTTGGTCGTTGTCAGGGCCAATGTTGTATTGATTATTTCGGCTCTACACAAAGGAAACCCATTATTTGCAGACATCCAATGTGTAAAGGATTTAATACTGAAGATCATTATTTGTTCTTTACCTTGCTAGGTTGAAGGCATCATCTATGATCTGGGCTCTGTTGATGATTGATAAGGCCTGAAAGAAACGACACAGACAAACAAGTACATGTTCAAATTCGTTACTGCTATTCATCTAAAAGTGGACATACACAAACAAAACCGTCACTGCACAGGATGAAAAACTTCCGTGATTGGGCATGTGACTCACCTGATGGTTGGTGTTGAGCAGGGAGAGGAGACGATCCCAGTTGTCAAGATCATAGTTCACCCTAAAGTACCCAACTACATTGGTGTTGGCCAGCACCCAGTCCTCTCCTGAAACTCTCATCAGAGAGTTGGAGTCTGATTGGAAATATTAAAGAATGTGCAAAATATTCAGTTAACTACATCACAGGGATTGGTCAAATCCACTATTCTGGTTGGAAGCCTTTTCTTCTGTAGCATTCAGATCAAATATAGAAAAGCAATGGGTGTTACTATGAGAGTACCTGTCTCTTGAAGGAGCCAGTACTGTTGCTGCTCCACGCCTGTCTTCATCCATTTGATCGGGACAAACCATGTGTAACTGGATCGACACAGATAAAGATGATGAGTGACAAAGTGGAACAATGATGGTTCCTAGCCTCTAGGGATCACAATGGCCGGGTCCTAGGACATAGGATGTCGTATATCTACAGATTTTAAATCTGTGATTTTGAGCGGTACAAAATACATTTAATTGAATTGAATGTCAGGCTATTGGTCGATCTTTCCGTTAGATTATTGGATGGTTTGCCTTGAAATATAGCACTTTTATTCATGGTTCATCCTGTTGTCATCCTGTTGACTTGGGTAATCCCCTAACTTTTTTTGTCATCCAGCCAAACCACATGGTTCACATTTGTGTATTTGGGTTAAATATTTCAACATTTATGTCACCCTCGTGATGTATTGTGAAACCTTTGGTGGTCTTCGTACATTTCGTCTACTTTTCATCACAATTCAACATTTCCAATCCTTCAGTGTATGACCAAATACTTGCAAAGCTAATAACATTCCCATGAGCCTCCGCTGTACCTTTTTGTTAAAATACATGGAACTTCAAGCTCAAACTTATTCCTACTTGAACTGAGAAGGCCTGTCCACAACAGACCCCGGCTCCAACAGGAAGTGTTTCTGGGTGATACTTCCTGTCCGGGTGTCAATAGTGACCACTGGGAAGCCCATCTGAAGAGTCCAGCGGTTCATGATGTCTTGAACAGTGTGAGGAATATGCATTCCTGGTGTGTTTTCAACGGCCTGACAACAAACAAAAAGTCGCAAGAATTTAAGAAGAAACACAGCCACAGACTGATTGCCACGTGACAATTACAGATTTGAACTGTACCGACCTGCTGGAGATGGTCCCACAAGTCTGTAGCCACTGTGTTGCCGAAGGCGAATGTGTTCAGGTAAGACTGAGAAGAAACAGCGACTCAAATTTAAGGTGACCTCACACACACCATAATGAATCAACCCCTCCCCTCTGGTAGGCGCTACAGAGCACTGTACACCAAAACCACCAGACACAGGAACAGCTTCTTCCCACTGGCCTTCACTCTGATGAACAGTTAATCAGACTCTTCCATCTGCACTATCTGCACTTTTTTGACTACTGTCTTTTTTTTTTAGTGTATAGGTATGATAAGCAAAATGAAATCAGAGTCAAATTCCATGTATGTGCAAACTTACATGACCATTAAAGCTGATTCTGATGAATGTGGTTTGGTTCTGTATCTAGTGCGCGCACACACACACACGCACACACACACACACACACACACACACACACACACAATTAAGTGATGAGGCCCTTTAACAGAGTTAATACTCACACTGAGTCCTTTGGCGAACACTGGCTCAGTGAGAAACTCTGACAGCATCCTGAGCACCGCCGCTCCCTGACAACACCAAACACAGAAACCACCAGATGTTGGCTGGTTTGAACTTCTCGTAACAGCAAAGCATTTCGCATCACATCCAATATATTAAAACAAGATGTTTCCAAGATGAGGCCACGGAGATTTTTTGGGGAAAAAGACTCATCATACTGAATATTATCTGTTTCAAAGGTGTTATAGTTTTCTTATAGGTGTTTGTGCTAAATGCATTTGAAAAAGAGAGCGATGATAGATCAGGTAAAACTGCCTATTAGGGGACAATAAAAAAAAAACAATCTCACAATGTATTGCCTCATTTTTGGGTATTTTCAATCCTCTGGGCTCCTTACTCAATACGAATAAATGACCATTTAAAGAAATGTGCGAAAGGGCAACATTGTAACTGTATGTTTGTATGAGATCCTACATCAGATCAGGTATGGGGATGTTGTCAGAGAAGCAAACCTTGCTGTAGGAGATGCTGTTGAACATCTCGCTGATCTGAGCAGGGGTCTCGACCTCCTCTTCTCGACGGGACAGCGGGTGGGACGAGGCCAGGGCATCCACAGCAAACACCTTGTGCACGTCGGACAGTATGATCTCGTCTTTCTGCAGCCAAGCAGAGGGACGAGTAAGTAGAGGCTTTCTGACCCAACCATGCCTTTAGGACGTCATTGATACAATTGTCAAGCCTGGCTCTTACAATGCTCCAGGTGGGCTCAGCGTGGTCGGCCCCGAGGTACTCCACGTATGACGCGAAGCCCTCGTTCAACCACAGGTCATTCCACCACTGCAGAGTCACCAGGTTGCCAAACCACTAAAAAATAAATTATATGATGAGCAAAGCGGTATAGACTTCTTCCACAGTAAACAGTCATGCCTCCGTTTAGCTTCAGGGAACTAATGTTCCCATGACAACTGTTGCTGTCTGATCGTGAGTTACAACGAGATATAACAAGCTTAAGAAAATTCCCCAACCACAGAGTTTCACATCACTTATGTCAGGCTTTCAATAGATCTAAAAAGGAGGCGGGACTAACTTGTCCCCAGGTGATGATCTGTCACCATTGAGGACCTTGGCTAAATGTATGTTTAACATTACTAGAGTGGAGCTGAGATTGAGTTTGGACCAAACAAGTGTCCTGCCCATAAACTCCTATTTCAACTGACTATAAAGTATGTTTTACTTAAACTGGATCAGATGGCAAATTGTCAGGAATATTGTTGCCCACCATGTGTGCGAGTTCGTGGGAGACGACAGTTGTAATTCTCTCTTTGTTTCCAGTCGAGGACATGATGGGGTCAAAGAGCAGGGCCGTCTCCCTGTATGTGATCAGACCCCAGTTCTCCATTGCCCCAGCATTGAAGTCAGGCAGAGCGATCTGATCTGGGGATGATAAGAAATGCATCAAAAATCTGAAGATTCTTCAGCTCTTTCACTTTACCTCATCAGGACATTTTCCAATAAGGGTAGACTGGTGAATTTGGCATTCATCTGATCCCAATAGATTTTCAGTTTATGGTTGTTTACCATCCACAAGGTGTATTTGATAGAAGAGGTTGGTAAAAATTTTAAAAAAAAGTGAGGTTGAAATGCTCTGGAATGGATCCCTCACTCCTGAGGGATCCATTTAACCCTTGAAGGTATTGAGTCATCGTCTATCGTCTAAGTATATGTCTGCTGACAACATGGATTTTAAATGAGCTTGAGCAGAGACAATAGAGCATATTCAGGAAAACATTTATGTTGTGCCGTCTCGCTTCTGCTTTTTAGCCACACTAAAACACGCTTACATGGCTCTAGGGCCATGGAATTTTATAAAGACATTCGTGGCCCTCAGGATGAATCATAATGACTTAGGTGATCCTCTGAGGTTTTCCCCTATTTGCCACCAAGAGGATGACATTTGTGGTTGTGAGTGAACACTGTTGGATGGATTATCATGACATTTATGATATTCACTTTCCCCTCAGGATGAATCGTGAGGACTTTTGCAGTCCCTTCATTTTCTATAAGGCACCATCATTAGGTCAAATTTCCACTTTGGTTAATGACCAAATACCTGCAGATGGTGAATACGACACATACCTACGAAACATTCACATTTTCGCATTGCCATTTAGAACATGTTGATTTTAAAGCTCTGCCGCGGTTCCAACTTAAAGCAGCGAATGTTTGCTCTGTCCAGTTGAAGACGCATAGCTGACCTACCTGACTTGGAGAGCGGATATGTTGCGTTGTAGTACTGCTCATAGAACTGAAGGATCGGCCCTGTAATGTTGAGAGCGTAGTCACCCTGTCTGGAATCTATGGCTTTTCTTCGAGCCCAGATTCGGATCTGCAGAGAATGAGGCAGCTTTGAATTGGTGCAAAAACTAATAAAAAAAAGGAATCCTTTAATTTTTTTTTATTCTAGGATCACATGAATGTAATCCAGCTGACCCTCATTAACACTGGTTGTTTGTACTGCGTTTGGTCTGCGATGCAAATGAGTTTGTATGCTGACCACACTGGTAATGAAAAAAGATGAAGGGAACAACAATGCCTTACCAACAAATTCTTGTTTTGGGTTGTTTTAATGTTAACAAAGTCACTGACAATAAACGCCAGCAGATATGTGGACATTCTCTCTGTGGGCTCAAACGTAGTCACTCTGACAGGCACGCCGTCCATGACAGAGTCTGCAGTGCCTGTTCGGAGGGGGGAAGAGTTAGACTCTGACACTCATTAAAGCATTAACAGCATCTAGTTGCTGATTTTCCCATAACATGTCCAAGTTATCAATTATTCACGTGGCCCTGAAAATAACTTGTATCACAAACACGTCATATCTTCCACCAACCACCATTTGTGTCGTTTTGCAATTGTGTTTTCAGTTTTTCTGTGACTTTCATACAATTATGCTTTTGCAACGACCCAGATTCTAAAAGAGATTTGTGACTAAACAAAAATTTGAAAAGGACTGGAGTTTTTATGTTTCTGAAACCAACCAATTTCCATGCCGTTGGACAGAGCCACGGTGTCTTGGTCGTGGATGATGGTGACGTTGAAGACGGCTTTCATGGCGGGCTCGTCGAAGCAGGGGAAGGTTTTCCTGGCATACGTGGCTTGCATCTGCGAGGTAGCAACAACTCTGCAAAATGTTCCAATGAAGCATTTACACAAAATAAACAGCAACGAGGCGGAATACTCCACCAAGTCCCACCAAGAGGAACATTGGAGCCGTGGCAATCAAGTCTTTCTGTTAAAGAGACAGTTCACCCCAAAATCAAATATACACATTTTCCCTCCACTTACCTGTAGTGCTATTTATCAATCTAGATGGTTTTGGTGTGAGTCGCCTAGTTTTGGAGATATTGGCCGTAGATATGTCCGCCTTGCATCAAAATATAATGGGACTATTTGGAACCTGGCTTGTGGTGCTCGAAGCGCCAAAAAAAACATTTAAAAAAACTCAACAACAATGTCTCTTTTCAGAAATCATGACCTGGTTACAAGATAATCGACACAATTATTATTTCCAGCACTTTACACACGGGAACTATTTTATTCCGACCCTGTATCACCGCGCAGAGGCAAGCGTGTACCTACAGTCGATACTGCTAGCTCACCTAGCACTGAGCTAACGTCACAGCTCAGCCAAGGAGGATACCGTTAAGCGTTACATCTCACGCTGTCACGATCCACTCGACCATGAGAAGAGTCACACTTCCTTCTGCAGGAAATAGGTCTTTGGCGCTTTGGGCACCACAAGCCGACTGCCGTATAGACCCATTGTAGTCGAGAGAAGGCAGACATCTCCAACACCAGGCACCAAAACAATTGATGAATAGCATTTCAGGTAAGAGGAAAAATATTTGGGGTGAACTGCCCCCTTTAAGAGCACAATGACGGTGTGTCATTATGCTATGTCACTGCTTACTTCCTCACACCATCATCGGTGTATTCACTCCTGTAGAAGCCTTCCAGGTCATCTGCCAGCTCCCCCTTAAATTCAGTGTGAAGCACATAAGTGGCTCCCACAGCTAGTCTGCTGCGTAGCTGAAGCACCAGAAACTCCGTCTTCACGACAAGCCAGGACCTCTGTATGGCGGGCGCGGCGGCCTGACCCAGGCCCGTCAGCACAGCGTGGTGCCCATTGAAGCTGGTGAGGTTCAGCTTGTTGCAGTGGATGATGAGGAGGTCCGTTTCATTCACACATCTGAAGACCACCGCTGACTTCCCGGTGAAGATGTAGATGCCGTCCTCTCCAGGCTTCAGTCGGGGCCACAGGGTGACATTGTAGGAGACGGGAACAAGGGCGACTGGGAGTCTGTAGCGGTCCCAGGGCTCCTTCGGGACGAAGGGGGTGGTGAAGGGCACGCTGGTGCTGTCTGTTGCTCCGTCTCCAAGACTGCCTCGATGATTGGCCCGTTCCTTGTCGTAGGCGATGGACAGAGCTATAATCGTGACCAGAGCAGTAACCGCCAGCACGAGCAACCCGAGGCCCACATTTTTACTGACATAGTAGACTTTCCCCATGTCCGACTCAGGAGGGCGGAGAGGAACTCTGAGGGGTCTCAGTCTGTGTTTGTCCAGCACAGCAGGTCTCAGATAATGGCTGAGCTATGAACATGGCAAAAAAGGCATTTTCATATGACCTAAGGAGAAATGGAAAGATGGGAAGACCTGGGTCATTTAGTCTGCAACTCAGCAGCTTTTAGAAAAGGTGCACGATCAGTGTGGTTTAAAACTGGCATCGCAGTACAGCGTCATAATCACATTTTAGACATTCATCTTCAGTAAGTATAATAGACACACATAACCAGCATCAATAAAACAAGGTTTTAAAATGTCTGCCACCAGAAAATCTAGAAAACTTGTACTTTTGCATGCAGAGACAGAGACAGAGAGTAGACAGATGGCTTTGGATGAAACATGTATCACATAGTTCACTAATACTAAATTAAACCTGTGTTTGTCTAACTGTTTACTCTTCAGTCATCTCTATTGTGAGTGTTTGCTTCAATGCAACACATCTGGCTTGTATATATTGTGTGTAAAAAAGAGGCCTGTGCTTTCAACCTGTGCTGAGAGGATGAGTGTGTTTCAACTGTAATTGTACATTGTAAATTACCCCGCTGCGGAACTAATAAATTATTAGTTAGTTATTATTATTTTATCTTATCCTGGTTTCCAGCAAGCAGCCTTATTTGTAAATATTAATAAAGGTATTATGACATAGTGGCCTCTAGTTTCCACCCCCATGCTGCACACATCCTTGATTGCTGTCTGTGATAAATATCTATGTTGTAACATATTTCCGCTCAATGTATTTTCCATTTGACGGTCGCCAACTTTTCTTTATTTTGGTTGAAACAATAACCATCAGGGCGGAAAATTGTCAGGACAGTATTCAGGTGTTCAATTCAGTTTATTTTGTATAGCCCAAAATCACAAATAAAAATGAATCTCTGACGGAATCGCGGGGTGAGTCGCCCTTGTAAATATCGTGAGCATCTGGATTATTTTACAACTGAGAATGACTCGGAAAGAAACCGACCATATTACTCCTGTACAGCCATCACAGTTGTCTAATCGATAATTAACATTTACAGCTGACATCTATCCTTGACATTCTTCAAGTTTGCAGCAGCCTGGCCTTTTATATAAAGTCCCAACTCATAAACCGTAGATCATAAAGGCTCAACACGGATAAGAGATCTAAATCACTTTCCATTTTCAGTCACTGCACTGGGGTCAGATGTAGGAAGCACTTTATTCCTTGTGTCATTCGAAGTACAAATTCCTGACTAAGCATTCTCCCTTTCCTTCCTATCTGATTGCATGTGCACACAGGTGTTTCCTCTACAACATCTTCATGTTATCATCGTACATGTGGGAGAACACGAGAAACACCCAGAAGTGTCGGCAACCGCAGCGATGCCAGCACATCTGCTTGGTCAATAAAATACATTTCCTCCAGACCAGTATTTCATTTGTCATAACTGTGTTACGTTTATATTTTCTATAGAGAAAAGGTTTGATGACAATTTCTGCATTGTACAGAAAATTCAATCTTTGACTCAACCCATGTTTATTCTTGACTTTATGATACAAGCTTCAGGATCGAGAGAAGCTACAGCTAAAGATAAGATTATTTTTTTTTACATAAATCTACATTTGGCTTTATTCGCAGACCGATAATTCTCCATTGGATTGTTACGATGGTAAAAAAAAGTACAAAGCTTTAAATACAATTGACTGAAGCACTCCAAAATCAGCAATAAATGAAAGGATCAAATAATAAAATCTGGATCCACTTCATCAGAGCTATCTAAAGAGCAATGAGTCCGTCAGGCACCAAAGGAAGTAAAAAATAAAAAAAGATCTTCCACACGCTGATGTTGAAACTCATCACTCAACATGTAGCCTCCAGAGCATCTGGAAATGATGGATCTGAATCTGACCAAACTCTGCAAACCAAGATCACACAAACAAAGACATTCTCGGACCCCCTCTAATAAACATGGCCTCAGCCTTTCGGCTTCATGCAGCGTCTGAAAGCTGAAAACATCCCTGGTACGAAGGCAGAGGGCTATAGCTACAGAAGCAGTGACGTTGAGAGAAAGACAAAAAACAATAGAAAGCTTGTAATACCATTATTGTCTGCCTTTTTTAGGCTAATTATTGTAGGGTGTATGTCCTCCCCCATGATTGTTAATATGTATATTGAAATCAATATAATTAATTAATTTAGTATTAATTTATTTAGTAATTTAGTATGTAAGCGCTTAACCACACCATATGCAAGCCGCTAACATGCTAGTTAGCTTTAGCAAGAGTTTAGCTGCTGCTTTTCTCCACCAGGATTGGATTTAGTCGCTGTCTTGTTTCGTTATGGGGACTAACAAAGTGAATTGAAATATAAGTCTGTCTCTTGAAAGTCTGTATTAGTCATTCACAGAACGATGTGGAGAAAATGTTTAAAAAAAGAAACAAATCTAGCTTTAGTTTTAGCTTATGCTAGCATGTGCTTGGGCTAGGGCGCTAGGCTTTGTGTTTTGGATTAGTTTTCAGCGATTTTTTTGTAGTTACTTCATGTGGATATGTTGTTTGGACTGAAATGTCTATTACACGGTAAAACAACAGATAGCGAACAAATTAAGCTCTTCAACAAAAATGTTTCCCAAAATATGTAGTTCATGCGATTTGCCTTACATCTGTCATCGTCTGCTTTAAAACAGATTTGTTTTTGTATTACTAATAACAGGTCAAGTTGGACTCGTCATAACATTTAAGTAGCCCTCACCGGGTACGTTGCAGATATACAACCACAACGTGTCTGTTCCAGGTGCAGTCTGTGCTAAAAGTTAAAAATGATGTCATTGTTTTTCAAAGTGAAGCGCAATCAATTCATGTTGATAGCAGGGGCGTTAACGAGCCGACAGAAATCACACATTTACATGGAGTACAAAATGACAAGAAGAGAGCCATGCAATGTTAACAGACTGTGTGCTTTCTCATGGGTCAACACCAGCACAATGACTTCTTTGTTTGCATGAGATTATAAACATGTGCCACGCGCACATATTTTGACATTTTGGACATCAAAATCTCAGCAGTTAGTAATGGTTGGGATATTCTGCTGTTGGCACGTGGACTGTGAATTAATAAAGACATCTGGGAAGGACTTAAACTAGACACCTGCCTTCCACCGTAAAACTTAATCTGGTTTAGATCGAGAAATCCATCATCAGCATGACTCACTAATTTTGTTGGCCTGGTTTTCGACCAGATTCCCTGTTAGTCTTATCTCAGGAATGTAGAATACTTTTTAGCACGCTTTACGCATTTTCGCTCTACCTGCACATGAACCTGTGACCCACACTATCAGCTCTGTCCGTCAATATGTTTGCATACTGCTAAAACAGTGGTTACCAGCATTGTTATGGGTTGCATTTGAATCGAAACCAAAGGCCAGTGATCATTTATTTTTTATAAACAGCATTCCCCAGTGGACGCATTCTGCTTCCACTGCATTCAAGCACCATCCGTGAACCGTTAGGGAGGAATCCCAATCCTCAATTTCTCAATTCTGAGAAACCATCTTCGGCTCAACAATAAACCAGATGCCAAAAGGCACCGGCTGGTAATATCGGACACAAAACTGCAGCTAAAAGGAGTACTCGGCATGCAGCACGTTTGAAACGTTAACATGGGGGAGAACAGTACATACCAAACCTTGTGTAGCTGGACGTCCACTGCGAGCTCTGATTTAAGTCTGCGTGAGACGCAGACGTTGAACTGGAATGATCCCGCGGCTGATGTGAAACACTCGCAGTCTGTATCGGTGAAGGTGGATGTGGGAGGTGGTGAGAGCCGACCATACGTTTTTCTTGGGTATGTAGGGAGGTAACAGCTCCCTCAATTCCTCCCCTCCAGTCACCCCCCTCAAAAAATCCCTGAATTAGTGAGAAGGGGGGTTGAGCTGAAAGACTGCGGCTGTAACAACAAGACTTTGTGGTTGAGCAGAAAGAACTCAGATCCTCAGGGAGGTACAGAGTGTCCTGACCGGTTATGCTGGTACAACCCACACCGGTGACTCTGCATACCTGCTGACGAGGTTAAAGAAACTCCAAGTTGAATGAGCGACGCACAGCCTTGGGGGAATGTATTTTCATTTATTTAATTTACACCAGCGAGAACTGTCTTTGACACAGGACAGGTTTGACAGGAAGGAGTAGTGAAACTCTCCCGCAGGTATGGCTAAAAATAACTTGGTCACACAATATTTCAACACGCTTCATACAAACACTGAAGGATCCAAAACAACGGGGCAAAGCTCACCTGTTGCCTCTCGGGAACAGATGTTGGCGAGACCGTAACGCGGCACATTAGAACTTGGCGAGAACTAGACGCCATTTGCATTTGCCGCACTGAGCACAAGCTGCACCCAGGAGAGCCGTAATGTCATTCGCAAAACTACGAGGATGTCGGGACACAATATATTACAAGGAAAGGAAAACAAGTTGCGACAGGAGAGCAGAGGAGTCTAATCCCAGTCTCCCTCTCCCCCCCCCCCCCCCACACACACACACAGGAGATAAAGATGTGTTTCAGCAATTACAACCCAACATTGAAGCCAAAAGATCCGATTACGGTGAACTGGCCGAGTCCAACAAAGCTCGCTCCAGACAGAGGGGAAAGTTTTCAATCCCCGGGCGGTACGACCGCTGATGAATGTCAGAGATTTGGACGAGTTGTGCAGGAAAACAGGCACTGGGCCAACGCGGTCTTTCTTTCAGAGGGAGTAGGAAATCCACTGGAGAAATAAAAAAAAACAACACAGAGATAGAGAGAATAGCAGGAAATACGTATATATTAAAATTCCTCTGGATGCGTTATAGAATCAAACTTTACATTATTGTGCGAATCCTTTCGGCCGGGCGTTAATCTGTAACTTGTGCGCAGCAGAACGAAAAAAACAATCCTCTGCTTGCTGCCAGTTTAGGTGAGAAGAAAGGGATGAGGGGAGAGAATAAGCTGCTGTGGTCCCATTATACACATGGAAAACCTTTTCTTCTTCTTCGTCTTCTTCTTCTTCTTCTTCTCTGTCGTAACAACAGAGCCGGGTGGATTGGGGATGTGTTCAGAACGGGGAGAGGCTCGGCACTTTGATATTGAGGTCTCCGATGTTGATGTTGCGGGGAATCTCGGGCAGGTTCATGTTCTTCACGGCGGAGACGGCGCGAGCGGGAGCCGCCGACAGACCTCCCTGCCGAAAAACAAAACGAGGGAAACACCTTTAAAGCCACCGTGAATCTGGATGCGATTACAGCGTCTGCTAAATTATTGACACATGTTGTTTTTTTTCTATGGGGGAAAAAAACAAAACTCCTGTAGGACTACTGCCAGGAAAGTAGGTTATAAACACCTTACTAATACACTTTGATTGTTTTAGTCCACCTACAACATATTGGACATACTTAACCAACAAACATTTTCAAAGTATGCCTTAGATTAGAGACAAAGCTTTTTATGTGTGTTTTTTTCTTCGTACCCGGTCACCATTGGTTAGTTAATGTCACAACAGTAAGAACATCAGTTTGCATCAGTTTTCTTTGGGTTATAGATTTGTGATACGTGCAAATTAGCGGGCTGTAGAAGTGCTGGCAGGCAGCTTCTGTTACCTTTGAACAGAGTCCCACTCACTGTTTCACCCAGTATTTATGCTAAGCTAGACTAGCCGTCTCCTGGTTGCAGCCTTATATTTATTATGCATACATTATGGCAAAATAAGCCTATTTCCCAAAACACCGTAATATTGACTTCTTGACTCGGAAGCTGCCGCTAAAAGCAGTTAGCTTAACGATCAAAGAAACGTGACGAGTTTCACACCAATTGTCTGTATTCAGGCCTTGGGGAATCCTGCTGCATGTCTGTCTTAAGCGACACTCAAGTGATGTCACGTGAGTCGGCTTTGGTTGGGGTTGAAGACTACAACTGAAAAGGTGGAGTACTCCTTTAAACATTTGTTATTTTCTTAACAGTTGTTGTTGTTTTTACTTTTCATGAATGTCGCTAGCTAGCTCGCTGTGGGAAGCTGATGTTCACAGGCCTGCTAAGCTCTGATTGGTCAGTTGTTTTCAACAACATCGACCCGTTTGAATCACCGATCATATCCGAGATGCGGGCGGCGATTCAGAGGGTCTGCTACCAGGCTAATAATTACGGTGGTGCTAGTGTTTATGGCATGGCCCTCTGACTGACCTCGGACTTCTCCATGCGGTTCTGCAGCTCCACCTGGGCTACGATCTCGTTCATGTTGGTCTCCAGCACCATGCCTCCCATCACCACCTCCTGCAGGATGTAATGGACCTGCAGACGGACAACACGCGGCGGTTCAGTCACTGGAACAGGCCTCTTTGCGATGCCGGCTGCAACTCAACATCCAGAGCACATTGTTGGACGCAACAGAACACTTTGAATGACGCCAGATAGAAACTTTAACAGTGGAAAAATCCGCAGCCAGATGCCAGAGGTATTAAAGGGGTGAGATGTTTGGCAGTTCACAATCCTGCACCCAAACAGTCCTCGGCCAGCGTTCCCTCTAAGCTGTGTGCGTGCGCGGCCGCGCAGCCCAGTCGAAGGGGCAATAGATTTTTCAGACCGCGCACACAATTTTTTTTCAGGGGTTAAAAATCTTTTTTGCGCCAGTGTTTCTGAGATAGGAGTGAGCCATCTCCACAATAATAAGATCTTTGATGTGCCGTGTCGAGTCTTCTTGGCCAATCAGCGTCCCGTTTCTCGACATGCGCTCTCTGTACCTCTGCTAGCGCTCTGCCTCCGTTAGCACCCCCCACCCCCGCTGTCCTCCTCCGGGCGCCAGGAGCGAAGCTCGCCCAGAGCGCCACATGAGCTCGGGCCGCCGCTGTTCAGGCTCCTCTTGGCGGGCCCTGCTCCAGCAGCTATAGGCCTCCATGGCGAAAAGAAAGGCAGAGCAGGCGCCCCAGAAAAAGGTCTGCCTAACGTTCAACATGAGTGGCTAGATGAAATAGTCCAAACTGACACAGGTAGGATGAAACTTTCAGACATATTTAAATATGAAGAATATGAAGTTATTAAATTGTTTATTTAGGCTACCTTTAGGAAAAATGACACCATGTCAATTTAATAGGCCTATAATTATTGTTAAGCACTGCATTAGCATTTTTCTTTCAATGAAGTTCCACTTAAATGTTGTACCTGCTGAGAAATGACTAAACACCTTTGATACTTTTATTTTTTATATATATCATTATCAGTCATAACCAGTGAACCAGTCATAACCTCCCCTTATTGAAGTTCAACAAAGATCCTTTAAGTTCAACTAAACTGACTGGTAAAACACCATCATTAAAATGTTCCCAAAGTCCAGCCATTATAAAGGACATTGAATAAATATCAACCTTGTATACATATTGATGCATTTGCTGTCATCTCTTTGAATCCCCTATGGCTAACGCAGGCTTGTGGTCATTTTCGGCAGGTCGCGTGGTTGCGAATTGCTCACAGTGCTGAAATGTGCGCTCAGGAAAAAAATTAGAGGGAACATTGTCCTCGGCTCATTAAGGTTTCTCCGATACAAAAAGGGGACGATAGAGGCACAAAAAGCAAATGTTGGAGAGCTCGGTCTCGTCTGTAACGTCGCTCTCGTGGCTCACGAGCAGTTTCACTCTCATACACAGAGTCGCGAGTCCTGTGGGCAGAGAGTATTTTGGGGGAACATGAGACTTCTGATGCAGAACTGCTCTCAAATTGAGGATGATAAACTAGAGCAATCATGCCTGGAACCGCTTTGTAATCAGCAATGTATAGTATTCCATAAAGCCTCGAAAAAACAAGAAAAAAGAAGAGCAGCCTTAATCTGTAATCTGCATGAGTCCAAAATCAGAGTTTTACGACTCGACGCAGGGAAAAGCCTTCTGAAAGCTAAAGGTTTAAGTCTTGAGTAGAACTATTTCCCAATTCCACCTTGGGAACATTCCTCAGGCCAAACCCCACTGCACCACATGACATCAATTTCCTGCTGGGAAAATGCAATCAAGATGGCCGTATGGACGTGTGCGTATTAGCCTCCTGCAACACTCCGAGCTCAGGTCCAGGTGGAGAAGAGAAGAGCCCCTCGTTGTGGTCCTTTGAAAAAAGGATTCTTTAAAAATCCATATTGTTTACAAGGGGAAGCCTTGAACGCCGACGGTTTGGACATTTCCAAAAACAAAAGAAAATGCAGCTCTCAACACAGGGGAAACTGCCGAGCAACGCAGGCATTTCAGAGCTCCTTCAGCATCTACCGTATGATGTCAGGGGCCCAGTTTGATTTATAGTAGTAATAAAATATTTTCTGGGCCCAAACACGGAAAGGAACTGGATCAATTACAGCAGCTGTTTCTGAAAAGCAGCTGGCTGTGTGTGGCGCACACACACACACACACACACACACACACACACACACACACACACACACACACACACACACACCATCATGTGAGCCGTTTACTGAATATGAAAAACAAAACCATTTATAACAAACCTCCACTGCAGACTTGGCACACATGCAGTAAACATAATGGAGTAAACATGAAGCAAACACTCCCATG
Organism: Taurulus bubalis; assembly: GCF_910589615.1. Lineage (NCBI taxonomy): Eukaryota > Metazoa > Chordata > Actinopteri > Perciformes > Cottidae > Taurulus > Taurulus bubalis. The sequence goes on from NC_136592.1 coordinate 4,639,170, forward strand.
GTTTTATACAGATACCATTGGGCTACACACTGGGCCAATAGGCTTTTCATTCAAAAATAATAAAAAACTCAGCAAAAGATTTTTCTTGGAATACTTTTTTTTTTTACTCACCTTGTCCATGTGGAATATGAGGTCCAGCTCACAGACGTTTTCAAAGCATTTATCCAGCGTCTCCACAAACACCTACGAATGAAGAAGAAGATCTGGACAATCAAAAAACTCCCCAAATGAAGTTCAAATGTTGTTATTGTACAGAGGAATATTTTCAAAGGTGAGACTGGAGATTTTAATGATATTTATGGGGTTTAAAAAAAAGAGAAAAGAAACGCTGGATGTCCTCTGGGATTGTTAATTGGCATAGTGCTTATAAATCTGCAGAATCAGTGAAGTGAAGGAAAGACAAGCCACTGGTTCTGTCTCATACTGAACATTTATAAAAAACTACAGAAAATGCAACTGATTTAGCAAATAAAATCAATATCGATGATAATATTCCTAAATTGCAGGTTGTTTAGTGAAACTATTCCTACTTTTGTAGGGCTTTGTGTTGGTTACAACAAGATTCAGACGGACATTGTTTTAACTGTCTTTTATTCCACGTGCCGTAAGTCTCCTTTATTGACGATGACGCCGGTTTGCTGCTGATAAATATCTGATGACAGCAATCAGTGGTAGGTCTGAGCAGGTCGGTGGCATTGCTTGGACTTTTTAAGAGAACTAATTGTTGTGGGTGTGAGTGAGTTACATATCTTGTGAGCTATCACAAGTGCAATAAAGACATCTTTATTATTCTTTATTGCTTACCATCTCACCCAGAGAGATTTCCATCGAGATCAGCAGAGTTAGGTTTCATTTCCTCAGTTCCCAGACATTAAAAAGCAACCAGTGAGGACGCAACGGGTTTGATTCCCCGAAATGAGTCAGATGCAGCATAACGTAATAGAAAGGAGCTTGTTAAGCAGCTCGAGGGGGCGAGACAGAGAGTCTTCTTTTCACCTCGGAAACCCTGCGCCGCCACAAATGTGTCTGCAAACAGAGTAGAGGCTGACCTGGATCAGGTCCAGGATGCCGAGCTCACTCTCAGACGAGTCCACGCAGAAGACAAAGTAGAGGGTCGCGTAGTGCCGGTAGATGAGCTTGTAGTCGGAGCCGCCGATGAGACTGCAAGAAGATTACCCACACAAAAAATGAGGCTACCTTACAAGAAAGTTCCAGCATCGCGCCGTGTGTAAATGAGACTGAAACAAATAGGTGTTTGCTGTAAAATCTCACATTCAGGGTTCTCTATGTAAATTAGTTGATGAGAGAAATGAAAAAAAGTGTCTGAGTCCACATCCACTCTGTGCGTTTTGCCTCCATCTAGTGGATAAAGTTGTGCTACTGCAGCTGCAGACAGCAAACCAGACTGAGGAAGTCCACACAGATGGCCCCGGGGTGTATAGTCATGACTCATGTGCTTCAGTCTCAAAACACACCTCTCTCTTTCTTTTTTTGTGATGCACATGTGGTACAAATACGTGCTCCGTTATTCCCTTGTCAAAGTGCAACTTTTTTTTGTCCAGAACGGAAGCCAAAAACACCAGTACTTGCCTTCCACCCTCCAAGAAGTTGCAGACGTTGTCGTCTCTTTTAGACACCAGATGGAAGGTCTCTCGAATGATCTGCTGCTGCATCTCCTCTGCCTGCGGGGAAACACGTGGCATGGGCTGTTAAGTGCCGACCATTCTGGGAAATGAAAGTCAGTGTACAGCCATTGTTTTGAGTGATATTTCATTCTTAACTCTAAATTGGCTGATACAGTAACATCCCGTCATGTGATCAAACTGAAAAGCCGTTGGTGCATTCGTAAATTCCCACTCATAGCAAATGATGATGTTTAGGGTCACGGGATCTGGTGACGTGTGGCTAGTGGTGGAGGAAGTATTCAGATAATTTACTTAAGTAAAAGTACTAAGACCACAGTGTAAAAAAAGAAAGAAAAGTAAATGACTTATGTAAAAGTATGTAAGTATAATCAGGAAAATGTTTTTCAGGAACAAAACTGTAAAAGCCCTCAATGCAGACAAATGCCCTTGTGACTTTTATGCCATTATATATAATAATTAGATCATTATTATACATGCATCCATATACAAACTGGGTTTTACTGATGTAGTTGGAGTGGAAGGACTGCAACTGTGATGAGTATTTTCACTATGGAGTATTCTGCTGATAATTTCCTCCCTTAATTGGTTGATCTATTGGCTCAGGGACCTTCAGAATAATGCAACCTTATCGTGCAGGTAAATGTAGAGTACAGTACTTCCACCGCTGCTGCTTGTTTACCTGCACTGATGAGCTCTAGTTAGTCAGTGATTACTACGAACTAAGCCCTTAAGTAGTGACGGTGTATTTGCACAAAGCACACAAGCTACGTGTGTTCGACCCGTATAATTTTGCTGAGGGAAGTATACATTGTTATATATTATGTTACAAAGAGATATGTTGGCCTGAATAAGAGAAACTGACACTTAAAAAAGGGGCTGGATTAGCTGTTAGCTACGTTTGCTCCCCTACAGTAAACCATTGCAAGCTAGCGCCAGCTTACGTTATTTATACTACACGCGCGCATGCGCACACACACACACACACACACACACACAAATAAATATATATATATATATATATATATATATATATATATATATATATATATATATATATATATATATATATTTAAAACGAGATCTTAGTAACATTTGTGATGGGGAGTATGCACTAGCTGACAAAAGCTGACACCGCTCAATGAGTAAATGCAATGAGTAAACGCAGCAATAGCAATTACTGCTAATGTTTTGAACAGCGACCCCACAAATACTTACAAAATACTGGTAGAATCTGATCAGCCGCGGCTTTCCGTGGTTGTTAAATATCAGGATGGCTTTAATCATGTCTGTTATTTGGTGTTGTCGAATGACAATATAGAGTTATTGTTAAAATGTTACAGTTTTGACTAGTTAGGTTGCGTTAGCTCGGGTGCTAAAGGGCTCTCTCAGCTGCCGGATGAGCTAATTGCTTACATCCGGTTGCGTCTCCACATTCAGCAGCCGACCTTCAACGGACACCTTTTAGTTTTTTAGTTCCGGGCCAGGAGGAAATGAAGATGCGCCTTCGGGGCATTGTTAGAATCATGTAAACAAGCATATGAAGATCCGAGTTTCTCATTTTCCATGTTAATGTCATACCCCAGGATGAGGCTAACACTTGGACCGTGGACACAATCTACGGTGATCAATCAGTCAGAAATAATCATAGTTCAGATATTTATGTATGTCTGGGTAAATGTAATGATGATTGGATTTACAGTATACTTTGTGGCTGTAATTCACTGTGTCCCTGCTTCCTATACACATTAGTAGAATATGTCCACTACTTCTCTAAACACATTGGGTAGGACACATCTTTAGACTTGAGACACCATCAAATATATTACAAGCGCCCTGAAGTGGAGCAGTTTATTGATGCTCATTTCATTTAATGATTTTTTTCTTCTTCCATTAAGTGTAAAACCCACTGTTGAGGGTTTTACACTGTTCCTCTTCCTCTGTGCTTTCCATGTGTCATCTGAGTTCTGAGACTTTTCACCGCCACGTTACATAATTTTGCAGTCTTTGTGACTAATGCACCAGCAACTGAGGCACCACGCTAATTACTGGACCCTTTGTACCTTTGTCTCTGCCGCTGCGTTGAAATCTCAAAGCAGTAACGTCACATTAGCTGTACCTTTCTGTGTCGTGACCAACAGCAGTCGGGGAAAATGTGAATCGAAAGCAACGGTGTGTAATGTAAAAAGCAAGAGACTCCAAAATCAATAAAGGGACCGTGATGATACGTTGACCCTTGCCAGCACTCTTGAGCAAATCCTTCCCTCATTGCATTACAAACTACGGCCTCCCAAGTGGTTAATTTAATTTGAAATCCATGATGGCCACCCTGTGAAACAAAACATAATTTAAAAGGTTTTCACACATTGAAAGGCAAGGGGCCTTTTTCAATGAAGACATCCTGATGCGCTGTAGAGGACATGTGAAAACAGCAGAGATGTAAAAGATCCAATGAACAATGGCTGAATGCAATGTATCATGAATCCTTTTGACAGTGCGTACGCAGCGTGCCAGGTCATCGCCCACCGGGACACTTGAATGGTACCGAACCACCGTTAATGTAAAGTTAAATGTCTTATTTTCATCTCAGCAAGAGGTAAAAGGCCTTAAGTTGAATGTCCTGGGGCCTTAGTTTCTGCCATGTTTCTAAGTGGACTTTATGCGCATGCATGTGTGTGCTCATTGGCGAACTATTTGGAGATTACTTTTACTTCTTGACACCAAGGGGATTTTGCGTCTTAGTGATTTCATTTCGGGATCTACCTATAAAGCAAGGAATCCCTTTGTCTGTCTGTCTGTGCCTTTCCCTTTCACCGTGAGTCCATTTTTCCGTTGTGAAACTTGATAGAAACTGATAACGCTAATCATGTTTTCCGTTTGCAAAATACTGTCGCTAATTTAATCTGTGCCGTACTGCATAACTGAGGTGGAAATACTTTTGCCAAGTGTGTTTCAGTGTTGTTTTATAACCGCGAGTAAACCCGACCTGAATGCATGTTTTCAGGGTCGGGTTCAGTGATTTGGGGAACTTTTGAACCCGTTCTCTAATTTGAAGTGGTAGAAAAAGTACCCCAAAATGTTTCTAAAGTAAAACTAATACTGGGCTATTAAACGTCCCCAATTCCGACAAAGAGAGGCATTATCAGCACAATGTACTTAAATGTACTACCAAGTACACTATTTGGTTTGGGACCCCTGCAGCGATCGCTTCCTTGAGATTATGTTGTAAAGTATTCTTCACGTTAAGAAGTAGAAGGTTATGAGGATATTCCTCTGTGAAAGTTGACAAGAACTTTGCTCGAACTTGAACTTGTTTCTCTGAGTTCTCTTCATGTTTGGGGGAGCAGTCGTGGGTAAGCGGCGTGAACAGGAGGGGGCCGAGCACACGGCCCTGGGGGCCTCCGGTGTTCAACACTGGAGTGCAGGAGTTTGGGCTGCCAATCCGAACTGCCTGGGGTTTGTTTGTGAGGAAATCTAATCACTTTGAGAGTGAGCTAAGTAATTAGTAGACTATAGAGCTGAGTTGCATATTTGTAAGAGTTTTGTGGCTGAGTTATTTCAGGGTACAACGAGTGAGAATTAACATACAACATCTAAACATCATAATGCATTTCAGCTGTTTGAGACCTTTTGTAGATGGGAGCCCCAGGATGCCTCATGGTGAAGTCTGGTGTGTTTTTTTTAACCTTGAACCAGATTGTAGGCCTATTCCGTGGTGTTTCTGACATGACTTGGGTGTATACAGGTGTATTGAGGAGGACCCGAGGAAGCACAGTGGGTGTGACATTGTTTGGATGAGCGTTTTCCACAGACATGTTTTCAACAGACACCGCACGAGCAAAACGGGAGAAGAGTATGGGTCATCAGTAGGAGATCTACAGTTTATGGGGTCGACAACCTAAATCTACATAATGTCATACCTTACCTATCAGATGGGGGTTCCTGAGGCAAAACTCATTGGGTTATCTTTGGGTCTACTCTCAGTCCACCTGGGGTATTATGGAGCCACAACCACCCCACCTCCGCCACCAAACCAGGCCAGCTGACACCCCGCACTTCTGCGTGATCAGAACCCAGCGACATCCAAACCGCTGGACCGCAATTCCTGTTCTGATTTCATATCCATTAATTCTCTGTTGTATGTTTTTCATCATTAGTGCAAGCAAAGCCACCCGGGCTGTTGTCTGCATATCATCTATTATTTCCCCTCTAAATTCCCTTCCTCCTGCATGAGCACAGTGGAAAACAAACAGACGCTCATTAGCATGTGTGACCCGTTGGTGGTAAACAGGCTTATTTCCACATGAGTGCGGTGCGAGAATGGATTCCACCGGGACAGTCGAGGTAGGTGGGCCCGCCGGCTGCCTTCATGGGGACTTTAATGGGGACTTAACAAATGCAAGTGGACAGGCACAACATTCTCTGGCACAGGGAGGTCATGTTGGTACAGTGAGCACTTGTTAGAGGGTGACTCACTGTATGCTGGACTCTTGGGTGGCCACCGATATTCACTTCAGTTTTTAATGCGCATTTTCTTTTGTCTTCCTCCCTTCAGTGCTAATTGTCGGATTGTGACGGATGCTTGAGTGCGAGTCTGCCAGAGCTGAGGTAATGTGCGGCGGTCGTGTAATGCCTCTGTGCTCCTGCTCTGTGAAGTGATGAAAGCCGTCTGTATTTACGGGGATAATCAAAACCGTCAGGGGGCTCTTCTGTGGGCGGGTTTTTGTTTACCGTCTCGCTTCTCTCGCAGCATTGTGGCCCCGCGGACCTCAGAAGAGCCTCGCGACCATACCTGTCCCAAGCGTCTCAAGCGAAGTGTGATGAGTTGTTGGTGAGTTGTTTTAAATTCCCTGACGAACAGGTGAGGCGACAGTCCCCCTTTGTATGCAGCCTGCAATCGACAGTGTGACATTATTTTGCCTCTCCGTTTCGTGGATGTTTTTGGCGCTCGGTAGGCCACGCAAGGCCAAGGTTGACTTTTGAAATCCCTGTTTAGGTCTGTGACTCAGAGCTTCAACACCTGCAGGGTTGTTGTATCTACTAGACATTGTATGCCTTCAGAAGGAATACGTTCATATTTGTCATAGTTTGCTTCAGCAAATTGAGCTTTTACCCCATCCTGCTTGTGATTTATTTGACTGTAGAGTTGAAGCATGCAGTTGGGTCTGATTCCCTCCAGATGGCGGCATTTCGGTGCCTTTCCAGGGGAAACCCAGAGCCGAATGTTTTTGCATGAGTTGCTACCAAGCAAGCTCCAAAAACACATAACTACTGTGATGGATTTTGTAATATAGTGTTACAAGGCATGGGGGATTAAGATCAACGAGACTTTTTGGGGGGAGTAAATTAGATGATTGATATTCCATTCCATTAAACAACGTTAAATAGCCTAATGTAATGTCATAATGTAAAAACAACCATGGCCTTTAATAATGTTATTGTCTGGATAACCAAAAAAGACAGACACTTAAAAGCAAGTCGTGAATATGACGACGCGAGTGATATTTGCACACGTAGGCTATGAATGACAGGCGTATAACACCGCGGTTATAGAGACACAGCTGTGACTGCGTGGATTCAAGAGTGTAATTACAGGTGGCGCAGACAGACACGATCTTTGTATAGGCTGCTGCGTGTTTATGAGCAGCAAAACAACCCTGATCCTGGATCAGCATCCCGGATTTGCTTCCCGCCGCGTCGTAAACGGAGTCGCTCCGGCGGCGACCAGAGAGGAGATGTTTCAGTATGAAGTCTCACTCTGTCTGCGTTTTCGATCTGGCATGGGGGGGGGCTTTTTCAAAGCAGTGCAAACAAGTAACGCATTCGGCGAATTTGGGAGGGGGGACAGTATGTTTGTGTTTGGGCTACTCGTAGATTAATAAAGGCACACATACAAATTAAAAAAACGCCTCATTGTCTGGTGTGAATGTACAAGTCGGCGTAGTGAAGTGGTCCTTGTGGACATGTGCGAATTACAATGACGAGTAACGACATGCGGCGTCCTTTTAATTAATTAATATCGATGTTAATATGGTTAAAACAGACTTATTGTGCGTGCCAGACCAGTCACTATGGAAACTGCTCTCCCGACAGTCGCCAAACTGCAGTCGGAGCGACGCCCACTTCCCCAGACTTTGGAAGGCGGGGCAGAGAGTGAGGAGTGATTCATCTTCGCACACAGAGACGATCTCTGCGCAGGGCGCCGTGTTTACAGCGAACACGGCAGACTGCAGACGGATCGAAGGAGCCCGCGTACGTACCTGTGCGTTAATCTGTCTACCGACGCTCAGCTACCTACCGACGGAGGCCATTTGCATAACCACTTGACCCGAGCCCAAGCAATAGGGTCAAATAATCCGTTTTTCCGCTGATATGAAGGCGAATTACTCCGACCACAACAACGCGGTGCGTGTGTGCATGATGAGCGGCTGAGGAGGAGGAGGAGGAGGAGGAGGAGGCTGCGGTCTGAAACTAGATTTTTATCCTGGATATTTCGGAAGAAACGTCGTGTCGTTCACATCAAGGAGGCTGCGCATCAATTTAACATGTTGCTGTGCGCCACAGACAGTCTCTTTCCATCCCGGTTTTAGGGAGGGTTGGACTCGTATTCTGCCTCCCGAGGAATTCTCCAGCAGCCGATGGCCGTTTTTTCCTCCGGATATGGAGCGCGAGGATGCGGATCACACGGGGGTCCCCGCCGCCGGGTTCACCGCATTGCTTTCATCACACACACCGGTGCGGCGTTGTTAAAAAAAAAAACGATGAATGCGTATTTTCTTGCCAGAGGAATAAATCCGTGATTTGTTTTGTTTTGTTTTTTTTGGTTTGGACTCGAGGAGGCTCTCCCCGCTAGCTATTAGCTCCATTAGCCGGCTAACGGCTACAAAGCTGGAGATTTAAAGAAAAAAAGAAAACCGCTTTTTTAAAACAATTCTGAGCAGGTTTTGCCCACGTCTCCTCCCGCCCCACTCGACACATGTATCCGCAGGGTCTGGGAGGGTTGACTCGTCCAGGAATGAGGTCTCGGACGGAAAGGAGCCGCTTGACCTTGTTTTGGGGTCTGATGCTGGGTCTGTCGTCCTGCCTCCGGCCCAACACCGCAGAGAGTAAGTAATGCTACCACACACACACACACACACACTAAACACACACGTTGCTCTTTCCACGCGCCGCGAGTGTGTGAAGACGGTTCGCTTTCGTTACACGAAGCTGCAGCAACAACAACCTCCATGCTGTACTATGCACCGTGTGAGAGTGCACGTTGTAAATGGAGGAGGCAATGTTTTTAATGCAATTTATTACATTTGTGGAGAAAATAATCAGAAAGATGAGTATTGTAAATGATGCTTTACATCCCAACGTGGGGTCATGCGACTATATGGGTTCATGCGAGTTTTGAATTGGCCTTAATAAGTCTACTGCATATTTATATAACTCTAATTTGATTATAGTGGGGGGAACACATTTAAATATGTGCAGAGAAGTGGTTATTCTGTGATGTAGACTGTAGAAAGTCTGGTTGTAATATTGTAACTTGGTTTTTGAGACTCACCACAGAAAATGGGTCAGTTTAAGTGTTTTGGTAAATCAAGCTATTATATATATATATATATATATATATATAATGTGTGTGAGAATGTCAACTCTGAGTCACACACAATGTTGGTGAGTTAGAATACACAATAAGTGGATGGCATCTGTGTTCTCTGTAGGACTTGAGACTTTAAAGGACGGGTAATCGAGTTGGGTTTGGCTCATCTTCCTCCACATCCAAAACAATTCCTCGACCCCGTGTCAGGGACCGTGACAGATTCACTCCCCGTATCCGCTCCGTTCGATCAGACGTCCCGTCCACAGGCACACGCAGACACTGTTTCTGTCTGGGTCGTTGTCGGGAGCAGGAGGTGTTTATCACAGGGTCATTTGTGATGTTTTTATTGCCCTCTTTATTTGGTGTACCACATAGGTAAAGGTTCAGTTAATTTTCAGTCATATGTTCTGAACCTTTCCAAGGTTTCCGATGAGACAAAGTAGACGTAAACGGAGTGAACGCAACACAACAGAGATTGTCAGTTTTTGACTTTGTTCTGTGTGTTGGTGTTCTTTCCGAAAGGGGTTTCTAATGTAATACTAATAACTCAACACTCCCGGTCTTTTACTCTCCTCTACCAAACAAACTCGGGGATACCCTGACATTGGAAATATTTTTGCGAATACCAGGCTGCTGCAACATCCTCCCCTCAGCCGGATGATGTTAACCACAAGGCTGAGGTCAGAGGTTGTAGTTCAGCGATAATCCATTGAAGTAAACCATCAGTACTTTGAGGTGGACTTTTATTGAAGCTCACAACTTCTCCTCAACGTGTAAACCCTCAAATCCAATCCAAATTATTGCTTATTTTTTATCTCCTAAAAATGTAAAGAATTCTAATTTTTTCCCATGTTTCCACTGGGCTTCCCTGATGCATTTCATTCACCGCGAGGCGTCGGTAAGGGGTGGATGTTTAAAGGGGGGGTGTTTGAACCAGGGTTTTAAAATAGAACCAGCGAGGCACGCAAAACAGACTAAGTTCTGTTGATTGGAAAGAGTGAGAAGCTTGTGAACTGTGTGTGTCATGGGGTTTACTGTTCACCCCCTCCTAGTGGTGACAGGACAAACCTGGAAGAAGCAGATAGGTTCTCCCATCAAAACGTGTGTGCGTAAGAGTGTGTGTGTCTTGTGTGGCCAAACTCTCAAGCATTCCCGCTGGTTTGCTGTATCAGCTGGGACGAGAGGGTTCGGGTAAACCGGGGTCAGCTCTGTTCAGCTGCAGACGCTGCCTTTTTCAGAGAAACCAATCGAGTTGTATCTGTCAACAGTGATCTTGTTCTTCTCACCTTGCCTCTCATGTGGAAAAGTATTTATTAATTACCCCTCCCCCTTCTCTCCTTCGGGCAATCTGTCACGAACAGGATGGAGAAATGTATGAAGTGGCAGCGAATTTGCTTCCCATTTCTCGGCCTTGTTGGACTTCTCGTGGATTTCCTCCGATTGTCTCGGTGCTGCAGCCAGTTGAGGGAGAGGAAAAAAAGGTTATCAAAATCAAAATATTTGATCTGGAGGCTCATCGAAGCTGCAGAGATAGACCTGTGTACTCAGCTGTTTAGAGATGTGTCAGTGAGAGAGGAGAGGAGAGGGGGAGTTATTAAGCCGCTACACCTGCCAGCGGTATTCTCGCTTAGCTGAGCTGTAAGCTTTCGATCGGACGCTTTTTGTTTGGCGTGGTCTAGGAGCAGTTTCCCATGAAAGACAGCAGGGGCCACGGAGGGTGAAAGCTCCCCGGCTGCGGTGACGCCGCACCGCCAGCCGGCGCGTCGTCTCTCAGGCCCGGCTTGTATTAACAGGTATGCAGCTCGCTGAAGGCTGCTGACAGTGTGCACTGACAAGTAGATTATAGAGAAAGACATAAAGGGCATACCAGCGCACTGCCTGCCTGCCTTGAATCACACTAGAGGCATTTAATAATGGCTCACAAGAGGCTCGGAGAGAGAGAGAGAGAGTGAGAAAAAGAAGACTGAAAGCTCTCAGCCGTTTTGGTCCAAAATGCCGACAGCTCTCTGTTTTTATGGGAGAGCTAAATTATGCCCGATTTTTTTATTTTTTTTGTTTTAAATGCAAAGAAAGGCGATGGGGCTTTATCATTTTTTTTTTTACCACAGCTCCAGTGTGCTTGGAAACTTCTGCCACAAGTGGGGTTGTGACAGAGGTCGACCGTGGGAAAGGTTGTACGCTGGGTGTAGTTGTTGACTGTGGAAATATATGCTTTTTATTAAAAAAAAAATAAAATTGGAGAAAGAATTATAGGACAATCTTAAAAACTGGCCCATCTTTCTTTTTCTTTTTTTTTCAGTGAAGAGATCTGCTTCTATTTGCCCTTTCTCTCTCTCTCTCTCAGCGTCTGTTGCTACTTTCTGTAGGCGTTTACCTATATGTGCTTGAAAAGGATCAAGGAGCGTTCCAGTTGGTGGCCTTGAACTGGATGATATGTGTAATGTAGGGATGACACTTTCTCTTTGCAGGATCTGATCACAAAGCTTGTTTTTAAATCTCTAAGCAAACTAGGTCTAAAATGGAGCGCTGACTGTAAAGAGATTCAATTTGCACACAGACCCCCCGACTCGAGATGATACACATTTAAATGAAACCTGCACCTTTAACAGGTGTCATTTGCAGTCATAGACCACGTTCCTAGACATCAGCATACGGTTGGTATCTTTCCTAATAACGATGTACAATATATTTCTGAGCATGTCCTTTAGTTCCCCAAATGGAAAAGTACAAAGTGGCACAAAAGTTGTCTGGAATTTGACCTTCCGCATCAACAAGTTGACTGAGCTCTATTGGACAGGTGTTACTTGCACACACACTCGTGAGTTTTATTTGTTTTATTACATACCTGCAACTTGCATTGGGGTAGTGTCATAAAATCCTAGTTGTCTCTCTTTTTGTGTGTGTGTAACTGACCCCAGAGCTGCTGTTCAGTGGATAGGTTTGGACTCTTTGAGCTGCACAACCTAAAGATCTTGAGATGTATATGTATACGTGTTCTGATCCAGAAATACATTATTACAGCTAAAATTGAGACAACTGAGAATATGAAATGGTGATTGGTGTGTGTAACTGGTAAGACCTGTTTTCAGTACCATGTTGTGCTTTGCTGTCAAACCATGTGAAGATGGCTTGGGGAAAACATTTCCATTGCCAGCAGAAGGGTTCAGAGTGTTCTTTTGGAAATTAAACATGGTTCCACCTCAGTAACGGAAATACTGTTTTATAGTATTCTGCATTGAGACATTTACTCGTACTGTGTAACTTGTCTTTCTGCTCTTTTTAAAGGGCCACCGTGAAGCAGTTAGGGCAGAAATGTAAAACCCTTTTAATAAGCATGTTTTCTTTAGTGTATAATAACCTGAAAATAAGAATATTTGGGTTTTTGTCGAGGGAACCAGTGCGATGCTAACTTTTGTGGTACCTCATCCTTGCAGGGTTCCCTGAATCCCTGCAATTTATTTTCTTCGATTATACAGAGACATCTAGTGTGGGAATATGCATCGCCGTCGGCACTTTGCTCTACGTCTATGTCATTGGGTTGGGAAACAAAACATCTATCACTAACACCAGCCCGAATGTTTATTTATAAAAATGTAGTAATTAAGAAAACAATTACATGTTTGCCTGTCATGCACCGTCTCTCCCAAACCTCTCTGCGTCATCATCGTACAGTAAAACTTTATGGACCGGTTTTAAAGTACTGGTGTGACTACCTGTGAGCTGCTCGCGTGAGTTTTCCATGACTCACTTCCTACCAGCTTTTGAAGTCTGAATCCTCACACTGATGTGCGATAATGGCCTCCATGTTTCTGTGGGTGCTGCTGGGGCTCGGGCCAAGTATTGTGTAGAGCACAGCACACAGGTGGGAATACAAGTCGGAAGGGCAAACACTCTCACGCCGATCATCACCGATTTGCCGCACCAAACTTTTTCTGGTTCGGATTCAGAGCAGTGTCTTCTTCTACTTTGCTTTGCGTTCAAAGTATTTCTTCGTCTAAATAGAATCAGAGTCTACTGTAAAAAAAACAAGTGCTGCCCGTGTGGCTAAAAACAAATGTAAACAAATCTATTTTGCCCTGAACATGAAATTGCATAAATACATGTTTTTTCAATTTGTTCACATCAAAGGGCAGACAACCGTCCTTTGTTGTCCGTCCTTTGATCAAAAGCCCGGACATATTCACTTCTGTGATCTAGTGCATACACTAGATCACAGTGTATGCACAGACTGCTGCAGGCGGATACACTTCCAGGAGGGGGCGCTGCATTGCACGTACAGCTGCTGTTTTTATCCACGTTAGCAGCGGCAATGCTGGTCTGTCGGTCCACAGCTTTAGTCCAGGCTGAAATCAAAACGACTACCGGATAGATTTCCATTTCAAATATACATTCATGGCCCCCAGAGGATAAATCCTACTGACTTTGGTGATCCCCTCACTACCACGTGGTTGACATCTGAGTGAAATGTATTTCTAACGACTGGATGTGTTGTCGTGAAATTTACCACACGTCTTATGACTTTAACCCTTTTGTGTCGTGTTTTTTTCGGGAAAAGTTCATTCTAACTTCATGACCGCCTAAAAAGGTCCTGTTCGGGTGGGCTCAACACAGACGTGACCCTCTCGGCCGTCCGCAAACCAATGGGGAAAGTCACGGTGACTACATCCACTTTAAAAAAAAAAAAAATTAAAAAAAAAATGCAAAACTAATGACATTCCCCTCAGCGGCACTTTGAGTTCAGTGTTAATAAGCTAATGTTAGCATGCTAACAAGCTAAAAAGACAGGTGAACGTGGTACACATAATACCAGCACGTTAGCATTTTAGCGGAGTTGTTGCCTCGAGTGTTGACCCGTGTTTCATGAAGAATGATGATTTGCTTGCCAAACGTCTTCCGTGATTCATTTGATTGATTGAGTTTTGTCACGTATACTGTATTTGATCAAACTAGAGCGTCTACATTTCTCTCAATAGACGATGTCTTTCATAGTGGAATAGTTTCTATGCCTTTGATTGTCATTGTGCTATAACAGCTCCATCACAAGAGCAGAGCGCTGTGACGCAAGTGGAAACAAGAGCAACTACAATGTGAACGTGATTGCGGCGAATACCTGAGCTTGAATAGAACCTGACTCGCGTGTTTACTTTGTCACGCCATGTTAAGATGGCATTGAGAATGAGAACAGCCAGGCAAACATGTTGTGTCAACAACCGCGCAGCCTCAAGTGTACCGTCAATATTTAGGAAATGCACAAACAAGCATCTCTTTATAAATATATATAATATTACCAGTTTAGAAATTTGAGAACATTGTTTTGTTAATTGCTCCGTTTCAATAGCCATTTATTGCATGGAGTGTGTAAATACATGATGATGTATCCAGATCATTTGCAAGAATGTGTCCTTGTATAATTGTTCAGCCTTTTGATTTCGCCAAGACTTTATATTGTGATGATGAAACTGTTTTGATCCCCGAGGAGAGCCTCAAATGAAAGCGGAGACATTACTAACAATCGAGCAAATGAGGTTTACGTTACCTGTTGACTTTGATGCATTACAAGTTTTTGTTTTGTCTCCCTCCCCGCAGTTTGCGGCCCCAGCATCGACATCGGGAATGACATCACCGAGTTCCGGCGCCTGGAGAACTGCACGGTGGTGGAGGGCTACCTGCAGATCCTCCTCATCGGCGACAAGAACAACAACAACGTCCACCAGGATCTCTTCCGCTCGCTCAGCTTCCCCAAGCTGACCATGATCACCGACTACCTGCTGCTGTTCCGCGTGTCCGGCCTGGACAGCCTGAGCACGCTCTTCCCCAACCTCGCCGTCATACGCGGGCGGAACCTCTTCTACAACTACGCGCTGGTGATCTTCGAGATGACCAGCCTGAAGGACATCGGCCTGTATAACCTGAGGAACATCACCCGCGGCGCCATCCGCATCGAGAAGAACCCCGAGCTCTGCTACCTGGACTCCGTCGACTGGTCGCTCATCCTGGACGCCGAGTTCAACAATTACATCGCCGGGAACAAGCAGTCCAAGGAGTGCAGCGACGTCTGCCCGGGCATCATGGAGAACAACCCCCAGTGCAGGAAGACCATGTTCAACAACAACTACAACTACCGCTGCTGGAATTCCAATCACTGCCAGAAAGGTAACACCGGCTGACACACACACACATACACACACACACATATATATATATATATGCACGCTTGCAATTGCTTGCTGGGGATTTGAATTGCAAATTGAACACGCAGACAGTCGAGCCTTTGGCCTGATTTGCGCGGTTGTGAATTTGGGAGTGTAATGAACGGCTCTGTGCCTACAGCTGTGGCCTGCTACCTGTCACTTTAACTGCTCTGGCTGTTGTGTTTTGGCTGCAGGGAAACAGGGAAGCAGGGAGGGGGCTGTTGCTATGCCCGATCGACTCGTCTTGCAGATCTTTGCTGTAATACATCTCAGGTGTTTATCCAAGAGCTAAACGGAGGTATCGGTGGAGTGTGCGATTTAGCTCTCGGCCCCTTGTCGCCGCCGAGCGAGCTTTTCCGAATGCGAGCAACTACCGGCCGTCGAATGACAACCTCTGTTTACTGACATCCTCACAAGAGGCAGTAGCTCACATATTCAGGTGTCTTGTGTCGGTTCCATGCGAGTTCAATCCAGATCTGCCTGCAAAAATAACTGAATCAAAGCGTCTCAAGTTTAATCAAACCACTCCAGGGCGCGATGGGTTTGAACCTGACCTTTTTTAATTTTGTGTTTACGACTGCAGCGTTTTAGATGACTCGTTTCAGACAACATGTTTTGACTGACTGACTGACTGTGTGTGTGTGTGTCTGGCCGAGTTGTATTCCCCCGGGTGACTGGCGCCTTGCTGCAGACTCAGCATGTTGATGTTTTCGGTCTTGTGACATGGAACGGTCGCGGGACCGGTCCTGGATCGCTTGCATGTGTGCACCTGCACCGTACAGACGCACGCCGTCCAACACGAATCGTCGGGAGCGGCAGAGTGTGGGAGAGAAAGGACGGACGGTGGAGGAAGACGTGTTGGGTGGATGGATGAGGGAGGTGGAGGAGGAGCAGAGCTCTGTGCAGTTTATCATTTCTCACGTCAGCAAGAACACACTATAGAGAGAGAGTCCACTAGACCTCTTCTATTTGTTAAAGTAGTAAATACCGCCGTGTTGAAATACTCTGTTACAAGTGAATGTCATGCATTCACAAACACACTGAGGTAAAAGTATTAGCATCACATACTTAAAGTTCTCATTATGCAGGATGGTGGCCCATTTCAACTAGTAACTAAAGCTGGAACACAAATGTAAAGTACAATATTTGCCTCAGAAATGTTGTTACGTATAAAGTTTCATCAAATGAAGATACTCCTGCTCCTCCAAAAGGCGCTTTGTCGGCATAAACAAGGATGTGGTAAGGATGTCATGTGTAACGGCTCTGCACACAGAGTACAGGGCCATCTTTCTGTCTCCACCCTGTCGAGACTAGACCAAAACATGTTTTGTTTTTTTAGAGTCAGGGCTGTGAAGGACAGGAACTGTATTTGGATGTTTTTTTTAAATAGGCAACAACTAAATGCCTTGTCTAGTCGTAATAATTCTATTACCAGTGCTAGTGTGACAGCTGCTGCTTCTACTGTTTCTCTTACTACTACTACTACTGCTTCTTCCAGTGAGTTTACCACAGTTACTAAAGTAACTACTGTACTAAAGTGTTGGGGGCCACCTGGAGTGCTGCAGGAATGAGTCCCAATACCCAGACATTAGTTTACTTTAGTTTATACTCGCGTGCAAGCCTCCGCAGATGACGTCATCGTCAAATGTAGATTTTAAGCTCCAAGAAACAACTTGCAAAGCTTCATGCAACAACGGGGGAAGTAAGCGTTACCATTTTTTGCACGACCGGTTCCCTCTAAAATAAAAAAAGGCGGTTGCTAACAAGCGGCTAAATGAGACTACAAAACGCCGTCACGGCCCGCCTTTATCCGTAATACAGAAAACGAACAGCGATCCGCACTTGGCCTCGTGGTCAGAATGACTGGACGGATGAGATGCTTTTAGGCACGGCTGGTGTGTTCTGTGTTCACTTGGCATCTTCCTATCCGAACTGGTCGACGCTTTTTGTTCAGTCGATTTTAAGCGGCCTAAAAATAGAAGGAACGGAGAACGACCCCGCGGAGATGCATACGCAGCCAACCCCAACCCGGGGGCGGCGGCTCCTGAGGGAGTTTGTCGGCCGGGGCGAATCATTTGCTGCTGCCGCTGCCTTTTCAAACCGCATTGATCTGAAAGCAACACGAGCACCACTGCTCTCGCTGCAGAGGCTGCGTTGTTGTGCTATTGATTGAGCATTTCATTGGAGAAGTCTGGTGTTGCTAAAACCAGGCTTCATTAAAAAAAAAAAAAAAAGGCCGATAGCTGGCTGACCAAACAGTGCTCATTCCCCCTCAGTTGTCTGCTTGGATGCTGCTTGGATCCTGTCTGTTTTGTCCCAGTATCCGCAAACACAACACAATCTGATGTCTCCGCCGACAGCGCCCCGTATAACGCTTCAGGAATCTTATCTGGGATCTGTTGTTTGAGTGTGTGCCTGGCTCACAGGCCCTCTGCCGTGCCGGCGTGAGAGTCATCTTTGTATTGTGGAGGCATTTTGTTTCCAGACCCCGGCCATTCACCGGATCAATACATGACGGAAGGGGGAAAGTGTTTCCATTGAGTTACTATAAAGGACCTTCTTTCAGCCCGGAACTCATTCATAAAACTGTTACAAGGAAAAGAGGGTTCAAAGCCTGTTTCCCTTCCCTGGGAAAGTGGAGTTTTCGTTGTTTTTTTTGTCTCGTGGTGGGGGCTACATTCTCCCATGTTTACTTCCCTCATTTGTTTTTTTGGGCAATCTGGTTTGGGTGTTTTGTCTCGTTCATAACTCATGGGCTTCTTCTAAAGAAGAGCAATGTCCGTGCATACTGGGAAACAAACACACACACTCTTCTCTCTCTCTCTCTCTCTCTGTAACACACACACACACACACACACACACAACACACACGCGCTCTCATTGAGCAGCATGGGGGATGTTTTTCCGGTGCTTTGTTTGGTCTGAGGAGATGAAAGCACATCATTAAAGTACAAAGTAGGTCTTCAGGGATTTACTGGAAGGATTTTTTTTTTTGTGGTCTTTTGTTAACCCCTGGCTGAAGGGATTACACATTGAGGCGTTGTCAGTTAAGACACAAATCAAGTATGGCAGCACATTTCTAAAGTTTATGCCTCTTTGAAAGTTTTGGGCACATGCGACTCAGGCTAGGATCGGGCCCGAGGGGAAAAATAAAAAACTTTTGGTTCACTGTAAATCACAACAGTGACAAGCTTAGTGCTTCATCACTTCTATTCAGCAAGAAAATCAATCAGGTGTGGCTTAATGGTGTTTAAGACACATGTACCCTTAAACCTTAATTGCGTTTTATATGCCTCTCCCTCAGGTGTGTGTGTTGATTTGAGTAAATTGGAAAATCTCAGCTTATAGGATAATACTTTTAGCATTAAACGGGCGATTTTTCTAGTTCTAATTAAAACGCTGACTACGATGCCATGGCATCAGTGAAACTATGCATTAGCTGACATGCGGGCGACGCACTCTCAGCTGTGTGTGTGTGTGTGTGTGTGTGTGTGTGTGTGTGTGTGTGTGTGTGTGTGTGAGAAAGAGCGCTGACGACTGTCACATAACAGTGAGTGATTCTCCCACATCGCTTTTTTCTGTTTTCCTCCATGAGTGGCTCGTCTGTAGTGAGGGTCTGATATCAGCTGTAGGAGTAGTGCACAGTGACCACACCATTAGGGCGAGGCGATTGAAAGCATTAACACAAATTCAAATTAATCTCTAGTCTTTGCTGCTTTGAGTACATGCTCTGTGAATATACGCTGCCTCCGTAACAGAGAAGACCAAATCGTTGTTCAAAACATACAGGTAGTGCCTGTTGCATTGTGGGTATGATGGCAAATTGGCGACGACATAACATGTCTGAGTTTACGCAAATATGTTGCTAAATTTTAAAATAACACACGTTAATTCTCACACATTCTTGCTTTTTGTTGCTGCAACAAATGAAAATCCATCGCTGTTCCCCATGTAGTGCCTGGTCCTGCCCCCGCTGTGCTGTGATTGGCTACTACTGGTTAGTACAGCGGTGCTGTTATTGGTGGGTTTTCTGGCGATAGCCGCGCATGCAGAACAACTGCATAAAGGAACAGCGGAGTTAGGGTTTGAGTATGTGGTGTAGACAATATTTAAGGAAACAGTGGAGAGGGTGGAGGTGATTTTGATGGGAGTAAGTCGCAGTGAGGGAAGCCCAGCTCCAGCTAGCAGTGATGTCATGTTATCCAGACAATCTGACTTGAGTGGCCGAGCGCTTACGCCTTAAGCAAGCCCAGTGACTACGAGTTTCCGCTGAAGTCTGTCTAATCTCTGCTATGATTAGCTCTACACGTTCATGCGCTAAGTCCAGACACCCACCCACTCACTCAGTCGATCTGCACACGCTAGTCATTTCAGGGATTGATGCAGCTGGCGTGGAGCCATGTGGTCGTCCCTACGAATCCCTGTTCTGAAAGGGAGTGAGGAAATGCTCTTTCCTTCACGTCTACTGCAGAGATGCCACTAAGGACCAATGCAGACAATGCATTTACTCAACAGTCTGCATTACCCACTGTCAGGTTACCGTCTGAACCGTGTCGGTGTGTCCTTTCCATTCACAACCAGGCTTTTTATAAGGCATGCACAACTGCATATATTTAACAGCAAATGGCACAGGGGACGTCTCTTGTGGCTGTTCCCTGTTATAGCATGCTAAGAGCTAAAGAAGCTAACAGACAATTTTAAAAGCGGGAAAATCCTCAAATTTGAGAAGCGTGAGCCAGATTTTCAAGTTTTGCTTTAAAAAAAAGAATCAACTTTTAATCAAACGATTAATCAATTATCAAAATATTTTGTCAGCCGTTGAATGGCCTAATCGGTGGGGCCCTTTGATCTCACAATGTGGCTCCTGGCAGGTATGCAGAGGAGCGATACCTGCCAGAATTTGAGAGGTAAAAAGGATGCGAACCGAAAGTGAAATATGCAAAACAATCTATGTTATGCTCGTAAATCTTTCACGCCTGAAATATTTTGACGTCAGCATCGTAGTCGCTTCTATTCCTATTTTTAGATACTCGTAGTTGGAACATTCATCCCTTTTTGGTTTGAATCCAGGCTTTGAAACTGCTAGTCACACCTTCTAAAATAAGTCCTATGTGGTTAACTGGTACCACTCTTCTTGTCAGCAATAAAATGTTAATTAACACTCGATAACATCTCTAAAGATATCCTTTGGAAGTTGTATTATCAGTTTGAGTTGTTTTCACTCACAGCTGATATTCTAAAAGCAGTTATTGGTCGTGGGAAAAAAAAAATCCCAACAATTGATGGTGCACAACTGGTCCCCCGTACCCGTACCCAGAACCCAGAGGCTGTCAGGGCTGGTAATTATAGGGACGACGGCTTTGTAAACCAGGCACATCCATGCCTACTTTTAGTGAACAGTCACACCCATCCCTGGAATTCCTGGAAGAGAACATTACTGGTTTGGCTGTGTTGAAGTGCCTACTGTAATTATGTGGCCTTTAATTGTGCTCCGTTAACACCGTCGGATCGGGATGAGCCGTGACCAAGGACCGAGACGAGGCTCTTGTTTGTGGATTCTGAGGCCGGTTGCAATAGTTTATGTTTTGTTTTGAAGGCTCATTTCCCATCATTTCACTCTGTTGTGATCACAGTAGAATTACAATGAATGAGAATGAGAAGAAAAAAAGCGGTGAGTCAGTCTATGTTGTGTGTAATGTGCTTACCGTTCGTCTGTATTTGCCAGGTTGTGACAAAAACACAAACTGTTTATACATTTATCGTATCGTATTTATTGATGATTCTGTTCTTTTTTGGGGGATTTGGGGAAAAAGTAGGATGGGCCAGGAGGCTTTACTGCCACTTTACACACACACACACACACACACACACACACACACACACACACACACACACACGGATAGCCGCGACAATGCTGGGCATCTTCTCAACACATGTGACGGGACGCTGCTTGCCAGCATTCCTGCCGCATTTGACCTTTCACTAATCCCCTCGCTAGAACGACCGCTGTCCAGTATTTTGTTCGCAAGCGTTGCTAGGCTCAGGAGGCCCGGGGAGCTCTCCGAGGTGTGCACGGGTCTTGCTAGTCCGACAGCAGATATCCTCACAGCTTGGACGAGTGTCGTATTTTACGCCTTCCCCGAAGCCAGAAAACGCAGATGCTCATAACGTTAGCTAGCTTAACACGTTAGCAAAGAAGGTTGAATATCAATTATTATTAATTCATGATATCCAGTGTATGGATGGAGCCCACTATGTCCTGGCACGCTTTAAACAAATGGAAAAGCAGAATAATTTAGTTTGATATGAGGTCATGATTTTTTTTCCTTCTTCTTCCAAGTAAACTGTGTGTGTGTGTGTGTGTGTGTGTGTGTGTGTGTGTGTGTGTGTGTGTGATAAAGAGATCTATCCACCCACTATTTAAATAAACACAATTTGACTCAAAGTGGACCGATGAAGGTTAAACCAACTTGTGTTTGTGAAATGAATCTGCTGTAGAACATCTGGCATTTTATACTTTTTAAAATTTAGAAAAGTATTTTTTTAATTTTTTTTTTTTTTACAAAAGCAGAGTGAATGTGTTAAAATCCAACAACCTGATATAACAAAGAGGGACCCAGTCCAAGTGAAAATAAAACCAGAGAGCGTCAGGTATGGTGACTGTTGATATGGAAACCTGGGCTCAGTGCCATGTCCTTTCTCTCCTGAACAGAAACGATGTGATATTTGGAGAGAATTACTGTAACATTGCCTTGTTTCATTATGAACTCCAGTTACTTGCGTCATTGCAGCAACAATAAAGGCATCACGTATATAAATCATTTTGGGTTTGGACGTTTATTGTCCAACCGTAGTTCTGAGCTGCAGCTCCTTTTGGTGCAAATGTGGAATCACTCGTGATGACAGAGCATCATCTGTATTTACTGAAAACAGCCGTGCTGATCCAATGCATTCGTCAGAAAGTTGAGATTGTCTTCTTATTAACTGGACTTTTGAAGCTCAGTCGTCCTCCTCCTCCTTTTGCTGTCACAGCTCAACACCATGTGTTCCCCATGGGTGTGGAAAGAGAGCGTTGGAGGCGGGGGCCCCGTTTGCACTGAGGGTCTTAGTGAACTGTGTTTTGGATGATAAAATAGTATTACAATAACAACAATAAAGTATTCTTATCATGGCCATTGTCGTTCTGCTAATGGAGTAGCTAATGGTAGTCTGTCCTTATCTTAACTTATCTCGGCGCCGGCGGTATCAGGGAGCAGCTAGCGCGATAGCTCCCTGGGAACCAGCCTGTTATTGCCTGACCTCTCTGGAGGCTCTGGGGGACGAGCGTGTTTGATTCGTATTTTTCCACGTCAGCCAGCCGGGGGATGCCAAGAATTCCTTTTGTCTGTCGTGCTCTCGTCGTGTCAGCTGATCGGACAGATGTGCGTCCCCAACAAGTTCCACAAGGCCAACGGGTTGGCTCTGTTGTGACTCGCTTAGACGGAGTGTTTTCCCGATGTTGTTTTCATTTGCTTTGACTAGAAGATAATGACGGCCGATAATGGTCAACGCTGTTGTACAATCCTGAAGGAGAATAAACTGTTGACTTCTGTCCTTCTGTGATAAGCCTTCAAACTGGACTTACTGGTTTCTAATTCATCTTCTCCCCAGTACACTGTGGCGAAATGCCGGATACCCTTGCAGGTGTTTTTCCAAAACCATGACTTTAACAGTAATGTCAAGAAACAACTTTTCTGTGGCCTGGTCTATCTGTAGATGCATCGTTTTATTCAAATGTTAGTTTCTGTTTCATTAAATAAGTTTAGTTTCTCTACAATCGTTCCGTGCTGCTGCAGAAGCACCTCTTGGCGCTGCTGGTTCCCCGGGTGGGAGTCACCGCTCGAGGCCATCACGCGTAGCTACAGGTGTATTGACCTGTATTTATGCTGCGCAACACGACTCGCCAAGCATACCAATGAGATCTGGTCCACAGTCTCAGGAGCCGCAGTCCGTCTTGGTGTAATTACGAGGTGACAGGCAGCGGCGCGTGAACCCATTGAGAGAGAGAGAGTGAAGCTTTTCGTCACTTACATGGGAAAGATGGCTTCACCTTGCATTAGCGTTTTCCCACTCAGAGCAGCCTGTAATTATCAACAGGAAGCGTCAGACCACTCGGCTCCCGCGGGACGGCTCCTCGCGGCGTGTTGGGAGGAGATCCGGCCCGACGTTCGATGTTCTTGTCAGCAACACTGTGCAAACTGCAGCCCTTTACCTGCGCTATAGAGCAGGGCGCTACGGCAGCAGCGTCCGCCTTAGTGTCCAAATGAAGTTAACGTCTGGTTCCGCTAAAGAAGTGGAGCAAATTCCTTTTTGGAGTGGGGTAAACCCTCTTGTTCATGATTCATTTAATCAGGACAGGACCCAGTGAAGCTGTCTCTGAGTCAGCCTCCCTGACTGGCAGGTTGTGGCGCCCAGCGGCTGTCTAATCGGTCTAATGACCGATCGAACCCGCCGACTGGTTTTGTCCGGTGTCGCGGACCGCGAGGCTCAAGAGGTGAGCAGGACCGCCATGGAGGGATGTGAATGGACTGAAATAATGAGATCTTTGTTCTGCTTAGCGACTCGGCCTGTAGACGAGACACACGAGACAGAGTGTGAGCGAGACACACACACACACACACACACACACACACACTCACACACTCTGACTGACTGGTTTTCTGAACGACAGATTCACTGACTGAACCTACACACTGACGGACTGCGTGGCCGTAACAGAACTGGCTTTGTACGAGACTGGAAACACAGCCATATTGTTGTGTTTTCTGTCTTTCATCAACTTCTTGTTCAATCTGAGGACATGTACTGTACTGGTCCTGTTCATTTCCCCAATTCAGTGTACAGGAAGGCGCTGTGTAATGGGTTTAAATACGGCTATGTCGTATTATAATTAAAAACTTAAAGGACGGGTAATAATAGATACTCTGGCTCTAAGAAGCTTCTGTCACGTTGAATAGAAATAGTTGCTTGTATTTTCTGTATTAGCTGAAAGAATAATGAATAAGCTGACATGTTCATAGTTGTAAAAGAAAGTGGCCTGTACATTTTTTTTCTCTCAATTACTGTGTGTGTGTGTGTGTGTGTGTGTGTGTGTGTGTGTGTGTGTGTGTGTGTGTGTGTGTGTGTGTGTGTGTGTGTGTGTGTGTGTGTGTGTGTGGAGATTTTACTTTCTGCATTCACAAATCCTACAATATTGACGTTCCACAATTACTGAAACGTTTTTATTTCAAACTAGTCTTCTAAGGAGAGTTTTTGATATTGACGTGAGGTGAACAAAGGGGTTGTTGAATATAATTTTGAAAAGTA
This sequence comes from Taurulus bubalis, assembly GCF_910589615.1. Lineage (NCBI taxonomy): Eukaryota > Metazoa > Chordata > Actinopteri > Perciformes > Cottidae > Taurulus > Taurulus bubalis. The sequence goes on from NC_136592.1 coordinate 4,663,940, forward strand.
CATAAGCCAGACCAGTCTTCAGTTATTGATTATGTTGAGAGCATGTTCAAGTTGTCATTTTAGACGTCATGGTGCAGCCTCCAAATTACAAAACCAAATCATACAGGAAGTTGAGGGAGCCCCAGGGGCCGGTTCCTGGCAGTCTTGGTCACCAGGGCAACACGATTAATGGAAAAAGAAAGGAAAAAAAACATTACAATCCCATTATTGACGACAGACATTTCCATCTAACATCCTGATCAAATCGAGTCATTCATAAAGCTCAAAACCACACGTTTGAACTCGCTTTTGATGGTTTTTGATCCCGTTCATGAAACAGAATTCATAGTATTTTGCGTCACCTCCTCTACTCTGAACCCCAAACATGTAATTTATTTAACAAAAAGAAATCTAGTCATAATATTTAGGAGAAAGGGTGGCTCCCATATGTATTATCTATGTTTCATTGAGACAAGAAAAACAGCCTTTGACATGGCAACAACTGAGGTTATTAAAGATGCCAAACCTCAGTTTACACTTCTGAATTACAGTAACCGTTGAATTTCCCGTCTGCGCCGTTGGAATTGAAGCCAATAGATCTCTATCTGTGTTTTTGAATCAACTGCGCTGTCATCAGTCTAGACATCTGCCTTTGCCTGTTATTGTTGTGCTGAGTAGTACACTGCTAAAGCCTGGAGCGGCAACTGTGTCTCTGTGTGCGTGTGACGCGCTGTTCCTGCAACGCCGCAAGGATGGAGGCTGAAAACGAGGATTAACAGTTAGAAAAGGCTTTTAATTCTTCGCTGATCACGCAGGAGAGAGAGAGAGAGAGAGAGACGGAGGAAAAATACAGTCCACCTGCTGCGTTTTGTTGTTTAGCCAGCCAGCTAAGATATTCAGAATTTATGAATGACTCTAAAGTCTTATCTTATTATGGCTGCTATGGAAAATGAGTTTAGAAGCAACATTTCCCGTTGTTTAGCTGGTGATGTTGAACTGTTTCCCTGGAAGTCTTTATATGGGCTTCCTGGCCCACAGCAGCCTGCGTAATGACCACATTAAAAAAGGGGGGGAATTGTTTTACTGTAACTTTCCACAACCCTCCCTTCCAATGTAATACCTGAGGACACAGGGAGAAACAACCCATGTAGATTGATTCATTACTAAAAGATGTATGGAAACAGTAACATTTTATAATACTTCCCCGAATGCTCCCCCCCCAAAAAAGAAGCTCGCTTGAGGTGGTTTTGCCTTTGTCGAAAAATGGATAAAGAAAAAATGGATTTTCGAAATAAATTGTCACGCGGTAAACATTAAACTAGCACGTCTGATTTGCTGTTTCCGTCTTGTCGGATATTCCGTGTGAATGCTCGTCTTCGTCTAAGACGTCTTCCCTTTCCGTCTGTTCTCGGCCTCTGCTTCCTCTCTGCTTCCTCTCTGCTTTTCTGGCAAAATGACTCCCATGTGTAGCCGTTGGTGGCAACATCTGACGGCACTGTAGCAGAGATCAATCACTCCAAACCAGTTGATGGGAACGCGCCCAGCTCACATTTCTTCCTCGCTTGACAATTTGATGGATACATGGCTACAAACTAACTAACAGACATGGCAACACTTGTCATTACGGGACCCAAAACTGAGCATGATTATCCCCCAAAACCTAAGACAATATACATGTGTGTCGGGTGAAAGTGCAGTAAAGAGGGGGAAGCTGGGATCCATTACGCTGCAGATGTCCAGTGGAATGCTGATGTGTTCATGTGCTGGTCAGCCAGTGAGTTGTGTTCAGGAGGCTGCGGACTTAACGGCTTCGGTCTGAGCCAAAACTTCCGTCGCAGATTATCCGCTTCCCTCCCTCAGCGTCCTCCGTCTGCCAGCCCGAGGCTGTACATTACCACGCCGCAAAACCACACCTTCGGCACACAGTTGGCATCGCCGTCAGGGGTTTCCTGAGCAGGTGTGCCTGTATGGGTTCGACTTACCAAGTCAATCTGTATTTGGTTGTTGTCAGTATCATATATTTGGTTAGAGCAGTGTAGACTGAGGAGCTGTGCAGTAATTCAGTGTGATGATAATGAACCATTGTAATATAGCAACAAAAAAAAACGTAGAATTACATAGATTTTTATTTCGACACATAAGTGTAAGCATGCTTTGTTCTAAATATGGACACGCTGGTGATTTCACAGCTCATAAATGTGTCTTAAAATGCTACGCAAATAAACATAATCATTATTTATTGGAGCTGCCACGAGTCGGTCGGCAGAATAAATATTCAGCAACTATTTTGGCAATTGATTAAACGTTGAAATAGTTTTTCCAGCATGTGATGTGCAAATAGAAACGTGGATATTGACTGGTCTTACAAGATAATATCTCATCGTATTTCATCGTTTTTAGCGTAAATCATGCGGATAATGCGTGCCTAAAGGTGCCTTGATTGCGCTGACTGGCAAAGTTCAACTGTGCTTTTTATGGCGGCCATTTTCTCTATAAACACACTTCCTTTCAGCACTAAGCTCCAAGTCGGAGAGGGAAAAGATCAAGCAGATTGTTGGACCCTCTCCGTTGCGTTTCAGGCCCCCGGGAATGACTTCCTATTCCAATTTGACATCTGTCTTTTGGAGGCTCCCCACAAAGAGCCTGAGCAGCTCTCTCGGCATCACTTTACCCATTTTGAGCAAACGGTAGTAAAGCAAGTCCAAGTTGCGGATACCCTGACTCACATTCATCCTGGAGTAATGGATGCATCACTGGAACATAAGCACGGGGAGCAGAGGAACGCATCTCCTCCGTTCTGCAGCCGTCAATTCCTTTGACGGAGGCGACGTGTTGCAACGTGTTGCAACGTGTTTCGCCGTTTCTATCACTCAGGGTCCTATAAACAACTTTTATCCCTTTGTTTAAACACAGTCCTGGCTAACCTAAATCGATGACATAATCAGAATTAGCGGGGGGGGGGAGGGGGGGGGCATTGAGTTGTTGCTGTTGCCTCTCCTTTTTGTTTATGCCTTGCAGGACACACACACAAATCATTTCAAGCGGCAATTCAAAGTGTTTCCACAGCGATTCCTGTGTGTGTGTGTGTGTGTGTGTGTGTGTGTGTGTAGCTCACAGTCTCGGCCTGGAGCGTCTCTGTGTCATGTGCAGCCATCGAGCCACGGTCAGGAAAGCCGTGTTAAAAGTCTTCCGTGGACGCGGGTCGGTCCAGCGTTTTTTTTCTTCTTTTCTTTCTGGAGTGTCTCAATCAGTTTTCCCCGTCATCAGTTTTTACAATATCCTCCTTATTTAGAGGGACACACCACAGCAACTGGAGGAGTTATTTGTAGCAGCGCTCCGTGGAAAACCCGGAGCGGAGGGGCTTTTGTGTCACTGTGGATCTGGGACTCACGCTACTGGGCTCAACACCAGTCCGCCCAGCAAACAGCCGTGTCCTCTAATGAGCAACCTGTCACAGGATGACGTCTGTTAGCTGCATTTACATCTTTTCTCTCTTTAAATGTAAGAAACTGGCATACAAAGTGGTTGTTTTGAACGTGAAGCACGTCTTGTCGTAAGCCGGGTTCAGAGGGATGACGCATTTACATCCGCGTTGTCAGACGCTCCACTAAATGCAGATCATTTCTTTATGAAGCGTAGCCAGTATAGCCAGAGGGCAAATTGAGGCTGACTGGTCTGTTTGTCACATGCTGACTTTTTCTAAAGTAGAGAAAATGCCCCGTAGCTGTGGGGGTTGGGGGTGTTTTTTGTATGCTGGATTTAAAATGGGAGTCGCGAGAGAAGCGAGGTTCTGGCAAGTGTTATTAGTGACCTGTTGAGCTGATGTGCAACATCTGGCCGTGGACAACTTCTCCTGATCCAGTTCAAATGTCTTTGTGTGGTCACCCGCAAGTCTCTCTCTCCAGCTTTGCTAAATTAGCACGGCGTAGCTTGTATTGTGTAAATACGAATATCCGAATTGGACAGAACCATATCTGTTGTGTGAGTACTGTGAAGTAGTGTTGCACAGATGTGTCAACATTTCTTCTACTCCTCTGCATAGGTGTAATACTTCTCTGTCTCCCTCTTCCCGACAGAGTGCCCGGAGAAATGTGCGCGTCAAGCGTGCACGGCGGACGGCGAGTGCTGCCACCCTCAGTGTCTGGGCAGCTGCACGGCTCCCGGGAGCGACACGGCGTGCGCGGCGTGCGCACATTACTACCACCAGGGGCGCTGCGTGGCCGACTGCCCTCGCGACACCTACAGGTTCGAGGGCTGGCGGTGCGTCAGCAAAGAGCTCTGCTCCAAAGTCCACCTGCCCGACTTCAACAGCTTCGTCATCCACAGCGGAGAGTGCATGTCGGAATGCCCGCACGGGTACATGCAGAACGCACCCGACAGGTGAGCCGCCATCCTCCCCTGTGGGTGAAGTGGAGCCAATGGGTGGAGGTACTCGCAATTGTTGGCCTGACATCAGCACCAACTCCACAGCCTGCTGTTAGTTTCCATTCTAAATGACTGAATAACAGCCAGAATAAAGCGTGGTTACTGTAGAGGCGACCATCCATCCATGGCCACATTATAAACCTGTAGTTGTTTGGTGAAATAATAAAGGTTTTCTAGTTAAAACTCTCTCCTAGACATCATTTGGCTGGCGCCGTCAAACATTGCCGTAAAATCTACCAGAGTGGGGGAAAAGAAATGTAAAAAATAAAGGTCAGGGGAGAGATACAAGACTTTAGAGAACGAATGTACGTCAGTAAAACGACACCTGTCCCCTCTACCTCTCTCCCTGTCTGCCTCCAGTATGTTCTGTAAAGCCTGCGATGGTCTGTGCGATAAAGTGTGCGACGAGAAGATCATCGACTCCGTGGATGCCGCTCAGTCTCTCAAAGGCTGCACCATTATCAAAGGAAACCTGCACATCAACATCCGCCGAGGCCGTAAGTACTGCAAGCCGAAAGTCCAGCATGCAGCAGCAGCAGCGCGGCTACGGTTGACGCTAATAACCGTTTCCACGCGTCCGCCGCTGCCGTCGCTCTGCAGGTTCCTCCGCTGGCCGTGTTGACATATTGACAGATGACGCCTCTGGATTTTTGTTTTGAAAACACTCCTGACCAAAGCGGTTTTGTGTTTCGCTGATAACATAAATAGGTCCACAAAGCAGAAGTGATGACGAGGTTAGTCTAGAGCAGGGCTTTTGAACAGTGTTGCATTTCCAGATGTCGCCTGAAAAATCTGAAGGAGGATGAGGATGAGAAGAAGGCTCAAGAAGGAAGGGAGGAGGGATAGAAGGGAGGAAGATGAATGCAAGTGAAAGAATTGAGATTACATATTTAGCTGAGAAGGGATTTCTAGTAAAACAAAGATGTCAAATCTTGAGCGGTCTACAAGTTATATTATAGTACACTATAGTACTTTACAATTCCAGAATTTCGGAAGCATGAATGTAGAAATAGATCAACACAACAGGTGGGAAAATAAATAAGAACTAACAGTAGTCTGTGGGCGTCTTTGTGTTTAGACAACATGGTGGCAGAGCTGGAGAGTTTCACAGGTCTGATCCAGAGGGTGACCGGGAACGTCCGGATCCGACACTCCCAAACTCTGAGCTCGCTGGCCTTCCTCCGCAGCCTCCGGCACATCGATGGAGACAACCTTCTGGATGAGTAGGGGGACGGACACACACACACACACACACACGCACACGCACACGCACACACGTTTCAGCCCCAACAGACATCCGTTGAGACGGTTCAGTTCTACTCTTCTGTAAATATATTTTACTGTACAGTTAATCACCTGAATACGAATGTGTTATGGTGAATAGTACTCGGCTCCATATTCAGTAGACTCTACTCTTATTCTATTTCTATGGTTCATCAATCCGAATAATGCAGCATGAGGGTTTTTATGTGGCCAACGAGGTCATCGCTTAAAGGTTGGCAGGGTGGAGAGACGAGGAAAAGGATGTTGTGACTGAGGGTGCAGACTGGAACGTGTTTTATGTCGGACAGGCTTACTTGTTTTGGGTTGGTAGCTGTGATATTATCATTAAAAGTCTTTTTTTTTAATTTATTTATTTTTAACTGGGAAAGTAAATATAGTGACTAAAAGCTAACGGCAGGTGTCCCAATTTTTTTCCTACAAGACCTTGAATGCAGCACAGCTTCAAAGCAGGCCTTGGAAAAGGTTCTCTCAGGGTCACGCAGAGTCCTTCACTCCCTGCTCCGTCTGTTTATCCTTGACTTCACAGGAATCTCACTGTCCCACGGCCCACATTGCTGTCATTCCTGAATGTCTGAGTGTTACCCAGCAAACTGCACCTCCTCTCCTCTTCGAGCATAACAAGAAAAGCAGTCCCTGGTTAACCTCATTCCCTGGGATTGTTTTATCGTACTGTGTCCCCCTACTGTCTAACTGGGTTAAACCACCAGAGCTTTACTGAGAAGCACTCTGCTGCTACCTTTTGTACAACTAGCATAGAAAGTTGGCCTTCAGCTTGGAACGAATGTACACTTGAGAAGCGCTTCGATCGGCCGTCGTTCATTCCTCTCCTCTTCCCCTCCAGCATGTACGCCTTCATGGCAGTGGACAACCAGCAGCTCCAGTATCTTTGGGACTGGAAGCAGCACAACCTCACCATCAAGGCGGGAAAGCTGTCCTTCAGGGCCAACCCAAAGCTCTGCATGTCCGAGATCCGCAAGATGTGGGATAAGACGGGAATCCAGGGCCGCTTCGATGAGAGCGATTTCCGGAACAACGGCGACCGGGCCAGCTGTGAGTGTCACTTGAGCTTCGGTCTGAAAAACCCCCCAAAAAAAACAGTTGAAGGACTTTGCTAAAACCCTCCCTGAGCCTGATGCTGCTCTGCACCACTATCCTCTATCTGTTGACGAGACTAATGGGTGCACATACTAACAGAAACATGTTAACGTTCCCTCCCTCACTCCCGTCTGCTCAGGTGAAAGCACGATCCTGGCGTTCAAGTCCAACAGCACCAGCAGTACGAGGATCAAGCTGACCTGGCAGCGCTACCGGCCCCCGGACTACAGAGACCTCATCAGCTTTATCGTCTACTACAAGGAGGCGTAAGTTGTTTGTGAACCTCCCAAACCGTGGCTGGTACCTTTTTTCTTTCTACTGATTGTAGCAATGATAGAAGCTGGAACCTTGTCGAAGGACTTGTTTCAAGGCAAAAATCAGGGGCCAATCGGATCCTCGCTCTCAGGTTAATTAACAGGACTTAAACTTGACTAATTAATAGCCAATTTTCCATCCAAATGAGTGCAAATGTCAAACAAATTTGCAGAAAATCTAAAAAAGAAAACAGATTTTTATGCAAATATTAGGAGTTGAGCTTGTTGGGTGCCATTAACCCTCTGAACCCTAAGCAGTTTCGGGGCATTTTCTGCTCCTGTGGCTATGTATTTCACTGAAATGTTTTAGTAATGCACTTCTATGGAAACAACACAATCATGGCTGGAAGTAGAGTTAACTCAAAAATGTCTTTGGTTTTGGGTTGCTAACTGATAATAGCACTGAAATTGTCAAAAATAGTTACCAGCAAAAAACTACTAACTAGCATTTTATTCTATTTTACGATATATTGCGTTATAATGTAATGTTCTAAATGCATTTCTAAAACGATGGAATCTATATTGTAGTCTATATATGTGCCCTCAAGCGTTTCTAGAAGCTCTGCTCTGCGTGAACCTCTCCCACGTGACTCAGGCGAGTTCATCGTGGCTTCTTAGATGCGCTGATGAGCACAGAATTTAATGTTTTCTTTCACAGGATGCAAGCGGTTCATTTGGTGCGACATTTTTACGAAAAATCACATTTTCATTCTTCAATTTGTTTGCCTTTCCTGGTGGAAGCGTTGCTTAAACCACTGCAGAAGGAGAGGCTCCATGAGACGTAATTAAAAAGAGCACCGGAAAAACCTTTATGCGATATTTTGGTTATTTTCTATATATTTCTTCATGTTTTTTTGAAGCTACAAATGAATGGTAAACACTCTCAGTGTTTTGTAATGCCGTGGAGGGTGTGTTTACATCACTGATTTGTAAACACAAGAATAAAACGGGTGTATGTTAATGCAAATTGACAAAGTTAATAACTGATTTTGAACCGCGTTCCCTGCAGGCCGTTCCAGAACATCACCGAGTTCGAGGGGCAGGACGGCTGCGGCTCCAACAGCTGGAACATGGTGGATGTGGAGCTGAGGGAGGACAAGGACTCTGACCCCGGAGTTCTGCTGTCCAACCTGAAGCCCTGGACGCAGTACGCCGTGTTCGTCAAGGCCATCACACTCATGGTGGACGACAAACATTTGCCGAGTGCCAAGAGCAAGGTGGTCTACATCCGCACCAGCCCTTCAGGTAAATGAAACGCCGAAGGTCAAGGTTAGGAGCGGCCGACGGCTAGGCTGCGGGCTGCGTCGTCACAGTAGATATTACAAGTGATTGCAAATAGCAGGGAGGCGCTAAAAGAGCGAGACTGATATTTAAAGCAGCCTATGACTGCAATTAAGGGAGAGCGTCATCTTACACAGCGACAGTGACTAACGCGCGGGTCAGAACTCGTCGGCTACATGTTCCCGTCCACATTGCTGCTGGTTTCTCACATGAGCGATTGGTCCGTGACTGCAGTGCGTTCACATTTCTGCATGTGATCCAGACATGGTGTGTGAGGAGAATGGAGAGGAAGGCTGTTTTAGTAAACACAGCTGCAACTCAAAGAGATGGAGGGAGAGGCCGGGGGGGGGGGGGGGGGGGGTGGATCTGCAAGACGGGATCAGGAGTGATTCAGTGTCGCGTGTCTCTTTCAGCGCCCTCCATGCCTCAGGACGTGCGAGCGTACTCAAACTCCACCACGCAGCTGGTGGTGCGCTGGTCGCCGCCCATCTCGCCAAACGGGAACCAGACTTACTACCTGGTGAGGTGGCAGCAACAAGCCGAGGACCGAGAGCTGTATCAGCACAACTACTGCTCCAAGGGTACGAAACGCAGAAACTCTCAACTTCCGTCGCGAGTAAATTAGGGAGAACGCCTAATCACGAAAACACGTCTTCTTCTGCCACCTCCTCCTCTTCTTTCAGAGCTGAAGATCCCCATTAGGATCGCCGCCATAGGCGTGGGAGACCAGGAGGAGGACACCAAGCCCACCAAGCCAGATCCCGACGGGCCGAACAAAGGCCACTGCTGCCCCTGCCCCAAATCAGCCGACGACCTGAAGGCCGAAGCTGCCGACGCCTCCTACAGGAAAGTCTTTGAGAACTTCCTGCACAACTCCATTTTCACACCGAGGTGAGCGGCTCATTGTCATCGTCTTCCAGGTCTTCAGTTGGGCCAATAAACCGTTAAAAAACAATAAACGGTTGATCAACACGCGTTGAAAATCTATTTTTTTTTTAAACTCTCTTCTAAATTGTGTTTTGGCTTCTGTCTGATTCCGCTGCCTTTTTCGCTTCAGACATCTGCATCGCATTATCTCTCTTTGTCTCCACACACACACACACACACACACACACACACACACATATGCAGTGCTCTGTCCAGTTGATACTTAGTTCTCAGTATGTTGCAGACACAGAAGAAACAAATGGATACATGTCTATCTTCAAAAGAAAATACAACAGGTGGGAAGGTTTCACATTTCCTGCATTTTTTTTATTCCAGCTGACCTCAGACCCGGACAGTGTGTGAACCGACACACGTCACCTTATAAACTGCGTCTTGGAACTGTGCTCCTGTGACCGTTACATACCAGAGACGTTCCCACATGTGGTGGGTCTGTCAGAAACAGTTAGGAAGAGGAAAACGTTGCTCGTTTCCCTAAAAAGAGAAATGTAGTTAAAGAATGAAATGGCACAAGATGAAACAAACCCTGGCACTCATGGAGAACCGGAACTCTCTTTGTTGTATTTTTATTTGACCGTAGCCATTTCCTTCCAGCTGTCCCTCAACAGATTTGTATAATGTAGATGTTTCGTCTCAGATCTCCGCTCTTCCTCTCTCCTCCAGGCCGCCGGATCGGCGGCGCCGGGATCTCTTCGGCATAGCCAACTCCACTCAACCCCGCCGCAACCGGCTGCACGCCAACAGCAGCACCGTCCCGCCTCCCCACGCCGCGGGCAACAGCAGCGCCGCGGCGGACTTGGAGCCGGCCGACAGGGAGTTTGATTTCGTGGAGCAGGCGGTGACGGAGCGCGAGCTGCAGATCTCCGGCCTGCAGCCGTTCACGGTGTACCGCATCGACATCCACGCCTGCAATCGGCAGGTCCAGCGCTGCAGCGCCGCGGAGTTCGTCTTCTCCAGGACCAAGCCCGCAGGTTGGAGGGGGAACGATGTGGTCTGCATATATTATGACTCCCGGGCATGCACCGAAGCGTAGCTGGAGAATGTTAGGATTTACTAGCCACTGAAGAAACCGTAACATGTTCTCCCCTGCGGCTCTCCAGAAAAGGCCGACGACATACCCGCCCCAGTGACCTGGGAAGGCCACGAGGACTCGGTGTTTCTGCGCTGGCTCGAGCCGCCTCACCCCAACGGACTCACCCTCATGTATGAGATCAAGTTTAAACTGGCTGCTGAGGTAAGACAACATCTAGGCAGCCAGAAAATTGATTAAAAAGTCTGATGTTTATCCAGAATTTTTGAGAGTTTATTTATTAGCACTCTCCCCGTCAGAGGGAAATAGTAAACTAGTTGGAGGAGAATCAATATCCCCTTTATGGGATTTTATTTCTTACTTTGCTTTATGGACTAAACTGTTGCGCCCTCCTTTGTAGGTTGTAAGAATCTAGATTGAACAAAAAAAAATTCACTTTTATTTTATATAAGTGTTACTGAGTACATTACAGTCTCAAGCGTTGCATTCATTAATGGTTGCAACGTTACTGGTGCAGGAAACACAACATGTAACGTAGGTATAGTATGTGCTCATTTTAAATAAACATCTTTGGTTATGAACTCAGAAGAAAAAGACATTTCACACAGAATAGATGAACCCAGTAAACGAGTGACATCACAAACGCAGCCAGAAAGAAGAAGAAGAAAACCTAACCGCATTTCGTTAAGTGGCAACAGTTGGTTCTGATCAGATGTAGCGAACCCTATTATTTGCACAGTAAAGATTTAAAAAAGATCCCTTTTTGATTTTGCATTTGTAACATTCAGTCCACAGTAAGCTTATTATGTGTGTGTGTGTGTGTGTGTGTGTGTCAGACCGAGAAGCACGAATGCGTCTCTGGTCAGATGTATCGGGCCCAGCGAGGCGTTCGGCTGTCCAACCTCGGTCCTGGAAACTACTCGGTCAGAGTGAGAGCCACGTCGCTGGCTGGCAACGGCTCGTGGACACACGCTCTGGATCTCTACGTGGCTGAACGTAAGACACACACACACTGCGCCGCTTTATTCACATCCGTTTTAAAAAAGCAGCTCAGACATGATGAGAGGACTGCAACCCTTGAAGTAATCACAGTGTTTGACCCAACAGGATACGAAAACGTGTTCTACGTCGTTATCTTTGTTCCTATCCTCATCATCCTCCTCGTCTGTCTCTTGGTCCCAATGCTGGTGGTCCTCAGCAGGAAAAGGTGTGTGTGTGTGTGTGTGTTTCTGTCTACTATAGTCATAGGCACAGCGACTGTCTCCAAACAGAATGCAACAGAATATCGGATCACAACATGAAATGAAAAAAACCTTTCAGTGAAAACAAGCAAACAGTTTTTCTTCTTTTTCTCCCCGACACTCAAAGTTTCAACCAGTTGGTAATGGTTGATGTTCGATATTCAATCACAGGCCACTTAAACCAACACACAAGTGGAAAATATAGTGAGAATGTGCACTGTGATTATTAGGACGTATTTGTGTTTAGTCAAGATGATGAATAAATGCATCTGTGTGGTTCAAATGCTGGGAGGCATATGTTGTGATATAAGGAAGAACTGCCATAAAATAGCTCTTTATCTGCTTTTTTTTTTTTTTTTTTTTTTTTTTTTTCAAAGTCTTAAATCAATGTTTTGTAATGTTCCAACCCAAGTGGGAATTTCAGAAACGTTTTGCCAATATTGCTTGGTAACTAGCACTGTGATATTCACGTTCATACACACCGCAGACGTGGGAGAAGGCAACGGGCGAGTGTGTCTGTGTGTCTGTGCGTCTGTGAACGGTTCTGTTTTCGTTTCCGGTCAGGAGCAGTGACCGGCTCGGAAACGGAGTCCTGTACGCCTCGGTCAACCCCGAGTACTTCAGCGCCGCGGAAAGTGAGTCAGGCGGGAAATGCGAGAAATGTAGCGCGCACGTTCATCGTATCCGCTGCGTCTTTTTTATTAACGCGCGTTTTCTTCTTCTCTCCGTGCAGTGTACGTGCCAGACGAGTGGGAGGTGGCTCGGGAGAAGATCGCCCTGAGCCGCGAGCTCGGCCAGGGGTCGTTCGGCATGGTGTACGAGGGCCTGGCAAAGGGCGTGGTCAAGGACGAACCGGAGACTCACGTCGCCATTAAGACCGTCAACGAGTCGGCCAGCATGAGGGAGAGGATCGAGTTCCTCAATGAGGCCTCTGTCATGAAGGAGTTCAACTGTCACCACGTGGTACGTACGCGCTCACAAATGGAGGTTGGTGCACTCACGCGACGACGACGACGGCGGCGTCATTCAGTTCTCGTGACGTGACGCTGTGTGTTGGTGCAGGTTCGTCTCCTGGGAGTTGTTTCTCAGGGCCAACCCACCCTGGTCATCATGGAGCTGATGACGCGAGGGGACCTGAAGAGTTACCTGCGCTCCCTCCGACCTAAAGAGGTACTGACTGACTTCTAACCTTCAAAACTGCATTTTTAAAACAATCTCTCAGGCGAGCGCTTTGGCGCCGCTTCACAAATAATCTCCGCCCCATGCTACCACGCCTGCAACCCCATATCATGTTACAAAGACAGGCGCTCCATGCGGGGTTGATAACGTCACGAAACGCTCAAAATAATAGCTCGCCTGCTGCGCATGCCGGCGCCAGTGGCCTTATAAAATGCAGCTGCCGGCGTGGACAACAAGGTCCGCAACGCTTGTAATTCGTTATCCCTGTTTTAAATTCGCCCGGATGTTATCTCCCAGAAAGGGATTGCGTGATATATGCACGTGTGACGCAGCCTGAGCTGGCTTGATTGGATTCCTGATTATTTGGATTTTTCAGTTCTTCAAAGGTGACTTGAATCTTAAAATCCAGCTGTCGTCTTAAACAATGAGTCTAACAGTGAGCCGGGTCTGGACCGGATGAATCCATTAGTTTTCAGATCCGTCGGTGCAATTAACACATTGAGATTTTCACAATAATGGGTTTGATACCAAAATATGATGCCTGACCAAATAAAATAGGATCCCTCAAAAACATTAAAACCTAAAAATGAAGTATTTCAGCACACATTTTGCTGTGAGCTGGTCATGTGATTAAATCATGCAAATTATATGGCATTTATTAGTTATTTGGAATGTACACATTCTCAGGGAAGTGATGAGCTGTGGCTCAGCTGCAGGACCTTGTCCTTCCTCTGAGAACTTACTCCCGTCTGTCTGTCTGTCTCTCTGTCTGTCTGTCTGCAGCAACAGTGGTCCAGCCTGTCTCTGCCTCCCCTGAAGAAGATGCTTCAGATGGCCGGGCAGATCGCTGACGGCATGGCTTACCTCAACGCCAACAAGTTTGTCCACAGAGACCTGGCAGCCAGGAACTGCATGGTGGCCGAGGACTTCACCGTTAAGATAGGAGGTAAAGAACCGCGAGGAGGTCAGAGGTCAATGTCTGCCGTGGGAGCGAGTCGGGGGCATCATGAAGTGGAAACGTCCGAACTATCAAGGTGCCGGACAACCAAATCCCCAGGGTAGCTTTAATGCCAGTAGAGGGAACCCTCTAGGGGCGGCAGTGCAGCGCTGTCAACATGTTTTCATCCGCAGAGCCAGAGCTGAACTCTCCAGTGGAAATGCGACGCAAGTAAACATCTCGTTTCCAGATTTGTTTCCGATCGGAGAATAGGATCTAAACTCTGTGTGAAAAGGTCCTGGCCGTCGTCAAGACCATTATGGTTACAATGATTGCTAGGAATTTTCAAAGTCTGCAACAGCGGTGTAGAGGGATCGCTAAGGGGATTGTGGTTACCATAGTAAAATGTCAAGGCCTATAATCTCAGTAAAGAGCGCCCCCCTGTGGAATAAAGACACACAGGACAAGTACCAGAACCAGCTGGAACAGTTTACTGTAGCAAATGTATTTTATATAGACGTCGTCAATGCTTCACTTCCTGTGTGTGTGTGTGTGTGTGTGTGTGTGTGTGTACGCGCAGACTTTGGCATGACCAGAGACATCTACGAGACGGATTACTACCGCAAAGGTGGCAAGGGCTTGCTCCCTGTCCGCTGGATGTCACCCGAGTCTCTGAAGGACGGGGTCTTCACCACCACCTCGGATGTCTGGTAAGCAGGCGCGCTCAAACAAAAACAAACAACTCACGGTGGCTTCATTTTCTGTGTTTACTCCTACCGAAGTATGATAGCGATTATGGAAGGCATCGGTGTAAACCCTCCCTCCCTCCCTCCGTGCAGGTCATTCGGGGTGGTACTGTGGGAAATCGCCACCCTGTCAGAACAGCCCTACCAGGGTCTGTCCAACGAGCAGGTGCTCCGCTTCGTCATGGAGGGAGGGCTGCTGGAGAAACCACAGAGCTGTCCCGACTTGCTGTAAGACGCACACACCATCTGTCCCTCCGCCCTGCTATTTGAACCACGAGCGACGGGACCCCTCTATTCCCACGAATGGGAAAGCAGCACAAGCCGCAGATAAGACCCTCTGACCCGCTCATTATGAGCTAGTTATGAATATTATGTTCCATTTCTGCTAATATATCCCCATAAATGATGCGGCTGTTTCAGCAACAGAAAGCAAACATTTGGCAAAAGTAAATATTGGCTTGTCGGTAGGACGGCCCAGTTCCTCTGGATAGAGTCATCACTACAGGAGGACGTGATGCAGACTGGGCTAACGTGTGCGTGTGTGTGTGCGTGTGTGTGTGTGTAGGTTCGAGCTGATGAGAATGTGTTGGCAGTACAATCCCAAGATGCGTCCGGCCTTCGTGGAGATCATCAGCAGCCTGAAGGACGAGCTGGACCCGTCTTTCCAAGAGGCAAGTTTCTTCTACAGCGCCGACAACAAGTCGCCCGACGCTGCTCAGCACCACGTGGACAAGATGGACAGCGTGGACGACGTTCCTCTGGACGCCGCGACCTCCGCGCAGCAGACCCCGCAAACCCCAGTCAACCCCCAACAGACCCCGCCCTCCCCAAGCTCAGAGGCTCCGCCCGCCCCGTCGTTAGAGCCCAGCTCCCCTTCGTCTCCCTGCACGTCGGGCGCCGCTACGGACAAGCAGCCCGCCGAATGCGGCCAACAGCCGGCGGCCAACGGGCTGGCGGCGGCGCCGGGTCTGGCGGCGGGGCCGGGCCTCGCAACGGCGCCGGGTCTGGCGGCGGGGCCGTCACTGGACGAACTGCCACCGTACGCCCACATGAACGGTGGGCGCAAAAATGAACGCGCCATGCCGCTGCCGCAGTCCTCTGCCTGCTGATTGGACAGAGACACCAGCCGGACTGCAGCCCCTGATGTCTCTCTCTCTCTCTCTCTCTCTCTCTCTCTCTCTTTTTCTTTTTTTAAATCACATGCAGCAAACCCATGTCCATCAGCTGGCCGTGGCTACTCAGTGACGAGCAAAGAGGCGCAGGAAGGTGGACAAAACGGTCGCCAAGTGCATGTTCTGCTGTACCGCCACACATCTGTTTCATATTCTTCTACTTTTGGGTTTCTACCAGCTGCCGGTCAGACACGACACTGCCGTTAATGCTGAGTGGGGCAGACCAAGAAAAAAAAGAAACCTGGTTTGGGTGGGGGAGATCTCATCCGATCTCTATTTTATAAATTGTGGTTTGTTTTCTTTTTTTTTACATGACGTGTAGGCCTTTATAAACGACCGGCGTCGCGGTCGCTGTTGAGCGTGCATCATGGTCGAAATGTTCAGCATATCTAATGAAGAAGCACTTGATGGAGGTCAGAGGTCAGCGGTTTCTTGCTCTGCAGGCTGGGCGTCGGCGTAATGCCGGGAACAGCCAATCTGCCGAAGGGGAGAAAAGTCGAATCTGCCAAATTTGTTGCCAAAATTGTACAAAAATTCTCTCTTCTTGCCCCGTAACTCTCCGGATTGAAAAAAAAAAAGCACTTTGATCTGCCACCACATGTTTCTTAAACCATATTAACGTCCCTCTACAGTCCGACACTACTCCTTTATTGCTGGTTTTGCTCGCTACGGCTACTCGACTCTGCGATCAAATTGATCTGAAATTGAGTCCTCTCACAAAGTGCCGCTCCGTCACGGTTAAGAAATAAAAACGCCAAATATAATCAATAAAGAAGAGAGGGGGAGAAGAAAGAAAGAGAGGAAGTCAAATATAAAGTCCGGATCTATGACGTCTCTATCGGGGTTTGCTCCGAGTTCATACAAACCGTTGTATACAAACAGGTATTTTTTTAGACTCCAACATTTAGGACGTCTCTCAGAGCATTGATGTACGCACCACTTGTTCCTGTCACTTTTCTAACTTTTCTACGGTTGGAGACATTCGTCATGTACAAAACAAGAAGAAGCTGCTATTCCTTATTTCTCTTTGTGGTTGTAATATAGTTGAAATCTCTCTCTCTCTATATATATATATATATATATATATATATATATATATATATATATATATATATATATATATATATTATAAAAAGCGAAAACAAATCTCCTTCAGGTTGGCTCTATGAACGTTTCCACTACAGTACTATTTTTTTTCTTTTCTTTTTTTGCTTGTAATCGTGTAAAAGTGTATCTGAGCTGTCTTGTGTTGGCGTAAAGGTACGACCGTTTGCCTTGTGTGACTTCTCCCTCCCATCCGACGGGAGGACAGCGATGGAAATCGATGATCGAGGTCCTCGGACCTCTGGGGGTCTCCGCTCAACACCCCAGAGGTCAGAGGTCGGGCATCACTTCTGAGTCCCAACTAAATCTCAGGTCAAGGAGAAAAGTAAAATCCTTTTCTATTTTCTTTTTTTTCTTTCCCTTTTTTTTGTGCTGTCATATCCAGAGACATCCAGCCTCGTGTGTGTGTGTGTGTGCATTTGTGTGTGTGTGTGTTGATTCTTTGTCCCTCTCGCTCTGTTGCTTCATGACTCTTGATAACTAGTCAAAGAGCAGCGTTTCGTACAACAGTGTGAAACCAGGTTTTCCAGTTTGGGTTTGCATGAACTGTACGGAGCCCCAACTCTGACAAAATCTAACAGAAAAACATCTAACTGAATACACTGATGAATAATATTGTTATTAATTAGGATGGAGGTGCTTTATGCTTTTTGTTTTACCTCCAATCAGTTGGTTTATAAAGACAAAAGATGTTAGATACATAGAAGAACTCGTTGGTGGGGGAAAAAAAGCTTAATTTAGTTTTCACTCCATTTCGATTATTTAACTTACAATATTTTTTCTTATGTACAGTAATATTTAATCATGTGTTTACCACATTTTGTCAGTTTCAGGGCTCCAAATCAGGCTCGCCTCAATCAAGGCTGGTTTTCGGTTAGCTGCTGGAGTTATCCACACTTTATCTTTGTTGTCATTGCTCACGTTATTAACGTGTTTGTAGACTAAGTTATAATAAGTGGGATTATGTCACAGCCCTGAGGTTTTTCTGTCTTTTTTTTTAAGCTTTAAGAAAAATACGATTTCACAATTGAGGACGACTCGCGCGAGGCGCTGCTTCTCTTCTCCTGAACATGTTCGCTTTTTTAAAATAAATGCTAAATCCCATCGGCATTAGACGGACTGCTCATCAAGCTGAACTAAAGAGCCGCGTCACGCTCCAGCATGAAGGCGGGTAGATGCGATCAGAGAGGACCACACGAACAACCTCCAACAGTTTGATTCCCAGCCCAGATGTTATTTATGTATTTGTTCATGTAAATCACTGTACAAATTCCCCTCATTTTTTCACCCCCTCCCTAATATTTGTTATGTTTTTTGGGGCTTTTCGGGGGGGAAGGTTTTGTTTATTCCTTCAACCATCCATCTACCTCACTTTTCTTTATTTTCCTCCAATCTATTTACATGTCCAGAGAAGCAGACCCTCTCATCTCTGGGGTCCGTAGTGACGTAACGCCGGCAGCATGGTCACACTGCTCAGCCCCAGTTTGTGCCTCACGCATTTTATTTATTTTGATTTATTTCTTCTAAGGAGGAATGCAGCGTGACCGCTTGGTCCTTTAATAACACGTGATGCTGTTCACAAAGACTCTTGTAGACATATATATAAACATTCCGTCCATCGCATCTTTAAAAAATAAATAAAATATTATACAATTAACATAATGAATATAACTGATCGTACAACTGTTTATTGGATCAGGAAAAAGTTATTTCTTCCCCCCGGAGTCACAGGGTTAAGCTTTGCTGGACTCAGTTTAGTTGAAGCGTTTTCAATCAAAAAAAAAGTAGAGCGCTGAGCTCCGTGACTTTGACTTCATTACTGTTAATGTACCAGAGGCACAAACTGGGACCAGCTGAGGGCGTCAGCTGGGAACGGAAAGGCTCTCTTTAAAATCCACATGCGAGTCTCCTTTGACCATCACCTTCGACTACGTCTCTTTTCTGACGCATCGGAGAAAGAAAATCTTCCACGACGTTTTCAGTGACTATTTCATTTCCGCTCTTTTGGGATTTATTCGATAGAGTTCAGTTGTGATCGGTGTGTCTGGTTATCTTTCAACACAACAGTATTTTCTCCTCGGTAACGAGTGGAGTTGGAGACGTTGCTTCCTCTTCTTGTTTCTGATGCAATTTTTTTCCGGGACTTCTGGCATGGGTTCCTGTTGCCATGGAGACCATTATCCCAGTAAAAGCAGCATCCTTCTCCCTCCTTTTGAAAACAACGGCGTCCGCCTGGCAGTGATTCTGGGTCCCGGTCGGTCGGTGCCATGTTGGTACTGATGTGAGATCAGGATCAGGATGATGGGTATTTCAGTGATTTTCATTTTTTTTGGGTTTGATTTTTTTTTTCACCACTGGAGCACCACAGGGTGGACATGTAGTCAAATACATTTGCCCTCCTTTCAGCCCTTTTTGCTTGTTTGGTTAAGGTTGATGGCCAATTTGTTACCGAGATGTTGCGTAAGTTATTCATAGCCTTCCAGCTCCTGTGTTTTTCTATTGAAATGATCTGTTTTAGATTGAAGTTTCATTTTTGGATTTCTTTTGTACATGCTGTTATAAGATTTGTTTTCTTCCTGTCATCAATATATTCTGAGTACTAGGGAGGAAATGATTGGCTGAAGGAAAGGAGACTGTCTGTCTGATTCTTTTTTTTTTTTCTACACAAGATTTAAGATGAATAAAAATGTATGCAAACTGTTTCACTGCTGGTCTTTGTTAGGAAGTGTGTGTTGTATTGTCGGGTTAACATCAAGCTCCAGGCAGCAAGGCCGAGCTCCTCCTTGTGGCACTGGCACCACAGTGGCAGGTGTCAGGACTACTGCCCCCTAGTGGTGGCACCTCTCTGACTACTGGTGGCAAGTCTCTGACTACTGGTGGCACTCCTGTGACAACTACCGACACCTAACCACATATAAGGAGAGGACCAGCGGAGATATCATTCGACTTGTATTTTAAAAACGTTTTGATAAATAGTTTTGAGTATATTTAGTTTCAAAATCATACATAAATAGAATGAATGATAAACAAAAGTACAGCAAAGTTGACACAACTAAAATCATGAAACTGATTTACAGCAGCTGACCTGTATAACAACAATGGGTGTTCCCAGGAAATGTGGCTTGGCAGCTTCTTAAAAAAATATTCAACAATTGCATATGTACAATTTCATAACGTGTCAATGAGAGACAGCAAAATACATGTAAAATAACATGCCAGGGGTGCCAAACGAGTGACGTTCGCTTGCTGTCCTGGCACTTGACTGACGCCTGCCACAGACTCTCTGCTGTACTTTCAGTCAGAGGATCGGTGTTTCGAGCCTCAGCTCCAATAGTCCATGTTGATGTGTCCAATTTTTTAAGTAAAAATAAGAACTTTTCCACAGTGCTGGGCTTTTTGAGACTATTTCGCCTGCTTTATAAAATACCCTTTCACAGGCACACATGAAGCTGGTACAGAGAGGAAGGGGGAATCCATTGGGTTTCGCTGCCTCTTATATTTCAAATCGCACGGCAAACCCATGAACCATTTTCTGAATCAGTCACGTGGTACGGCCGGCTCGCGAGGCTTCGGACGTCACCACATATGTCATCGACACAAGCCTCGAAAATCTTTGGCTTCACCAAAATCTACCTGGATTACTCGACACGCGCATCGAAGCCTCGATACGAAAGGACACATCACTAGTGGTCACACTCGCTGTCTCTGGGTCCAGGAGCGATTAGCTCTCTGATGCTGGATAGTTCATTAATAATAATAAGTCATCATGTTTAACCTGGTTTATATTGTGAGTTTAGTCTGAACTGCAACAAAACCAGCATTGTAGAACTTTAATGTTTTCCTCTGAGGTCCAGGTACACAGTGAGAAGTAGGCTCAGGAGCTCAGTGTTTAAGTGCTTTTGTGGCCTTTTTAAGATTATATATCGGTGTATAATGAGTTAGAATGGTAACATAATTAAATATTTGTCATATTTAAACAAAACAAATCTAGCTGTTTGAGGCCCTTTTAGTTGGGGGTGTAAGAACTGGTCCTGGCTACTGAAGAGATACGGTGGGACATCTCTGGAGTCCAAAAACATAAATGCCCTTTACACAATGTGCAGTTACGAGTTACTGCTCTGCAGAACAAGAAATCAATAACTGTGTTTACAAAGTGTAGCGCAGTCAATTAAGTATTCTTAGGAAATATCTTTAGAGCATCAAAAGAAAAAGTACTCTTATGCTCTAATTTAGTGTGTTATGTTGTTCAAGTTATTAGAGATTACTGATGCATTGATATGTAAGCAGCATTTTATTGTTTGAGGTCATTTTAACTGCTTTATTTACTGTTAGACGTTTTGATCTTTAACAAAATGTCTCATTATATATAACAGGACCACATCATTGATTTAGATCTTAATCTCAGTCACCAAATGAACCTGTAAGTATCACTTCACATATACTACACATACAAACTTTGCATTTTTGCACTTCTCTATTGTTTAAGTTTCATTTTATTCATGTATTTCCTAAATAATACTCTCTGCGCTGTACATATCTTTCATCCCAGCTATTTTTATTTTACTTTTGTATGTGTATGTATATATATATGTATGTATATATATATGTATGTATATATATATATATGTATATATATATATATATATATATATATGTATATATGTGTATATATATATATATATATATGTATATATATATATATATATATATATATATGTATATATGTGTATATATATATATATATATATATATGTATATATATATATATATATATATATATATATATATATATATATATATATATGTATATATATATATATATATATATATATATGTATATATATATATTTATATATATATATATATGTATATATATATATTTATATATATATATATATATGTATATATATATATATATATATATATATATATATATATATATATATATATATATATATATATGTTAATTTTAGTCTGTAAATTGCTGCTACTCTGACAACAAATTCCCCCTTGGGGATTAATAAAGTATATATTCATTCATTCAAGTATAGCTAAGTAAATGTAGTGGGGACATCTCATGATTTCCCTCTGAAATGTAATAGTTGGAGTAAAGTTCAAGTACCACAAAAGGTTGCACTTCACTACACAGTAAATGCACTTTACACCACTTCGTGAGGGATGTGTCATTGACGATGCAGTTCAACGATGAAACCGCAGGCAGCAGCAGCGAGACTGTCTGCAGTAAATTCAGAAGAAGAAGAAGAGCGTGACCTTTGACGTCACGCGTTGTTTACGTTCCGACGGACTGGATCTGTCCGACAGCCCTTTTCTTTAGCTTTCAAACGTACATTCAACATTAAGCCGGTGTCATGTGCATATATGGAATCAAATAAAGTAGGATAAAATGGTCCCGCACAATTAAGGTAAATAACGGCTCTTTGTGCGGCGCATTGTTATCGACAGCTATGTGCTTTTAGCAGCTACGTAGCTAGCATGCTAATGGTGTGACGGATATAAACACCGAAGGGCTCATTGAAGGCTAGCCTGCGTCAACACAACGCCAGATACAGCTTGAATTGGCTCTTTTTGGCAGCTTGTGGTGAACAAAACAAATAAACACCTGAGTAATGTGTGTGTGGCCTGTTTAGGAGACACAGCTTGTCAGAATACACACAGCATCCGAAACACGGGTTCATTTCTGGCTCTGCTATCACTGATATCCCTCCGCTGTATGTATGTGTGCCCGTGCACCGGATCTACACACGGTGCACACAGCTCACGTGTGGGTTTAATACTCCTGTTGCATGCTGTATTATTATATTGTCAAATCCCCACACTCTGCTGTCTGTCTCGTGATGCCTCTGTTCATCTGCTTTCCATTCAGGAGACAGTGATGCCATAGAGAAAGGAGGCACTGCCAAGTCTCCTCCATCTGGAGGAGGAGAGGTTTCATTAGAAAATGGCAACTGAACTCCATGAAGCTATTTTCGTGGCCAAGCAGGAGCGCCACAAAAACCTGTTCCTGAACTATAAGAACCTGAACAAATTCCCCGTCGAGCTGCTGAAGGATGAAGGCCTGCAGTTTCTGGAGCGACTGTACATGAAGAGGAACTCGCTCACGACGCTGGTACTGCTGTGATGTGCATGTGCTGGTTTTGCATGCCTCCAAGACAAATGTTTAGAAGCTGCATTCGTTCAGACGTTTTCTGATTATTATTTTTCTCTCTCCCTCATCAGCCTGACAATCTTGCTCAGAAGCTCCCAAATCTGATTGAACTGTGAGTATTCGGCGATGCTGTGTTTTTCTTTTTGGACAAATAACCACAACACTTGTTATTTGCCAGAAAAGAGTGGCCTGAAACTACACGTCCCATGACATAATGCTGCTGCTATAATAGGACAGGTGTCTGGGGACCTGAGAACATGTATTGTAATCTTATGCTTTCCTAAATTGGATTATTACACTTAGATGTGTGGCCAAAAGTTGACACTGTAAACTTCATTGACATGAAAATGAAAGATTTATCAAATAGTTTGGTCTATTCCAATTGTAATTTTGTATCATTCTTTCTTTTTCATTTAAGGTATTTGCACTCCAACAACATAGTCATTATTCCTGAAGGTAAGTCCTTTGTTATGACATTATTTTTTTGCCCAGCGTCTACACCGAGTCCTTTGTCACTTAGCTTTCACACAAAACATAGTTTAACATTTATGGCTTTGATAAAAAGGAGGAGGACAAACACTCATTGCATGAATGTTCAACAATATTAAATAAGGGACTGCTGCAATGTTCAACGTTTATGAAAATGATTGTATGAAACTACACCAGCAAACCCACATTAAAGATGAGATGTTTACATCATTTAAAACACATACATTTATTGATACTGATATGACATAACATGATATATAATGGTGATATACATTAGTAAGACCTTCAATACAACCCAATGCAGAAGAATTTCAATGAGAGAAATCCAGAGACAAAGTCAGCCTTCTGGTTGTTTTTGACTGCAACGCCTTTATTGATCTTTGCTGGTTTAGTTAGTCTTTTCTCCATAATGAGGGCAACTGTGGTTTTGGTCCCCAGCTATTGGAAACCTGACCAGACTGCAGTCATTGGACCTGAGCAATAACGCCCTCCAGTTCCTCTGTCCAGAGGTTGGCCGGCTGAGGTCTCTACGGCACCTGAGACTGTCCAATAATCAACTGAAATGCCTTCCTCCAGGTGAACACACACGTATTCCTCATGGCCTTCTTTGAGCTTCTTTGTCTGATTTACTCTTTCAATTATTAAAAAAAGACCGTCAGAAAATTTGGTTGGGTCAGGACAAAGATCTACATCGATGTATTTTACATGTACTTTTTTTCACGCGTCGCACTGTGGGGTTCACGAGTTGTAAGTATTCAATCTGCCAGCAGAGGGCAACAGAGCACACTGAGAATATGGACACAGTGCCTTTAATGCAAACGTGTGTCTAGATGAGAATTGTTTTAATTTGATTTAAAAAATCATTATTGTTCAACTTGATGTTTTAATGGTATGTTATGATTGTGAGTTTTCAACCTCGGTACATTTAGTAAGTCCTTCAGGAACATTGGTGACATTTCCGTCTGTCCGTCCTGGTAACTGAACACTCACTCAGTCAGAGATTTGTTTACCATCAGCTGAAAATCTTTTGAATTCTCATTATTTCTTTTTTTGTCAAGTTTCATTGCATTTGAAGCTCAGTCTGCAAATAAAAGGTCTCCGGTACAATCACACCAACAGCCTGTCAAACTTATGTTCTATTTGATTTACTGAATCCTCTGCAAAAGGTCAGGGAAAAATATAGCAGGAAAGAGAAATGTAATATTGGAAAACACAGTTCGAGAAGAAACATCCAGTGGTTCCACATTTGGAAAGGTTAGATGACGTAATACAAAACAAAAAAACAATAGATTTAGTCAACCAAATCTGTAAAGTCTAAAATAATGAAATGTTACTTTGTTACATTATTCTGCGATATGTTGTTGATTTTTTTTCTTTTTTTAAATGATAAAGATCTAATTTGTTAGATCTGTTCATCATGTCACACCTTCAGAGATTGGGGATCTGCAGGACCTGGAGACGCTGGACGTGTCGATGAACCAGCTGATGTCGTTCCCCGACCGGCTGCACCGCTGCGCGTCGCTGCAGAATCTGACGGCCGACCACAACCTGCTGGGCCACGTCCCCCGGCAGCTCTGCTGGCTGCACCGCCTCAACCAGCTCTCCATGGCCGCCAACCGGCTGACCTTTCTGCCGCTCGGTCAGTAATGCCCCCCCACACGCCCTTGTCTGTGAGTTGTCATAGTGATGTAGATGCTGTGAGCGAGGCAATGTTAATAACTGTGTGTGTGTGTGTGTGTCAGATCTGGGTCGATCACGAGAGCTGCAGTTTGTGTTCGTGGACAACAACGTGGACCTGAAGGGCCTTCCCTCCTTCCTGTATAACAAGGTCATCGGCTGCAGCGGGTAACACAGCTTATCAGTCTGAGTTACTTCAGCTATATGTTGGGGAATACAATTGTACATGAAAACAACAACTGGTGGAAACACAGTAGAAGAAATGCAGCTACACAATGTTCCATTTGAGATTACAGTAAAACCAGCGTCGCTCCCGTGCAGGTGCGGGTTGGAGGGCGGCCAGAGGGAGGCGCTCAGCGAGGCTCTGGTCGGGCTTCCGGCTGAAGTGAAGGTGGTCGGCTCAGAGGCGGACAGCGTGGTTCCCCTGGAGGAGATCGCCATGAGAGCCCTGCATCGCATCTACCGGCAGCGGCCGACAGGTGAGGAGCGCTAAGCATACATGTATGTATGTATGTATGTATGTATGTGGCCAGCTGTGACTCCCTGACATCTACTTCAACCTACACTTAGTTGGTTTTGGTTCATCAGTTCATCTGGTTGCATTTTCACTCTTCATAAGAGTGATTGTTCTTGTTTTGGACCCTTTTCTTACAGTTATGGTCACACTCCCTCTCCACCTCTCTTTGTTTTGCTAAAAAAAAGAGACAACGAACAGTAAAAGTAAAAAATTAATTTTCCTGACAGCACTTTTCCCCAAGTCGTTCATAGATGTGGTGATAACATGGTTATTGTGTATAATTTCGAGCCACAATAATCGTGTAGGGAAAATGTGACTTCAATCCAACTTCAAAGCTTGGAACTGTGTGAACATAAAGCTCAAAATAGGGAAAAAAATAAGCATTAAACAACAATACATGCACCAAACAAGCAAAATGAAAACTATCACTTGAGATTTCACTCCATCAAGTTCCATAAAATGACTTTGTTCTGAACGCCTTCTGTGTATTTTAATTACATTTTTATTTTTTAGACCTGAACTTGCTGCCTCCCATCAACCTCCCCAGGAGCCTGCTGGACCTGCTGCAGTTCCCCCTGGGACACTGCCACCGCTGCAGTCAGACCATGTTCACCATCATCTACCCCAAACTCTTCCCCCTCCGTGACACGGCCCTGGCAGGCGTGCACCGCAGGTCAGAACAGCACCGCCCTGCTCCATCAGCAGGACGGCCCAATGCAGAAACGTCCCTCTCGTTTTCACTATGAATTGTCGTCGGCTCATCTTTCTCACAGATTTTTAAAAATGTTCCCCCTCTCTTCTTTCCTTTTGAAGGACTACGGTGAGTTTTGTGGCGTATTGCTGCTCCAGTCGCTGCCTCCGGACCTTTGACCTCCAGGGATGACGTCGTTTCCTCTATCCCGTCGCACACAGTCGCTCCGGAGCTGCAGAGCGGTTGTTTTCCAGAAAGGTGGCAGCTGTGCGAGTCGGGATCGCACAACGTTTCAAGGCCAAGACTCAAACATACGTGATGTTCCTGAATCCAAACCGACTGGGAGGGAAGCAATCGTCTGTGTGTTCTGGGTGGTATAATAATAACCACTGTGTGTGGACAGTAAGCTCACAGTAATAGACGTAAAGTCACTACTAACAAAATGGCACTTTGTAAGAACAGGCACGGTTTGGTTTTGATGAAATCCGCCATTTTTCCCACGGATGTTTATTGCAGCAGGCGACCCGTTGCTTGTGAGTCATATTCCAGGCATATATTTCACGTGCATCATTTCCAGCAGCAGGCACAGGGGAAATATTTGTTTATTTATAAAAGTCAGTAAAACAAGCCAAGGATTCGTCTCACATATTCGTTAAGAATATTGGACAGGTATCCTTTTTTTTCATGTGACTTTTGGAAAAAGATTTGCTATGTTAACATGCTTAAATGAATAATAATGTTTTTATCTTTACATAAACCTAAATGTGGAATAAAAAAAAAATCTAAATAAATGTGGCATGAACCCAAAACAGTGGAGCAGGTTTCAGGTTGTCTGCAGGCCCGTTCAGTTTGAGGTCAGAGATTTCTGTCGGAAACGAGGCTTGTGCTCATCAGAGGTCACTGCGGGTCTCGTGTGTTACCGTCCATCACTGTGTTGTACAATTCTAATTCATTATTTGTTTTGGATTGTGTTGCGCGTACGTAAACGTTGCCTGATTTCAACTACAACTTTATTTTGTATTTGTATCTTTATTTAAATTGTAATTGAATGTAATGTTTTGACACCAAAGACAGGTTGTCGGAGCGGAATGCATGAAAACGTGTTAATGTGACAGTTGGGGACATTTTGCATGTTAAAACGATGCTTAATAATTAACTGTGGAGTTCTTAGCGTCCCTGAACGCCTCTCTCCTGTAGCGTGGTCGTTGGTGTCAGGGGGTCAGCTCAGTCCTCCGCACGCAGAAACAACCCTCCTCTGTTGGTTTGTGTCTCAACAGCCTCATTTATGTATTTATTTAAAGGCTGAAATATCTGCGTGTCAGTGATAATAGAGGATCTGTGGCAGCATTGGATCGATGGCGTGTTTTAGACGATCCTCTCTGCTGCTCCTCCCTCTGGGACTATCGCGTCTCTGCTGACTGCGCTCATGACGCGACACACATTCACATGCTGCGTGTTCATGGGGAAACACAAGAGACACACACACACACACACACATCATGATGATGATAGCCTACATAATAAATACAAGAGCTGCACCCAACGTGAGGCTCGGAAGATGCTATATTAGTCTGCTTTTAGTCTAGTCTATATATTATTCACCATATCGAGGAATTTAGCTGCGTGTTTAGTATTTTTAACAGTTGGTCCATTCATTTCGCTCGTTAGTATCTTCTCTGCCCACTCGCAATGTCCCACGTGGTGTACAGATGTGGATAAATCGTTTTATTCAACACAATCTTATTTCAAATGTGTTTTTCTCCCCCCAAAGCTGGCTGGGGATCAGTGCGTGTGGTGAAGCCTCCAGGTAGCACAGATGGTCTGTTCTCTTTTTGACGCTAGCTGACTGGAGTGTGCGGATATAACACGGACTGTGAAACGTCACGTCACGGACACGGAGCGATCCTTTCAGGCGCGGCGTCTATTTGTGTTTTAGATTAGTGCCCTGTTTGTTCTCTGGGGCAAAACAAACTAAATAATGAAGATCTGCTAAGAGAGCGCGAGCGCTCCTGAATGGATGTGCCGTGAACGCATCGATCCCATCGATCGATGGCAATGCAGTGCGCGAGACTCTTTGCGCCGCTGGGTCATTACCGTGGGAGGGTGAGGGCTGTCATGGTTTCTTCGATGGGGATGCGAATGATCGGAGCCACACGTGGCGCACGCGGGTCGATCCATCTCCAGATCCTCCGGTGATCACGATGTGTCCGTGCGCGGCGGACTGGATGCGTCTCTGACCTTTGACCTCCCGGGGGCAGGCTGTTTTATTAGGAGTCCCGTCTACGGCACGCGCTGCAGAAGTAAAGGTCACATGAGTGGTCGACCATGTGACTAGAATGTCATTAAAGCTGGGCAAGATGATGCTTTCAATAAACTGATTTATGAAACGATTGCGCAACGAGTCAGGCCCCAAAAAGGCTTAAAAAAAAAGATGTAATCTATAATTCATCACATTCAGTTCACTCAAGAGAGAGCACGTCATCCTTCTTTCGGTTTGGTTTGCTGACTGTTTATTTTTGGGGAGTATTCACGTGTCATCTGACTGATTTATTTGATGATGTCAAGGCGAGGGTCAACACAGTGAGGAGCATCTCCACTGTGAGCACGAATATGAATATGAATAGCAGAGGCTATATCAGCGTGCTTCATACCGCCATGCGGGGTCTGCGGTGCGGGGCTGAGCGTGAAGTGCGATGTGGGATCAGGTGATGCGTTCAAGGTAACAGGGTCTGAGGTCATTACTGCTCAAAATAGAAACCTCGGTTACCTCCCCTGTTTTCTGTTTGTGTTGTTAGTGGTTCAGTGTTTATGACGCACTTATTATTCTTTTTTTTAGTTGAGCTGATTTAAAAAAGAAAGAAAGAGAAGACATGTTCTAACCGCACGTATGCCATCAGTGTCTGTGCGGGAAATGAGAACTACTAAGTAAGAGTGTGTGTGCGTATGTGTGTGCGTGTGCGTGTGTGTGTGTGTGTATGTGTGCGCGTGCGTGCTCAAGGAGCCATCAGTGTATCGCAGGTGGTCTACCTGCAGAACTTGCGCCACTTGAAGTGTCCCAGCGGGTTATTTTCTGCACACAATGAAAGAAGCAGAATTCCAGATTTGATGTATGCCTTATTATTATTTCTATCGATTCATGTTTTTGCATTTTATTATATATTTTGAATCAATAGTTTTGTCTTTTTTAAATTTATTCTGTACTAATCATGCTTAAACACTTAATAAATAATAGCAACAATGGAAGGGACCTCTTTTTTTTAAGTAATTGAGACATATTACAAGTAAACATTATTAATACTGGCCTACTTTATTGAAAATACTAGTCATTTTGTCTGTTTTTTGTGTCTGTTTTTTTTTTTAGTTAGTCATTTTGTTGGATCAGTGTTTGTGGCTGTCTCAGATGAACAACTCATGAACTAATACTACCTTATTCTACAGATGCGTGTAAAACAATCTTGTATACACTCCCTGTGACATCAGAGGGCGCGGCCATTTTGTGAGCGACATCAATTTCAGACAGTTAGACAGGAAGTTAGGTGATTCAACCACCAAAGTAAAAGCCACGAAAATATCCAACAGACACAAATGTGATGGTTCAAACCTACTTCAAATAATGGAATTAAATTATAATAGTAAACACATTAGAATGACATTTGATACAATAAGTCGAGTAAAAAAACAGCAAAAATAACAATTATGATAATAACAATATATATATATATATAAATATATATATATATATATACACACACATACTATTATACTGTGTTATTTTTGTCCAATTATATTGCTATTTGTCCTTGTTTAAGTGTATTGA
The DNA here is from genome assembly GCF_910589615.1 of Taurulus bubalis. NCBI lineage: Eukaryota > Metazoa > Chordata > Actinopteri > Perciformes > Cottidae > Taurulus > Taurulus bubalis. The sequence continues at coordinate 4,694,029 of NC_136592.1, forward strand.
AAAGCACTTTGAACAGGAGATGATACTCAATAAACGGATTTATGAAACAATTGTGCAACGTTTCAGGTCCAAAAAAAGGCTGAATAAAATGTATAATTCATCACTTCAGTTCAGCACGTCATCCTTCTTTCTGTTTGATTTCCTGATGGTATATTTATACAAACGTGTATAGTAAAAAACAAATCTTATTATTAACATTATTATCATTAATAAACCACTTGAGCAAAACGGAACTGTTGTTGCTTTGGGGGGAGGGGACTGTTTTTATTGAGGCACAGTGATGAGGAAGAACCTTCTTGACCGTTTTCGTTTTGTCCGTTTTTTTGGGTGGGGGGATTTTCAAAGGTGTTCGCTAGCTTCTCAAGAATATCGGATGTCCGAGGATGTAGTGAGTCGGCTTAACCTCCAGTTATTTAAAATGGTAATTTACATGTTTATTTTGTAAAACGTTCACCGGAAGTGTGTGATCTCTTAGTGCGTCACGCTTCACCCTCGGGGAGGAGGAGGAGGGTGCGTTTCCACGGGGACAGTCCCGTTGAGTGGAGCGGCAGCACGGACGGACATTTTCATCCTGTGTCGAAAACAAATACAGAAAATTAAGAAGACGGAGAAGAAGAAAAGCAGAATACACTTAACGAGGTAGGTTTAAATAGCTCGGAGTTCCTTTTATTTAGTCGAGTCCACGTAAACACCGCGTGAACTTTGAATTATTCATACAAATATGTGGCTTTAGTGTGTTGCATTTTTTTTAATTTCATTTTGTATTATCACAGTTATGTTGCCGTCTGTCGGTTCGCGTCTTCGCGTCGTTTTAAGACGTGAACGCCTCACGGAGGCAGAGTCCGTTTGACCCCGCGGTGTTGCTGTAGATCTCCGGGGCCGATTAACGCGCTTAAAGCGGACAACTTTGTGGCGTTTTCTGTGTCTGGATGGCGAGCTTCCGCCTTAGACATATTACAGGATTTACGGAGTTGTTTGTGGTCAGGATTACATAAAGGATAGAGCGGCCTCTGGGAAGCCGTTTCCCCGGGTTTCTAACAGGTCGCGGCGGGGCGGACGGTGTCTTTCTGCGGACTGAAGGCTTGTTTCAGCACCGCGGACAGCTCCGGAGCCAACGAGCTCGAGCTGCCAGAAAGAAAACACACGCGCACACGCACACACGCACACGCACTCACGGAAACCTCAGCAACACATCTGAGCTGCTGGTGTTGAAATATATGTCAAACGTCTTTAATTTCCATTAATTTTCCATTAAACAAGCTGCTGCGTGGAAGTTTGATCCGGTCGCGAAAGCACGAGGCGACCAAACACGGGGCTCGACTGCCTACAAGCTTTTTGAAAAGCATGAGGATTGATTTTTCGCTATATGGTGTCACATTTTTTGGGGGGGTGGGGGGGGGCGGGGGGGAAGGAGAATTTACATGGACATTGTTTTTGCATTGGTCTCCAAGGAGTAATTGGCATGGCTACAGTGGCGGTGTTGTGATGGAGGAGAGGCTGTGTGTGTGTGTGTGTGTGTGTGTGTGTGTGTGTGTGTGTGTGTGTGTGTGTGTGTGTGTGTGTGTGTGTGTGTGTGTGTTTGTGTGTCTTCTGGGAGAGCATGGTGTACTTTGTGGTGGAAGGAAGGCCAAAACACTGTTGTTGTCTGGCACACCAATAGTTTGGCCCCAGCCCTGTTCCTGTGTCTCCATGCGGTGGATACAGGGTCATCGTTTCCTCTCTGACTCCTAAGGAGATCGATAAAGGCTCTTTTCAGAAAACATTTTGTCGAAAATAAATAAAGGGTCTCGCGTCTGCCCTCATTATGGGGTGATGTTACTCTATTTAATGTGTCTAAATGTGTTTATTATCTTGATTATTTTGTTTTATTAACAGCCGTTTTATTGTAGAAAAAGAACCACACCTCCATTCCAGGAATAAAGAGCGTCACACAGAACAGTTTGGGCCGTCCTCCCTCCCGGCTCCCGTCATCGTATCTGTGTTACAGTAATGTCAGCGAGGACAAAGAGCTCAGGTCGACCCTGAAGCAGGTCGACGCGTGTGTTGTTGTTGTTGTTTGGCAGCCTGGTGTGATTTGTTTTCCAGGAGTACACAGATAGATACTTCCATTAGGACAGGAAGTGACCCGGAGGCACTCAACGTAGGCTGGTACTTCAGCCAAATAAAGCCTCGCTGCAGCTTTTATGCATTTCTTTACTCATACATCTCTTGGATGTTTGCCTCCGTTCAACAGAAACGATTGTGTGAAGAAGTTGGACCACACAAATCTGGTACTTTATCATAATAACTTTAATTATTGAAAGTACTAACTCGTGTGGCCTTTTCTGTTGAGCCGGTATGCCGAACCATCAGCACATTGACTCCTGCACAAAGTTGGAAATTCTAAAACACACTTTTTTGTTGTTGCAAATAACTATACCCACGGTGATCTACGTTAAAGCCATCATTTAAAACTAATCTCCCGCTGAACACTGCCTCTGAAATGCCTCACTCAGTTAGCAATCGCATGCACCTAGAAAGCACCTGTGAAAACACTTGTAACCAATCAGATCACTTAGAAATCAGAGCTCGAACACTATCAACAGGACAACAGAGGACCATACGCTGTATTTTGCTGACAGTGCAGCACAGTAATGATATTCATGCCACCTTCAGTAATTGCGTGCGATACTGTTGCTAGTATATGAGCATCAACAGTAAACACTTTGCATCTATGTTGTTCAGAATCTTTTTTTAAAGCGTGCTCCAAATGAAAATGCCGAAGGCTAAAGATAAAAGTCTTATACTTCTCAGAGCACATCGTTGTGCAGTTGGCATGTGGCAAGAGTTATTTATTTTTGGCATTTGTGAAGCAAAAATACAATGTTTATGCCAGACACCTCGGAAATAGAATTTGTTTTGACTTCCTGCTCAAAAAACTGCAACGGAACGCCACTCAAGGTCTGAGTTCCTACTTGTAAACTCCGACTTCACGCAGAAGGAGTTGTTTGACGTCACACGAAGAAACAGGAGCGAACACCGAAAACCTTCAACTAAAAGGCAACGCAACTTATATTTTGCTTGCATTTATTAAGAACAATACATGCAATCATATATATTAAAACCCGTTCTACATGTAAACCGATGTAAACAAAAGATGTCACCTTGTTATGAGGTAGCTGGTTACATTTAGCAGTCACACGTTGAAAATACCAGAAAGACCGTGGAGGCTGCACTGCTGAGAGTTTGATTTACACACGTCCGGAGGTCGGAAGTTGGAACTTTAAACTTGGAAAACTCTGATCTCCGAGTTTTTTGGGAGGCAGCATTATATAGTTGACTTAAATGCACGATATGAAATATATTCTGTGTGTAGATGCTGCTGTTGGTTGTGTGTAAAAGTTGAGTCAAAGCGGGCCCTAGTCACAGAAATTGCAAAAATTCTGTTATTTTTTTATTTTTTTTAGTGAAGGAAGATTCAGTGAGTCCAATGTGCACTGAATTATTAGGTCTGGTTGCAGTTATTCTACTCTATCAGGCACTTTGAAAGACAACATCCATTATCAGCCGCTTATCCGGGCTCGGGTCGCGGTGGCAGCCGGCCCAGGCTTCCCTCTCCCCCGCAACACTTTCCAGCTCATTCTGGAGGATCCCGAGGCGTTCCCCGGCCAGTTGTGAGATATAATCCCTCCGGCGTGTCCTGGTCTTCCCCCGGGGTCTCCTCCCAGTTCGACGTGCCCGTAAAACCTGGGAGGCGTCCAGGAGGCATCCTGATGAGATGAACCACCTCAGCTGACTCCTTTCCACACGAAGGAGCAGCGCCTCGACTCCAAGCTCCCCCCTGATGTCCGAGCTCCTTACCCCATCTCTAAGGCTGAGCCCGGCCACCCTGCGGAGGAAGCTCATTTCGGCCGCTTGTATCCGAGAAACACAACAGTTTTGTTTGTCCTAAAGTATTGGAAAAGGGTCAGATAACTTGGTTAGTTGTGATTTGAACATTTGTTAAAACAAGTGTTTGCATGGATTCTCCACACCTACACATTAACTCGGGGCGCACGCATAATCTGTTTCCAGCTGAGAAGATGGTTCCTACCTCGGCTGTCACAACCCCCCTCCACCCTCAGCACCCACCCCCCTCCCATCCGTCACCCTGCCCACAGAAGAATGGCGAGAAATTGCCACCAGCCTCCCCGCTACATCTGTGTGAAAATAAACCACACAGGCATCCGCACACCGCCGGCTCTGCACTCTCCCTCTTGTCCCTTTTCAGTCACACGGTTTAATGAATTCTCCTCGTTATCATAGAGTCTCCTTCTTTTTTGCTCTCTGCTTGTTGAATTTCAATAGTGATCTGCTACAAAAACGCCAGATGGTAGAAGAAGAAAACGGTGACATCCAAGAACGCGCTGTGATCACGATCCTCTCTCTCTCTCTCTGCATGTTGCTCACTTGTTAGGTTTCAGCGGTGAAAATTAGCGAGGGGATCGCGTTCTTGGCAACTGACGCTTCTCTAACCATGTGGGATTTGTAGATAGCAATTTGTCTTGGACATGCTTTCTTGGAACCTGTTAATGGTGCGTCATTCATCAGAATAATTTTGGTCATCTGCAGCTACAATTACATATTTTTCTGGAAAGGGTAGGTAGCCCCGTCGGATGTTTTGGCCTCAGCTAGTGTGTGTACTTGGAGGTAAACTGTCTGTGCTCCCTACAGAGGTGTGGAGAGTCACATGACTTTAGGTAACTTGGAATGCTTGGTATCTGACTTGAAATGACTTGAAACACAGAATGTATGATTTGTGTCTTCACAGCGAAGACTTGAGTCTTGAGTTTTTTGTGATGTGCAGAACTTTATCTTCTCTCTCTCAATGTGTACGGAGGAATGGTTTCTCAAGCTCAAGGATAGACGCAATGCGTTTTGGGGTTTCTTGTTGGTTTAGAGGGAAAAACTCCACGGGGCGCCTTTGAGCGCTCTATTCAGATTCAAAGGGAAGCGAACCCTCACGCAGTGGGATGTGGATGCAGCTTGTTTTGCTGACCAACCCATCGTCCTCTTCACAGACAGACTGTGTTCTGATCCCGATACGCCATCGACGACAACCATCCAGATCCCCGCTTTTTGATTGTGATGACATGGCAACCCTCTCTTTGTCTTTTTAACAGTTCATTTATTGAGTTTTCTCCAACGCAGAGCAGTCTTCAGGAGGAAAAAACGATTTGAAAAATAAATGAATCCCCACCAGAACGGTCCCTTTTATTTATCCCCAACATGGCCATAGTAAAAACGCAATGGTGCTCGAGGACAAGGGGGGAAAAGGAAAGGGATATACATGTTGTGTAATAAACACAAAGGCTCTTACCCTGAAGGAGGAAGAGGGGGGAAAAAGTGATGATGGATTTCAGAATTTTCCCAAAAGAACAAAGAGTTTGTCTTATGAAAAGATCTGTCACAGTCATTCATGTGCTTGTGTGTCACTGTGGTGTTATGTAAACAACCATCTTGTATTTCTGCATATCATCTTGCAGCGAGCAAGTTTCTTTTTTACATGCATGTCACATGTACATGCCTAGATTATATTCAAATATATATATATATATATATAGTGTGCTATATGCGCCTGTCAGCACTAGGTATGTGTGAGTGTCCAAATGAACAGCATGTAAAGAGCAGCATGTTGACAGGTGTCCATTCGAATGCAGGATGAGAGAGGAGAAGGCGGGGGCGGTGGAGAGAGTGTGTGTGTGTGTGTGTGTGTGTGTGTGTGTGTGTGTGTGTGTGTGTGTTAGTGTTACACGTGTACTGTAGGTTTTGTTAGTGGGAGCAAAAAGTGGAGAGAGAGGCTGTGAATGTGCAGAAAAAGGGAAAGCGTGTACGAGGGAGGTAAAGTAGGAGAGAGTGGTCCATCCATGTGTTATGTAAGTGTTGTGAGGTCTCTCTCTGTATGTGTGTGTGTATCCTGTAGGCCTGCAGATTAATCCAGTGGGTTTTATCCTCAGTGAATGGGACAGTGGGGCTTTGCAGTGATTATCCCTGCAGGCCACAGGATGATTGCTTTGAATCTCCTGCACGTCCCACACCGCCATGTTCCCGTGCGCCCGCACATCATTCGGCCTAATTTATCGCCGAACACGTTGACAGATCGCAGCGCTCGAAGGAGACGCCTAAGCGTGGCCCCAGCCGCCAGACGATCCGCCGCCACGGTCCCTTCGGAGGCAGTTCAAAGCCGTTCCTAGAACCGCTTTTTTAACAAAGATATATTGAGACGTGTCCTGTCTGAAGGGAGCGCTCCACCTCTGCACGCGTCCGTCCATTTCTCTGGTTTATCTGCCTGTCTCGTAACTTTCTGTCTGTACGGCCTCCTTTTGGATTATATAACCAGGAAATGTCACAAATGCAATCTGCTCAGCTGAGTAACAAAAAAACAAACACGAAAAAAGGGGCTGAATTCTGGGAGACGTTCGTCATTTGGGTCTCGTGATCCTGCGTCACCGCTTCAGGTGGTAGAAATCGGCATCATGTCAGGTCGTGACCTTGTACCTCTTTGGTCTGAGATTATGCAGGTTTTGGTGGATATTAACATCCTAGGAGTCCGTTCTGGTGACATTTCACTGTAATACAGCACCGAAATAGAATAGGGCGTTTTTCCTCCTGACTCCCTCGGTGATTTTCGGCAGGACATTTCCCCCCGCGCGTCCTTCCTGTCTCTCCGTAGGGAAGGTTTTTAATTCGCCGACGCCATATTGGCACGACAGCAGTCGCTGTGCGCATGAAGACCAGCGCCGTGTGAGCTTTTGTGCCTCTTCCATTCGCATTCGGCCTGGATGGAAATCAGGAGGCCCCATTGTGAAGCTGCTCTCTGACCATGTTGGAGCTGAAGGTGGATGAGAAACCTGGTTTAATGAACTGTGGAATTATGAAATGACTCATAGCTTTGGCCTGAAGTACATTTTGTCTCAGATCTTTTTATGAAAAATGTTTCATAGGATGGTGATGTAATGTGAAATCCGTCTTGTGCTATAACATACATAGACAACTGCTCTTGCAACAACACTAGTTTTGAGATGAGAGTCTTTCTGTTCAGTTATCTGCAGATTAGACTATTTTAAGTTGTTTGAAATACACTGATTGCATCTAGACTACAAATATTTCTGACCATTATGTTGCCGTTATAATTTCACCCTCTGGTTTTTTGAAGTTAAATGTGATAGAGAACGTGGGCAAATTGAGTGTTTTTTTATGCATCCAGAATGATTCTTTCCGCATCCGGGATCACGGTTTGCTTTTCATTCTAATAATAGATTTAGACTGGTAAAACATCTTTTAGCACGTGTGTGGCTGTTACATGTATTGTACATTCGCAGTCAGGCACGAAGGGGTGGGTGTTCTGTCTGAATAGCTCAGCCTTCAGGCTCCCATCATGCTCTCTGGCCCGGTCACGTCTTGGCATGTGTTTACTGCTTATAGGCCTACATGGAGGTACACAGTGTGTGTGTGGGACTGTGAAAACCTGCACTAGAACCTAGATATTTTGTCTGCTTGTGATGGAGGTAAAATATATGACTGAATGAATAGATTTTATTGGCAATAAATGTTTTTTTTCAGTAATAAAGGCACCATATAACACGGCCATTTGTCTTGGAGTCAGGTGTGTTGTGTGGCTGGAAGCGATGCCAAACTCAAAAAGAGAAAGAATACTCTGAGACGGTGCCTCTGGTATCACGAGCAGAGATGTCAATCAAAACCTGAACCCCGTCTCCTGGAAATGAAGGTTAAAAACCCTGGACTCACAGCTTGGGAGTCAAAGCTCTGAGCTTTATTCGCCCACCATCACTCTAACTTCGCCCCTGCAACTGCAGCTCGGTACACAAATGAAGCGCCTCATTCATTCGACTTTGCCTCTGAACAAAATCCAGGTAGCAATTATATTTGTCACCAACAATGTAAATTGGGAAAACGCCATAAAGGGGACAGGGTCGACAGCAAATGCAATCACCGTGCCGTCAGAATAAAGTGAACCGGTGGAGCAGTTCAAGTAACAAAGAAACAGGAGCCACAGGAAATGATACTCTGCAAAAAAAAATCCTGAACTTTCACTATTGTTTGGTTGTATTTATAAAACGTGAAGGTTGTCTGAGAATAAATATGCGTCAGCAGGTACTTGACCCTCCGGAGTCTGTGTTGCTCTGCCTATCATTTACATGGATGTTTGGAACTATTCCTTTTTTCCTTCTTCTCCAAAGTGCATTACCTCTGTTGAACCATGTGGGGACCCCAGGTGGTCGCTCACAGATGTATTATTAGATGCATTACATTGGAAGACCCAGTGAAATTATATAATGGGATCTGGCTGGTGCACACTGCAACAATAACGGAGAGCCGGAAGGGAGAGAAAATTAAAAAAAATGAAAAAAACAAGGGAACATGTGCCGTACACACGTGTGTACACATGTGCATGTGCAGGCGTGTACGAAAACACACAAACACACACACACACACACACACTCTGCATGTATGTACTGTATACACACCGCTGTTGCATTAATAATGTTGATCTGCCTCAGTGAATGATGAAACATGGTTCTGCTTTGATGCGGTGAGATGTTGGACCCTCCGACGCCCACACACCCGAGTGTTAACCGGCACAGAACACACACACACACACACACACACACACACACACACACACACACACACACACACACGCACAGTGAGTCTGCAGTCTCCTTCACTTTGCGTTTAAACGGACAGAAGAGAGACAGATGTGAAATGCTCCTTGAGGATAATTATGCCCTGTATTTGTTCAAGATCAGTAATATTTAAATCATTATTACCTTTTTTTGGTTGTTGTGCAACACTGCTGAGGTAAGAGATGTGCAAGAGTAAGCGCAAAGACATGTAACTGTGTGAAATCTCCACTGCTCCTTCATGCATGTTTCTCCGAGGAGTTAAATTGCTCCCACTGCCTCTCCCTGGGGGCGGGGGCGGGGTTTCACTCTTGTGCCATACAATTGCTGTATACTCACACACACACACACACACACAACCAGCTTTGCTCGCAATTATACAAAGCAAAGGAGTTGTGCAGAAATAACTCTGCTAATTTCCAGTCACGCTGTGCCCACCGTCTCATTTGCACGCAGCTTCTCCAACTAATCCTGCAACAACAAAAAAAAAGCAAATGCATGAGAGAGAGAGAGAGAGAGAGAGAGAGACAAGTGCACCAGCTATTCAGAAAAAAATCTCCCCAGATTTAGGTTAGTGGCTTCTCTAAACCCGTGAGAAAAATACAACCGACAAGCTGACCTGTTTTCCCCACGACTGCGAGTTCCCGTGCAGCCAGAGAGCGCTCGGCCTCGCGGCCATCGTTGATGGATCGGTTCAGAGCCGAGGCAGCTCATCACAACGGGCTGTCGATTAACAAGTGTGACTTCATCTTTTCTTTTCTTTTCATCCTGCAGCTCTACTGAATTGATCCTTCGTTACGCGCTTTGACTAAGTGCCAGAGATTGCTCAATCAGGTTTAAATACAACTCATTTTCCCCGACAAGATATCAGCTTTGAAAATGAGCTCCCCCAAAACGGTAGAGGAGACGATTAGTGACGACTAGTGACTTTTTACAAGAGGAAACCTTCGGCCTCTCCTATCAAATATAAAAATGAAAAGGCCATTTATCCCTTAAGCTTTTTAAGGTCCCGTGAAATGCTGCTGGTGTATCAAATTGCAAGTTTTACTCCAACCAAAGGTTGAACTATCTTCAAAGTAAAAACACCATCTTCCCAACAGAGCTCCTTCATCACTGACATCTTCCCTGTACAAAGTCTTCAGCTTTGTGTTGAGTGTTTTCAGAGTGCAATCTTTTCCATTTTGACACGCTTTGACGGGATTCTTCTTTGTTGCCCGAAATAGCTTGTCGCTGTATTCCTCCGCGGTCGGGCTCTGCTCGGTAATCATGTCAGCGTATGACGGTGCTAATCCAGGCTTCTGGAGCTCTGTGCCAAAAAAAAAAGTACGCCGCTCCGTCCTTGCTACTACTCTCGAAGGCGTGACACACTAACTCACCTCGTTCCAACGCTCCCCGTAACATAGCGTGAAATGGCTTTGCAGGAAGGGAAGACGGTGCGATGGCGCAGGAGGCGGACAAAGTGGGAGGCAAGCGAGATGGAAACGAACCCACGACTTTTTTTGACCGACAAAAGGACGTCGATGTTGTCAGACGCACTTTTTTTTTCACTGTGCAATGAGGCAGATGGGGATTCGGTCCTCATAAAACACAACAACAACAATTTGCCTCAGATGCACGGGCCTGCTGTGCTCGTCTCCCTTTCATAGCTTTTAGGATTAATGCTATTAATATGTTGATCAATAATTCATTGGTGCCCTTTTAATGTCTCCATTTAAGCCAATGTTCTCCCATCGCGCTTGTATCTGTTATTTTATTCCTAGAGGGGAGGCGTGTCATCGTCTGTCTGGTGTTTTTGCTCCGTAGCCTCTCGACGTCCCGTGACGATTGTTATAACGTTTTTGTCGTTAACCCGGCTAACCGAATGAATGAATTAGTTTCTGCAGGTGGTGAGAGTCTCATGCCGCTCACTTCCTTTTAATAAAACCTTGTCGCTTCCTGTGAGCTTGAGGATTTTGCCCACAGAAAGACCCACCTGACACCAGCTGTCAAGTACGAGTCGTTTCAGATTGTTACCTAAACTCTTACGTGATATTTGGCCTCTCATTCCGGACATACCTGGTATACGTCCAAGGACAGAGGGTGAGGAGAGCATCAGGTGAAACAAAGAAAGCACGAGGGAAGAGATAGATAAAGTAGCGAGAGAGAGAGAGAGGAGGGAAAACAGTGGAGAGTAAATCCTCTTTTCCCCCGCTGACTTTAATCTCTCCGCAGGCTGAGCCCGGCAGTTCGGGGCCTTACACCAGCCGTCAGTCAAGGAGAGCGACAGCCATCGTGGCCGCAGGCCGCAGGTGGGGGATGGGTACGACCGGACGTCACGTTACGTCAGCGTCGAGTGTGTGTGTGTGTGTGTGTGTGTGTGTGTGTGTGTGTTACTGTCGGTCAACAGAGCAGGTTGAGCATGTTAAAGAGGAGGTGACTTTCAGAGTGGGATGAATGGACAGCGGGAGGACGATGTAACGTTACAAGTACAAATTCATATCACAGTATTTTGTAGGATTCTGGCGGTTTCACGGTATTTTTTAAGCTAAAAATGCTAAACATGGAGGGACTTAGGACCCAGGGGAATGTAGGTGAAAAAAACAAAACAGGAAGAGACGGACCGGAAGGGTCTGTCTCTTCTTGTTGTCTTGATGTCTGTTTCTTCTTGTTGCGATAGTGGGCGAGCTGTACCCAGCATGCAGTTCGGCGGTGTAATTTTAGAAATAGTTACGAATTGTTTGTGTCACAAACTGTTGTCTCGTGGTGTTTAACCCATTTTGCTGCCTGTCGTAGAGCGATAGCAGTTGTTCCGGCTATGCACCACCGGTATGATGGTATATGAAAAATTCATACCGTATGCAAATTTGAAACCGGTATACCGGTTCATCCAGTACCACACAGCCCAACTGCAGTGTTTTGTCTCTTAGCTAGCCGAGCCAACATGAGCACACCATTGTTTTTGCCACTTTAGCTCACTTCTAATTGGTTGTATGTTGTGTGCAAATATTTACTGTTGGCGTATGTGTTCACAGGACAGTAGGGCCATTTGACAAGTGGAATAATAAACAGACATTCATGGTCCCCGGAGGATGACTCGTACTGATGTTGGCGATCGTGACTCAATTTGATTTTTAGTGAAACGTCTCGTTGCCTGGGTTGACAAGAAAATGTAATGCAGATGTCCGTGGCTCCTGGAGGATCAGGTTTCTGGATATGACATTTGGTACCCAATTTGGTAATCTGTGCTATGTCTCAACACATTTGCATACTTGTTGGATCTGATTTGTTGAGAGTAAAACTAATTAGAGTCTCAGGAAAACACCTTTAGCTCTGTCCGCCATTGTTAGCCCCGTTAGCTGCTAGCCTTACAGGAAGTATGACGGAGTCGGAGGGAGTGTACGAGGGAAACCAAGGGATGCAGCGATTACATGCCCACAAATCGATGGGTGAGATCAGATGTCTGTACGCTCACGTGTGGCCAGTGATTATCCATATCCAATCAGGCATAAGTGGTGGGGTGCAGATACACAGTTAATTGGCCCCTCAGCTTTGATGCTACAGATGGAGAGGTGTCAATATCCGAGGAAATGAGAAGCTGTGCTGTGTGTGTGTTGACAGGAAGCCACTCCAGTGCAACGAGATAAGCGATCAGCGACGGATCGATCACGCGGCAGAACGTTGCATACGATAATAACCTGGAAAAAAAGGAATCTGTGTTCAGACTGACATTATTTAAGTTTTACTAATCTTTTCTTGAATCTCTTTCAATTAATAAAAAGTACTGTTTGGCTGGTAAAATGAACAGAGCGACGGTTTCTTGTGCCGCTTTAAAACATGGTGGACATGGAAAGGCCTCGTCTCCTCGCCGTGATTCCCCTGTAATGTATCTGATCTATGAACTGGAGCTTATTCTGCTGTAAGGAGCTCTGGATTACAGCGTCAGCCGAATGGCTAAAATGTAAAACGTCAACCTAAATATTTTAAAGTGGCATAGCAGACACACACACACACATGGAGAGAGAGAGCAAGAGCAAGAGACGGCACGGAAGAAGAAGAGAAGCACTTTGAAAAGGCTGGTGTTTTCTTTTTTCCCCTCCATCACTCTTCCCGGCACATGTTCAATTATTAACCGTCCTGACGAGTCCGCCGGGACGGAGGCAGAGACAGACAGACAGAACAAGGAGATACTTTTATCAAACATCCAGCTGTGGCTCTGGCTGACCTTGTGTCAGCGCCTGATTGATGCGGCCCTCGTGCTCCAGCAGAAGGCTAACTCTTAAGGTGGTATATCCACAGAAATCCTAGCTGTTTTTTTTGCTATTTTACAAGTAAGATTCATAGGAAGGTAGAAAGATCAATATGAACTCTACCGGAGCAATACCATAACTTTACTTGAAGGGAATTTGTTTTTGAAGCACAACATATTTTTCTCCACAAAAACCCAGATTTAGAAATGTTATTTTGCCGTGGATAAAGCACCTGTTTGAGTCCAAAAGTCGGCCGTCCTTCGTTCCCGTTGCTGCACTGTGTCTCAGTAGATTAGATTACATTCAGCTAAAAAGCCGCCGGGTGGTTAAATTCATTTAAAGCCACATTAGGCCTAACATTTCTGCAATTATGATTTGTGCGATGGAAAAAAGAACACATTAGATGCACAAATGAGGTGATTGGATCGGATTATTAGCCTCATTAAGGGCGTAATTGTTCAGAGAAGCTGCGGCGGAGGGAGGTAGAGAAGGAGTGAAGGGAACATAGAGTTCCCTCTGTCTCCTTGGTCCTGACCAGCAGCAGCATGTCGCTCTGTCAGCGACATCCATTTTTCATGGACCGTTCCTCCAGCTCTGCTGCGTGTGGCTACATGAAATACTGGCAGCGCGTCGGAGGAACAAAAATAGACCCTCGTCTCTGTCCTGACCCTTCGTCCCTCAACAATGATGGAGCTCATCCCTCGTTCATCTCCCCTCGCCGATGGTCCAAGAGGAAGGAAACTCTGGGTCAGCAAGGTGGCGGCAATCTTCCTCCGAAGGACGGTGTGTTTTTTTTTGGGTGCGCGTGGTCGGTTGCGTGACTGCGGGCTGTACACAAAAGCGGAGCCTATTTACTCAGTGTTTTAAACAGTAAATTATGCATCACCTGTGCTTACGAGGTAATAATTGCACCCCTTTGCTTTGGCTCAGTCAGCAGCACTTTGTGCCTTTTTTGTATCTAAAAAAAACAAACACTGCTCTGTTTCCTGTGTTGATGTGTATTTGTTGACAGTTGATGGTATTGGACAGCTCTGACTTTGTCCAGGAACACAGAGAAGCCTACCTGCCTCCCACAAAGTAGCTGCAGTCGAGTGTTAACAGAGTCCAGGTCTGGTGTGAAAAGCTCTTCACGGTTTTGCTGAAGGACACTTTGACGATAGCCGCTAAATGGAGTGATTGAACCTTCGACCTCGCTGGTGCGGAACGGCCTGTCCGACCTTCGAGGTGGATCCGGCAACAGATGAGGACGGACGAGATGATTATGAGCTTTCATTCTTTTGTTTGAAATCTGAACTTGTCTCGACCTCAGCAGTTCCGTCGTCTCACAGCTCATCACAGGGTATATAATGAAGGATCAGAGCTCAGCCTTCCTCAAAATTCACAGATCTGCTGCTCAAGCCGGACTCCCTGGATTGTGTTTCATGTGCCACCGGTCCCCAGAGGCAGCAAACGCCCACCAGCACAGCATTGTTTTCACGGCAGGGCTGAACGCCCGGTAGCTAATCTTTTTCACACTCCGGGCAACGCTTGTCATACTGCTTTATTTTCTAGTGCTGTTGTTGTACTAACCCCTCCTCTCTCCCTCTCTCCCCCTCTTTCTCTCTTCCAGTCTTGTTTGAGGTCAAAGTTCAACAGTCATCATGGCCGACGAAGCAGACATGCGCAATGAGCTGTCAGATCTGCAGACACGCGCAGACCAGATAGCCGATGAGGTAAAGTGGAACACACAACACACACTCGTGTACTTCTGTGTGACGCACACACATCTGCTCTAATGCTGACAACAAAGATGATACATCACATTTCATCTGGCATGTGTTCCTGTGTTACCTGCTAAAGTGGTTGCTAGTTTTAGGTTGAACTTCCGCAGATATTGATTGTCATATACACTCTCTAAATTGCCCGTGATTGTATTATTGTTCTGCGTTGCACTTCTCATCATATGTGACACATTGTCGTCTGTGTTTTCATTTCTTTTCAACTCTTTTTCCAGCTTTCAGTCAAACGAACATGCAGCTACTTTGACTCACGTTTTCCTTTGATTTTTAGTCATCTGATTTGTCTTGTATAAATTATGGTTGGACTGCATAATATACATACTAGCCCTCAACTGCACTAGGTATCTGTCTGTACTATTTTTATTCTGTTTGTATTATTTTTAACTGTTTGTTTCACGTTATGTTTTGCACGTTTTTGTATGTATTTTGTCCTTTCTGTGGACCCCAGGAAGATTAGTGGCCGCTAAGGCGTCAGCTAATGGAGATCCAGTAAATAAACTAAACTAAACTTTGTGCGCGATATACTTTCCATAGAAAGCATGCACGACAAAATGCACACAGTGTGAATTGGGATTTGCAAACCCAGCTTTCATTTGGGAAATCCAGAAAGCGGGTCATAACCCGGGTAGTTAGTCCTCGTGAACATTTGCACATCGGACCATCAAAGCAAAAACATATGCAATTTTAATGTCCATTCCATGAGCAAGTTTTTGTCACAAAAAGAAGAAGAATGTAACTCTGTGTAGGTGGAGTACAAACAGAAACAGTCAAAACGACATGACAATTACAAACTGTTCTCATCCTCTTAACGACACAAATGTCTGCAGACTGACAGACACAGCTACTGTCATTTGACCCTCCCTTGTTTTAGCAATTTGTTCTCAAAGTTTCTTTCATCAAGATTTTTTTAAGAATGGAAGAACTTTGCCCTTTTTAATGAGTCGAGAGGAGCTCGGGAAGAGCAGATAATTCTGTGCTGCAGAATAATGGAGCAGCTCCAATGGCCTTATTAAACATTCATGAGGAGATAATGCAAGGCCAAGAGGCTCCGTGGATGTGACGGCAGGGGAAGGGAGAAATAAGGAAGTCGGGGATGGATGGAGATAACGCAGGGGAAGGAGCCAAATGAGGATTAGGAATGAAATTAAATGGTGTTTGGTTTAAGAAACGGATGAGACTCGAAAGGGGGACCTGCAGAGGGCGCGGAGTTGGCAAACAAAAGTTAGAAATCAAAAATGAATCCTGGGATCAGAGGAGAGAAGGGGACAGGAATAATCAAACCTAATTAAGTGATGAGGAGCAGTCACCCATCTGTTGACACTTATCAATACACAGTCTTTTCTTTCTCACCTCTCAAATGTGTGTTTTACACCTTTAAATATTCCTTGAGACGTCTTTCTGATTCATGTTGGTGACGTGCTGCATGTCCTGTATTCGCTAATCATTTGCCCTCTCTCTTTCTGTCCCTGCAGTCTCTGGAGAGCACTCGGCGTATGCTGTCTCTGGTTGAGGAGGTGAGTTGGCCACTTGTGTGACTGCATACACAACGGTTTCTCTCGGTGTCCTGCCTCATGCTAGATCATACAGATGGAGCTGCGTAGGTTATACAGAGAGTTTAACTTGGCCCCTCAGCTTTACTCGATCGTTATGCTGGAGGTAGGTTGTAGGGGAAGTCAATAAGGAAGCAGGGATCCACTAGGTGGGTCAGCTCACGGATCAGTTCTTGTGTCACTCGGCAAGTGAGTCAGCAGCCTCATCCTCATTGATTTGAAAGGTTAAATAAAAACTTGACTCAGCAGGGGAAACCATGTCAAACTAGATAAAATGTATATGGAATTGCCACTGCTGACAAACCTTTTGACAGATTCTGATATATTAAAACAAATGCTGCACTAATACATTGATATATAATGTCGGGGCAGCACTGTTGGAGCTTTAGAAAACCTTTCATTATGAATTTGATGAGCACTTTTCTTTTTTAACCAACACTAAAATAAGCTCAGAAATCCCTGTTCTGTAACCCAGCCATATAGACCTGGACAAGTCTATATTTAAGATTGATACTACGGAGACCAAATCCCAGATGATATTAATTGATATTAATTTCATCTATTGCAAACAGTGGTGAGGCAACGCTCCTACTGAACAACATTGAATTGAACGAGAGAAGCGCTGAAATATGTTATTTCATATGTCTTACTGATTTAATACAACTGTGTCCATTACTAACAATGGACACACAAACGTATGCTTGTTTTTAAACTGGGATTTGTTAAATAAAAGTTGCAAAACTGAAGAAGGGCGTGTTTGTGGACAGTTCGTTTCAAGGGTGCAACACCGACCGCCATCTGTAGCTAAAACACCGACTGTATAGGGATCTCAAACAACTTCAAAACACCCAAACTATCCCTTTAATGGTGGGGTGACCAGCCAGGTGTCTGGACTGGGTCTGTATGGGGGAAATGGTCACTTTAGACGAGTTTGTACGCTCCGTTTCAATGAGGAGGACCTCACTGCGTGTGTCGCTCTCCTATAGGCCGACGTGTTTGTCTACGTATAGGAAGACATATAGTTTGCATCCGTATTTTTGGATACGCATTTCCAAGCATATTTTGCTGTTTTCTACGAGCTCGTGTGGGTTCTCTAGTTCCTGCTGCTGGCTTCAGGGACACGGGATGCTCTATAACCCCTGGACCAGCCACCCTGTCCTAACGAGACAAAGGGAGACCTGGGGCCGACCCAAACGGCGGCCCCGCTCGGCAGAGGAGCCTTTTCACCGGCGGTAGCTGAGTATTTGCCCTTTCGGAGATAATGCCAAGGGAATGCCATTTGTTCCTTTCGACTGTTCGGCTCTGATTTGAAGAAGTGCAGTGTTTTTTTTAGTGGAGAAGGAGCGGAGACAAACAGCGACTGTGTCATGTTTTGGCTTCTCGCTGACAGCATGCTCTTTATCCCTCTCGCTTAGCATCCCCCCAGAGAGACGAGGCTCAATATAGACTGCAATGTGGCAATAAGGCAGCATGGATTATGGATGAGGCTCAACATGCCTCTTTATACAATACAGTAGAGGTTATAAAACTGTATCTGGGCTTTTTATATATATACACACACAAAAGGATAAATCGACATTCATTCCTAAAAATAATTATGTTTTAGTCACAAAAACTCAACAAAGACAACGTAAAATATGGGTGATTTTGGAGAATAAATCCAACCTTCCCTTCTTTTAGGCTTCTTTCCTCTTCTCTAACTTTTCTCTCGCATGATCCTCCTCACAGGATCACACCTACACTGCAGCTCTCTTCCTCTCTTCACTCTTTGTTTCTTATAATCTCCATGATCCAGAAACTCGAGCTCATTCTACTTTTTGCTCGGTAAGACGCTCCGGTTGAACTCATCGGCCTAATACCTGAAATGTAATTGTAAAATCCATGCAGAACCTATATCGTAATGGGTTCTCATTTGAAATGCATGACCTTACAGTAGAGAGCAACTTAGGGAAAACAGTTTGTATGGAATGCAAATAAACAACCACGGCGTAACAAATAGTACATTCTTTGTTTTAGTTTGAGGTTTAGTCGCTTTTACAACATATATACTGGTTTTAAAAAAAAATAGTATTTTCAAGCTATATTCTGAGCCCACTCAATGTTTTGGGGGTCCAAGCAAATGCAAAGGATTTTATTTAAATCCCTCTTGTAACTATATACCGGTCTAATATTCAATTTCACTGGAGAATACAGTACAGAAGCTAAAGACGATCCGACTTCACTGTGACTTTGAGGACATTCTTTTCTGTTTTTTTTGTTATCACGGTAATATCCTCAAACATAAACGGTATACAAATGTC
Organism: Taurulus bubalis; assembly: GCF_910589615.1. NCBI lineage: Eukaryota > Metazoa > Chordata > Actinopteri > Perciformes > Cottidae > Taurulus > Taurulus bubalis. The sequence continues at coordinate 4,712,546 of NC_136592.1, forward strand.
AGTTAGAGGTCAGACCGTAGAAACCCTCACAGAGAGTGATGTCATGTGTCCTTGTCTCGTGCAAATGTGACCTGTAATTCATTCAAGACCAGTTCGCCACGTGACCTTTATTTTGCAGATGGAGCCAGCAGATAGCTAGCTTAGCTTACCCCAGCAGATAGCTAGCTTAGCTTAGCCCAAAGACTGGAAACGGGGAGATACAGCTAGGCTCTGTCCAGCAATCCACCTTCCAGCAGCTCTGAAGTTTGCTAATTAACATGTTTATCTTGTTTAATCTGATGACAATTTAGAGGTGCTGGTAGGAGCCAGATTATGTTCCCTTTGGACAGAGCCAGACTGTCTGTTTCCCAATTAACCATTAAAATAATTAGTTTAGAATATATAGGTATTATTTGGAATTCATCACATTTCATCATATTTATTCTTACACTAGCTTTGTTGCCTCTCGAGCTGATCAGGCATGACATGTCTCGTATTACAACCCACCATTTTCAGTGAAAGGTTACGGATTAATTATTAACATTGAAGACAGCAACACAAGTCATACATGCAAAATATATGGAGCAGCAGCATGAATCAAATGTACAGTATCTTAAATGTATCACACATTTTCTTTATCAAGAAAGATCCAGAGATATTGAAGTTCTTATGAAAACGGTTATCTTCCCAGCGGGCAGGGGACAGAAACGAGATTCTACTCGCTGGGTCTGAATGATCCGTGAAGAAAGCGGCCGAGGCGAGATGGAAATGAAAAAGAGAAAACGAGACAGAGGGACGAGGAATGAGATGAGGAGACTGATGAGAAAGATAAACAGAGAGTTAGAGAGAGGAGCCTGTGAAGGACATCAAGTCCAAATGCAATGCCTCTGTGGAGCAGGGAAACGGGAGATTTGACGGCAGCGCCAGGCCTGAAGACAGAGAATGCATTACACGAGCTGGATATGATATTACATTCATGCAGGCTGTTATATCACTGCACTGTCGCCTCGATGATGAAGACAAAAGTCATTTAATTCCCCCTCTGAGTCTTAAAAACCTTATTTTTCTATCTAGAAAAAGTATATATGATATAAATATAGTATTGTGGGTTTGTATTCAAATGGAATCCCACTTGCAGTGTTTTTCAGATTGTTTCGTGTGTGTGAAATGTTGTGACTAAAATGGTTTAAACATGATTCTGGGGGGGAAAGATCACTTGAGAATTAAGAGCAATATTTTGACATTTTAGGCTCATTTGTTTTTTTGCTGAGAATCAGACGAGGAGATCGATACCGCTTTCATGTCTGTACAGTAAATATACGGCAGCAGCTGGTTAGCTTAGCTTAGCTTAGCATAGCGTAAAGGCCGGAAATAGGGGAAAGAACTAGCCTGGTGGCTCTGTCCAAAGGTAAATAAAAATGTGCCTGCTATAGCTCGGTAGTCAACATGTTTTATCTTTCTTTCTGTGATCCACATACAAATTAAAGTCTGGTTATTCATGGATTAAACAAATGTGTCAATAGATGCACTTTCTTGGTGCTAGGTGGATTGTAGCCGGGCTCGATGTTTCCCACCGTTTCCAGTCTTGATGCTAAGCTAAGCTAATCAGCTGTAGCTATATATCTACTGGATGGATAAGAGTGGTGTCGATATTCTCATCCGACTATCGGAAAGAAAGGACATTGTCATATATCAAAATGTATTTTTATTAAGATAGATAGATAAGATAATAAGCAAATTAAACTAACTACCATTACGTTAAAATGCAAACGACTGAATCTAAAAGGTGTGATCTACATAAATGTTTGCCTGTGTTTAAAGTATGAGCACCGAGACTCTCAAAGGCTTTATAAAAGATTTTTATAGACAGTACATTTTGGAAGCAAAACTGCTGAATCAATCAACCCATCACATGATTCATTTATTTCCATCATGTAAAGCTTCAGTCGATTAGTGTTTATCAGATATCGCCTCAGGAGGTTGTCTGACCAATAGCAGGGCAGCAGCGGTCGTCTCCACGGTGACTGAATTAGAATAGATTCCGGTAGACAGCAAAGTACACATTTCAATGAAAGGATCAATACCAGGACTCTTAACGTCAACGGACCACTTGCCCTCGTTCTTTATATCGCTCCTTGTTCTACGTTTTCCCTCAATGATTACAATTGTATAGTTATTTTATTTTGCCTTTAACTTCTCTGAATGTCTTTTATGTGGAGAAAATGGACACTGATTCTGTTTACTTTAAGGATTGTTTTTAGAAACGCCTTTAAATCACGACACCTTCAAGACGACGTAGACCGTGAGGCTCACTGCGAAGCAGGGAAAATGAAGAACAAAGAAAGAGAGATGGGTTTAAAATATTCATCTCTATTAATCTCTTGAAAACACCTGCCAGGTTTATTTCCTGGGCAGGAAACTATTTTGGGAAAAACGGCAAAAAATATCATCGGTCCTAACCGGAGACTCAACGACCTATCTCGTGTGTGTGTGTGTGTGTGTGTGTGTGTGTGTGTGTGTGTGTGTGATGAGCCATACAGAAATATGTGATGTCATCCCATCAGACTACGCCAGTTGGCGCGTCCCGACATCCTGTCCTGCAGTTCAGGAGCCGCGGCTGCGACCTCGCGTGTCTTGTGGTTTCCCATGATTCCCGGCGGGGTAAACAAGCAGTTCTTCAACGGGGTTTAGGCACGTGTGTATCTGCAAACACTAGCTCTGCGGAGGTTTCTGTTTCTTTTGAATGATCATGTATTAGTCCACAAAGCTCATGTAAACACACCGCTCCTCTCCTGGTTTCGGGCGAACCCATGAGCCCTCACACCGATCCGGACCCCCGGCTGCTGGCAGACCCCTGCCGCAGTGGGTTCGATCGGTACCAATATCAGTGGCTCGTCTGACTGGCCTCCGGCGCTGGTCTCCATCTATCACTGCTCCAAGAAGGTCAGAGCGCACTTTGATCCAAAATAGCTGAGGCGTGAACCGAACGGCCTTTGGTTTTTAATATCTGCCAGAGGAAGCCTCGGGCTCACGGGGAGCACGAAGCTGTTGTTCTGTCAGACGCGCGGTGGTTAAAGCGGTGATTGTGCGCTCACTGAAGTGTGGTATTATGCGACGACGCGCGTGCACGGAGGAATAACTGTGCCGGTCTTGCACAAAGCGTGCATGTTTTGCTCGTGCACGCCCGTGTGTTTGAGAAGGTGCCCAAATCAGAATGTTACATTACTGGAGCGCTGTCAAGAAATCTCTGGTAGCAGCCCAATGAACATGACAAATATAGCACGTGCCATTTGGTGGACGAGTTTATGACGGGGGGGAAAAAAAACTGTGCAAGGATTCACACATGAATATATATTCGTGGCTTTTTTGAGATTTTCTCTCGGGGCTTTTTGTTATCTTCTGTAAATCTGTAAATCTTCTTGGTTTGCCACTTTCTTTTATTCCTGGAAGTCTGTCCCTGTATGAGGAGCGCTTCGAACACAGAGCTGGAGACACTAAGTTGACAGGAAGGGCCAAAGGGGCCCCAGGCACTACCTGCTTTACCCAGAACACCGTGCAGGGCTGCTAATGTGGGTCACTTTAGGGCACAGAGGAGGATTCTGTACTGCATGTTTCCATTCTCTAGCTAAAAGACGTAATATGATTCTAGTGATGAGCCGCGTTTATTTCATTCGCATGATTTTGCTTCATTCTTGGGTCAAATGTAATGCTTTTTTTTTTTTTTTTTTACTGATGGCCGTTTTAATTTAAAAGGAATAGTTTGAGATTCTGGAAAATATTCGTATTTTCTGATAATATTGTTACCAAAATGTCCCTTTAAAATCACGCTGTCTCCGTTGAGAGCAGCCACGCTCAAACAAAGTGGTTTCAGACTGTAATCTGACCCACCTCTGCTGTCCTGATGGCTCTGCTCTGTTAACCTCTGCTGCTCTGTCACATTTTATTCCTCGTTTCCCAACTTCTCTTCTTTCTCTCTTTTTCCCCCCTCCTCCATCTCCCTTCCTGTCTGTCTGTCCGTCAGAGTAAAGATGCCGGCATCAGGACTCTGGTCATGTTGGATGAGCAGGGAGGTAAGTTGATAGGGAGAGAGATCACTGAACACTGTCTCTCTAACGTCTGTCTGCTCCACTACCGATTCTCTCTATGCTGCATAATGGGCGAGTCGCCATCACCAGTACGTCCAGTATAAACGCAGTAATAGTCCCAGTCAAATGTACAGCACAGATGACCTTTATGGTTCTATAATTACTAAAGTGGACGGGCCGTTTATTTCTTTAAAAGTAACCTCCGCTGCAGTCTGAGTAATGTGGCTGACGTGATTGTACTGGATGGGACTGTTGAGCCGGCCTTCTGCTTCGCCTCCCGATCACAGTGCTGCGCTTTCATTCTTCCTGTACTTGTCACACAAATGCATATATATTAAGTTCATCTCACTGATTATATTTTAGCTTTAGAACGCATACATAAACCGCTTTAAACTTCAGCTTTACTGAAATTCTCTTCTCTCTGACCGGTAATGTCAAACTATCTTTCTCGTATTCCTCCACATCTTCTCCAGTTCTGCCCAAATTATAGCTTGATCCACCATTAAAACGGGCCAGTGTGAAGCAGTTCAGGGGCAGAGATTGAATGCAATATTAAAAAGTAGGTTTACTTTTGTGTATAATCACCTAAAAATAAGAATCGTTGTGTTTTCACGAGCTGGTCCTCTTCACGGAGGCCGCCATGTTTCTACGGTAGCCCTAAATGGACAAACCAAACAGTGGCTCTAGATGGGGCCGTTCCCGTTTCCCCATTTTCTACACGCTTGGCTACATGCTTTACTGCTAGATGCTGCCAAATCCTACACACTGTCGCTTTAAGAATTAAAGGAGCACTCCGCCAATCCGGGAACTCAGCCGGTGAAAACGGTTGCATAAAGTTCGTTAATGCTCTGGAGGAACTTGTAGAAGTGATGGTGGGGTCTAACAAATGATGCTATCGAGTTGCATGGTGAGAAATTCAGGATCCGGTGTTTTGTTTTCGGGAGTGCAGTACTAAATTTAGTTTGTGGGCCCTCCTCCGCAGTCACGAAGTTATAAAATACCAACATTGTTCATGAGCACAGTATAAAGGTTTGAACACTTGTATAACATTACCATCATTTTCCTACAATAACTCTGCCTGGACTATGAGAATATATACTGTATATTCTAACATTTTCTTATAGTAGCTTGTGATTTTGTTTATATATAATGTCCGGAGTCTCTCCAGATATCGGGGATGAGATCTGTCTGCCAGTCCCAGGTGCTGCTGCTGCTGCAGCTGATGAAGAACAGAGTCGCTCATAAAACGCTCACATGGGGACCAGCACGCTCCGCTCGGTGTCACTGCCAGTTAAACCACCGAGAAACCAGAGGCCACGCGCGACAACAGTCCACACCGTAACCGCTCCGGCGCCAACAATATCAATGTACACCGTTTCTGTGTAAAACAAAGAACGACAGTACGAATAACATCAGTAGTAGTACCTTACTTCAAGATTAGCGGTTTTGTAGCCACAAATCCACCTCTGTTACTGTCACTCTTTTTTTCTTTTCTTTTCCAGTTTTTTGACACAACAAAAAAACACAACGTGTCAGTGCATCAGATCTTTTGTTTCAGTCCCTCGTCGACTGTCACACAGCGGAACCAACTGTCCCCGAGAAAAACACTGCCAGCCGGCGCCAATTCAAAATGCGTTCTACAGCTTATATAACTGACTCATTTATGTCAAACTAAATTAATCATAACATCTCTTTAAATACATAAAAGACTCCCAGGTCCTCGAAACAGAAAAGCAAACGCGAGGTCAGGGGCACTGTAGGAACAAGACACATATCACATGATATTACATCTTTTTTAGACATATATTCCTTTTTTTTTGTTTTAAATCAGCAAATTAAAACAAAATATAATAGGAAAGTCGGGTACAATCGTACGGGCTCCTCCTGTGGCCCCGTGGTGAGCGTGGGCCCTCGCTTGTGCGTCGCTCCATGCGTGAGCGAGCAGCCTAATTGGCCTGTCAGAGGAACAGATAGCCTGTTTCCTCTCCCTCCCTCCCTCCTGTCTTCTTCCCCCCGTCGGACAGCAATCAATTCACAGATTTAAATTACCTCTGCCTCTCGGCAAATGTCCTCTTAACCCGATCCCCCATCTGTCTCTTTCTCACTCTCTCTCTCTCTCTCTCTCTCTCTCTCTCTCCGTTTCCCGTCTTCTTCTTCTTCTTCTCTGTCCCACGATCCCTCTCCGCTTTCCCACTAGCCCCTGCTCTCATTCCATTTCGCTTCCCTCTCCTGACCTCTGCACGTTCTTTCCTCTCCGGCTCCTTTGCCTGGAGATCACTTTGGTTACAGTAATGATGAAGCTCTTTTCTCGTCTTCTTTCGTTCCGTCTCTCCTCCCCCCTCCCCCTCCCAGATCCTCCCTCCCGTTTACAATGGCTGCCAAACGCGAGCCTCTACAATGCCTTGACACATTTGCTGCGTTATTTACATCAAGATCTCCCTCTAATATCGCCATGAAAGAAAAACGAGGCTCAGAAGTAATAGCCTCTCACGCGCGTGGCCATTAATACGTCTGGTTGAGCCGTAAACCGGCGTGTAGCTAATCCCTCTGCCCTTTACACACGCAGGTCATACTTTGGAGGTTTTTCATTTCTTGCAGTGAAGTATTACCCGTGGTGGAGGTCTCACTGCAGCTAATGAGTCCCTCCCTGCTCGGCTATTACATGCATGTTGACCTGTATTACAGGGCTGATGGATTGCAGCTCGGGTCACTAACCGCCGGTTGGGTTACATCTCCTGCAGGCTGTAAAAGTGGTGGACTCACAAATCAAACGCATCCATGTGACTATGCAACAGAGCTAGTGACGTAGTATTAAATATCGAGAAAGAGCAATCATGGTGGATTGGGTCCAGTTAACACAAGACTGTCAACCCAAAGTGTTGTTGTGGTTTTGTTGCCTAAACCTACTGTCCGTAACAGTTTGGCTAAAGCACTCTGTGTGGTACCTCAACCCAATAACCTAGTTATTTTAAGGCCTAACATAACCTGTACTAAATTCTACCTCTATGTAGCTATTTCAAAGTTCAAAGGTGTCTTTCCTAAACCTAACAAAGTGGTTTTGTTGCCTAAATCTAAAACTTTCATTTTGTAATGTTACGTCGTCCCGAGAAAAAATGGGTTCCCATTTCAGGGTTTTTATTTAATCACTATTCTTGATTTCACTTGACCTGAATAATGTAACAATCTTGTAGGTTTGCATCACCAGTTGTAATTATTTCAACTTAGTTTCTGTGAAGCCGTGTACTGTCCGTCATCTCGCCGTGGCTCACGACTCAAAACTCGACAATGATCCTCGGGGCCACTGTTGCCATGGAGATGAAGCTAGTCAGAGGCGCGAATCGAAGCGCGAACAAATTAAAATGTTTCGTCGGTGCAGTTGAGAAAACCGAGAATTTAAAACAGATTTCAGCTGCAGGTTGTTGTTGTTTTTCTTCCAGTTTTCTCACCACTGTCATCATCAGCTCTCTCCCACGTTTAAGGACCAGATCATTCAATTCATGGAATATCACATTCGTCCGACATAAAAACTGTCCCCAGATGGGAAATCTAACCTGGGACTCACCGCTCGGGGCTTTTGCGGCAATGAGTCTCGCTCCCTTATTGGTTAAACCGTTGGCTGACTGTGGGAGAGGAGGGAAGAGGGAGGCTCTCACTCGATAATCCTCAGACGGCTTGAGGAGGCAGGTTGGCCCGGCAGTCCGAAGCTAAGGAGATAAACAATGACTCTCTCTCTCGTTCCTTCTCTACTCAATCCCCCACCCACACTGCCATGGGATTACTGCTGGAGGCCATTTAGTTGTCGTCTACTGCACCGTCCAGTTCGCAGGAAAAATTCATCTTAATCCCTCCTCCTGATCCTCTCGCCTCAGCTTTTAAGATCCGTCTAAGATTTCGCACCATTTATTTAGCGCTCTGTGTAAACAGCTCTGGCTTTTTGGAGAGAGAGTGAGATCAGTGGTCAAGGTCGTTGTTTACGATCACAGGCGGAGACCGACTTCCGGTAACGGTCTGCCTCGCTCCAACACACTGGATCCGCAGCACTCGCTCCAATAGAGCTTGAGTGTTTTATGACCATCTGTGTCCTCTTGCGCTACAATGTGACTAATCAAAGTTCTTCCCCTGGAAGACAAAGTGCCCCTTTCCACTGAAGGAGATTACTGGTATCCTGTCCTCCAACCATTAACCAGAGAGAGAGAGAGGATCCGACCTTGAATCAGATCTTTTTATAGCTCTGTGCCCCTCTGACCATCTGAGTGAAGAAGCATCGGTGACATCGCGTGCCTGAATGCTGCTTTTCGTAAAATACTCGTCTCATGATTCGTTCATCGATTTTGCCGCTCATTTATTCAATCGAGCTCAGCCTATCACGGCCTCCCAGTGACGCGCAGTATACTCAGAATAAACACCCAGCACCACGTGAGCCGTGCAGGCTACCGACACAGCCGCTCAGATGCAACACTTTGTCACTTTTGGATGGAGGTAGGAGACAAAAGCTGTCGGAAACCCCTGTAGACTTCCAAGGAAATAAATTCATCCATAGCCCGCTTTGCCTTCATAGCCAAAGCCACTTTCTGCCTCTCTTGCACTGTAGCGTAGTGCGCCAGCCCTGGTGAAAACAACCAGTCAAATTTATTTCACTGCTCTCATGCCTTTTATCCTCACCAGAGCAACTTGATCGCATGGAAGAGGGCATGAACAAGGTGAACGCAGACCTGAAGGAGGCCGAGAGAGATTTAAAAGATATAGGACAATGCTGTGGTCTGATATGCCCATGTATTAAAAAGTAGGTACCGGCCAGGAGCCCCGAGCTTCTGCCTGTCCAGTGCTGGTGGTGGTGGTGGTGGTGGTGATGTCTGATGTCTCTCTTGTCACAGTCAATGTCTTTTTTTGTCTCTTCTCCTCTGTTCACCCTCTCTACTCCCCCCCTCCTCCCTCCCTCCCTCCACCCGCAACTTCTTCCACCTCTCTTCTCTTCTCACGTGCTTTCGTTCTTTTGCTGGGAAAAACAAACAAAAACAATGACAATGTGTTGGTAATCAGAACAACTGGAGCGCATCGAGGAGGGGATGGACCAAATCAATAAGGACATGAAGGATGCAGAAAAGAATTTGAACAATCTAGGACAGTTCTGTGGTCTATGTTCATGTCCCTGTAACAAGTAGGTGCTGCCTGTGTCGCCCGACTGCATGTGTTTCAGTGCCTGCCTTCCTGCCTCTCTATCCGCCCGCCTGCTTCTGGTGTGTTAGAGCATGGTGACCTGTGGTGTGAGCGGTCGGGCCGTAGCCACGACAGCAACAACAACAGCAGCAACAGCAGCAACACGCTCCCGGAACAGGCACCAGTGCTGCATGTGTTGAGAGTGTGTGTCATGTGAGAGAGAGTGTGTGTGTGTGTGTGTGGGTGTGGGTGTGCATGAACGACACACACATCTGCACGAAAGGTTCCGATGTTTTTTTGTTTTTTTTGCTGTTTGTCATCGACCAAAAAAGCCCTTCATTCCACATTGGATTAGAGATTCTCTTCCAGCAGGTAGCGGTGTCAGCAGGGATCTGGGCCCCGGCACCCACCCCCACCACCACACCCCTCTGACCCCACCCAACCAGCAGCATGAGGCAAATTCCAACCAAAGAATAAATCAACTAGTTGCCTTCTCCACTAAATTACTCATTTGAATTTTATCCGTTTTGTTGTCATTTGTAGAAAGACTTTTTTTTGTGTTTTACATGTTTTTATATTAATTAATTGACTACCTGGGGCTCTTGTAGTATAGAAATACTTTAATTCTCCTTCTTGCCGAGAGTTAGCTGAGAAGATTGCTACCGCTCTCCAGTCTGTAGCTTAGCTTAGCACAAAGACTGGAAACAGGGGGAAGTAGCTAGCCATGCTCGTTCAAAGCTAACACAATCTACCTACCAACACCTCTAATGTCATTACATTTACATCTTTGTCAATTAGTGAGTTTTAGAAATACTAGTTGGCAGTTGTTGTTTTTTTGCGGAGAGCCAGGCTAGCTGTTTCCACCGGTTTCCAGCTGTTGTGCTAAGCTAAGCTAGCTGTTTGCTGGTGGTAGCCTCATAGTTCTTTATCTAACTCCCTGCAGAAAAGCGAATGTGCATATTTCCAAAAAATGTCAAACTGTTCCTTTCAGCGTGTAGTATTTTTGGAGTCCCAATTCTTAGATGTGGTGATTTCTTAATTTATTCTTGACTGTATGCTATTTTCTACTTTGTCAGACAGTAGGCCATCAGCACATGCACTGGTTACATTGCCAGCCTTAACATCAGTCAGGGCATGATTTCATCACCAGTCCAGTAGCTTTATAATCAAACACAGACATCTAAAATGTCTAACTTAAGCTTTTACACACCAACTTTGACAAATTACCCCCCGATTACAAGTTGTAACATAGGATGCCTCAGTCGGCCCCTGCCTGTCTTCCCTCAGGACTCTCATACAAGAGCGAGGTAAACTTGAGCACACTCAACGTCGGGGGCTACCATTTTAATATTAAAGCTCTTACACCATGTATTGTAGTGTGAAAGCTTCGATATGAAGGTGGATTCCCCAACGCCCGTTTTGCCAAACTGCTGTGTGATCTGGTCTCTGGCCCTCATGTCATACTCTGGGACTAATACACGTACTGTATACAGTTGTCTCTCTCAGAGCTATAGAAAACACAAGGGGCTGACATACCAAGAATGGCTACGTGTGGGTTATTTTTGGTGGGTTTGCAGCAGGATGTTTTGCGATGCCTTAATTATTCAATTGCATTAGTGTAGAAGTGCTGTTTTCTTGAGGAAATACTTGAAACAAAACTCCCAAAAAACACAACCTTCTGTGTTTGATCGGACCGAGAATGACACATTTTAGTCTCTTAACTCTTTTTCTATGTTTTCATTGCTTATTATTATTATTATTTTTACATCCACTCCGGAGATTGAGTAGGCCTTTTAACAGACAATTTTTTTCCTCCAAAACAGGGCTGAGCAGGATTCTTGACACTAGCACACGCAACTAATCTGCTTTATTTGAATCACAGCCGGCATTTTTGTAGCAGTTGGTGTTTGTTTAATTGTCACCACCTGATTTTGGCTTGAATTATTTATTTTTTTGCAGCTTATGAAGCTATATTAGCAGTTTGCTGCCTCCATCTGGTCCATTTTTTTTGGTCCCGCTTCCATACATGATTGTTTTTGGGTTCAGATCTTGTCTATTCTATAGCTCTCTGGTTCTCCCTCTCACGAACCGCTTGTTATGTGATCCTGTGGTTGTGGTCATGTGTTTTATCTCATATACACGTCTTTATATGCCAGTGTCAAATAGCATGTGAAAAATAATTCTTGCTTGTTGTTATAAAATGGAGCACCTGGTGGGCGTGGCTCGCCTCATCGTGCTGTCTTTCATTGAAGAGTGACCAAACACAGATTTGTTTATTTAAACTGTGTTCATTGGGTTATCCTCCGGGGTGACTTCCGCTCATCAGATGCTCCGAGCATAATAAAACAAATGCTAAGAATTAGATTTGCTTATTTGACTGTATACAGTATCATCCTACATCCAGATGAAATGAAGGGCTCATCACTACTACTACTGTATTACTTAGTCTTGCATGCAAAATGATCACCATTCACTCACTGTTTTATTATTTTTATTATTTATTTTTGGATATGGTTTTCCACAATGGATCTAACTGCTCGGCTTTCTTTCACTAGATACAGCGTGTGTCTGATCCTGCTCTTTCTCTGCGTGTTTCCCCCTCCCCCGTGTTAAACGTCGTGCACCATGTCTTCCGCCTTGCACGTCCTCTCGACTTTGCACGTGTGTTTTCGTGTCCCCTCCGGCCGGAGTCTGGTCATTATGTGTTCTGTGTTTGTGCTCTTCTGTATGTGCTCGTCACCTTTTGAGGAGAACCTTTCGAACACGGCTTCTTGTGCTCATATTCCATTGATCTGCACGTCGGATCAATTATTCACAGATTGCAAACGCTCATATGTAGGTCTTATCACACGTGGCCTGCAGGCCGCTTCTAGCAGACTAATTGGCTTGACACCACAATTATGCGACGCATTCCAAACACACAGTATGAGAGTTTTGAATATTGTGAATTGCTATAAAACAAGCACTCACATGGAAATGCATACGCACAACCTCACACGCACGCCCGCAGCACAACTAGTCTGGGTAATGTTCACAAGTGCAAACACACACACACATATATATACACACACAGTATATACAAGCATCGATACACAAGCACACAACGCAGCAGTTAAACTGGCCCTGACTGAAATGTGTGTGTGGTAGGATTAAGGGCGGGGGCCAGGCCTGGGGAGCGAACCAGGATGGAGTGGTGAACAGCCAGCCGGGGGCTCGAGTGATGGACGAACGTGAACAGATGGCCATCAGCGGGGGCTTCATCCGCAGGTAAGTAGTGTGTGTGTGTGTGTGTGTGTGTGTGTGTGTGTGTGTGTGTGTCCCTTTTGTGTGTGTAGCTGGCAAGCTTGCTGCTTTGTGTGTGTTTGCATAAGTGCCGTGTGTGATATTGTTTACGTAATATTACTTTAGACTCATCCTGGAATAAATGGCCCCATTCAGACTCATCTCGACACTTCATCACCATCATTATGGGCATAGTGTCAGTTGCTCACTTGTGTTTTCAGACTATTCCCCACGGGACTGATTGGAATTTTTTTTATCTCAATTCCCTGTGATGTTTTGAGGCTTACAGATTGAAGGACTGTGCAGAAGAACCAGGACACGTTCTGCAGCAATAAGAGTTCAATACAGCAAAATAAAAAACTAAATTGCAACATTTGGACACAACGACCTGATGGATATGTTGTTCCACTAGTTTTCAGCCTATTTCACTTGGGACCACTTCAAAATAAACGTCTACTTTTCACCCTCCTCCCCCATCACTAGTGTCAGAAGTCTAAAAGTCGAACCCTAAACTTTGTCGTTGGAATAAAACATTTCAAAACTTGAGCAGGTAAAACTATCCACAAAAAAAGCAATGAATTCAAATGTGTGTAGCAGAGCTGTGTTTTAATTATCTTGTGACCCAGCTGAGTTTTTTTTCCAATTCCTTGGAAAACCGGACTCTCACAGAATGATGTAGAGTGCTGTCCGTGGTGCTGAATCTCCAGACGGCTCAAAGTGTGCGATTGTAAAGTGTGCCATGTGGCCATATAACACATTTGAATTCCAAGAACATTGTTATTTATTATTCACCGACTTATTTATTTACTTTATAGACATATGTTGCGTACCGTGCCACGCCGTTATAGTGAGGTTTGTGCTCTCCAGCACACTGTGATGGATCCCAACATGATCTTTGGCCCGCTTCCCTCCTCCTGTGTGCTCCAGGGTAACGGAGGACGCCCGGGAGAACGAGATGGATGAGAACCTGGAGCAGGTGGGCGGGATCATTGGCAATCTGCGTCACATGGCTCTGGACATGGGCCAGGAGATCGACACCCAGAACCGCCAGGTCGACAGGATCATGGAGAAGGTACGGCTCAATGAGAATATCGGATTTCGGTCATTTCATGTCGTTGCCTCTTCGCCGTTCTAAATTCATACGTATTGGTGGAAACAAGTCTGATTTGAGTTGTTACACTGCAACAACCTGTCCTAGTTGGGTTGAGTAAACTATCATCGTAGGTGGAGAAATGTAGTGCAACAGAGTTTACATGTAGAGGTGTGATGCTCTAAATATTGGCAATATGGATCTACAGTGTGAGGATCAAGAAAGAGTTTTGTCGTATTAAAAGGTCGATAAATAACCATTTATTTGCCTTTATCAATGTAATCTCATAACTGAGGGTTAAGTAAATTAACGAAAGGCAGCAAATCTAGAGCAAACGCTAGCTAATCTATGGAGTATTTAGCTGATGTTTAGCATGGATTACATGCTCAATACTAGGCTATGTACAGGGGATGCGGCTGATTTACTTGCCAATGGACACAATCTGGATGTAAATCTGAGTGTTTACGCGTCCATGTTGTCCACTTTGTCAATGAAATCAGTACGCTTATCTACATTAAAGGATATCTGTGGTTTATTTCAAGCGTATTTCCCAGAAATGTGAATATGCAGGGGGATTAGGTCAGCCGATAAGTGGCCGGATAAGTTAGCCATAACCGCAGATTCATGCAAAGATCGTGATTATTAGGCAAGCTGAAAGGGGCTCTCGCATAGGTTGTTTCACGCGACCACTCATTTCCTCAAAGTGAACTCAAAGTCAGCATGACTCATGGATTCACGCACAGATAGCCACAGTTATGCTTAAACATGCATCCTCCCCTACACCTTCGCCGACCGCTGGCTGAACTGTGCGTGTGTCTCTTTCAGGCCGATTCTAACAAGACCAGGATTGACGAGGCCAACCAGCGGGCTACAAAGATGTTGGGCAGTGGCTAAATGCAGCGAGAAGAAGAAGAAAATAAGTGCTTTCATCCCCGTTTAACCCCAATCACCCTAAAGAAACAACACCACCCCCCCCTTCTCACCCCCGCCATTGCCCAGCGCCCACTTCCAATGCTCGACAGCAGGCGCTGCAAAACCATGCTTATATTGTGATAGAGGTTTGCACACATTCACATATCATACATTCCCCCCCCCCACCTCTCGATTATGCCTCTCACTTCCCTCCCCTTGTCGTCTGTTGTTCTGTGTCGTCGCTCTTTTGAAATGTTGTTAACAAATATATAGTTCGGTTACACGTCATCCACTCAAAGTGTCTCCACGCTGTACATAGCGCTTCTTAAATGGCTTCATCGACTTAGATCACTTGTTCCCGTTTTCTTCAGCGCTCTTTTTTTTTTCTTCTTTTTTTAAGTCTGTGTGTAATATAAACTGTATGTACCAACATGACCGTCCCCCATCATGTCAGTGTCCTGGCGTTGTCCGTGTGAGACGCGCCACGTGTTCATCAGTTAGGGTGTTGTGATGCTACATGATAAGGCCACAGTGAACATAGTGAACATGCAGCCCTCACAGCTTGTAACCAAGGCCACTGTTTGAATAACACCAAGTCATTTAATGTTGACGTGGAGCCGTTCGGATGAAGACGTGACTTTTCTTTGTTGTTGTTCCTGACCACTAGTGAACCAACTCTTAGATGGAGCAGTATTAACACAATTCGATGCCATTCATTGTAGAGTATTAAACCTTTTCCTCAGGGAGCTAAATCTGACCAGTCAAAAAGCGAGGGTTGAATCTTGAATTGATTTGTTGTAATCCATAATATCTCTGTCATAAACACCCCAGTGCATAAGCGAATATTTTGCATTCGGCTGTGGTCTGAACAGCATCGTCGATGGGACTCGTGTTACGGCATCAGAAACATATTTGGGCATTAACCATAACAGGTAACATTGTGATCGATGATAAAAGCAGGTGGAGCTCTGCTAAAGGTCACGGGTTCAACAGCAAGCAACTCAACTGTTAGGCAAAGTTTACAGGGGAGGTCACAACCTCTCCACATGCCAGGCCAGACTGCTTTACCCACGTCTCGACCCCAGCAGTATCAAGCAGTGCATTAAGTGTGTTATGCATGTCCGACCGCTGCTAGAAGACACTGAATTATTCATTTCTTCAGACAGAAATATCCTGACATGGCAACCGCATGCTACAAATGTAGGCCACACGGAAGAGAGGCCCATATTTATCTGCAGTAGTGTCACTCTTTTTGTTTCATGTCTCTTTAACCTTTATGGACTGTGACCATCATTGTAAAATAATACCTTGGAAAATGCCAATAAAACCATCATTACTGTAGAACCAAACTGAGCTTCCTTTCTATTTGTATGACTTTCAATACTGGTTTGAGTAAACAGCCTGAGGTTTGAGACATTTGTGACAGATGTAGCTTCAAATCCCTCAAAAGACAAAAGCGACAACGCGTGAATGCAAGAAATGGAGCAGAACCGGGACTGTGATGTAAAAACTACTCTTGAGACACGGTAAATAAAAATAAAAACCTTTAGTGATCAGAATGGGAGTTTTTCAGTTCTAGGCACAAGCATCGGGTGAAAAGAAGATAAAGATCCACTTGGAATGTGACGCAGTGCTTTTTTATTAATTATGTAAATAAATAATAATAAAAAGGCAGCTGAGGTTTTACAGTGAAAACAATCCCATCTGCTCTCAAATATCACACCCTTTTCCTCTCCAATCATGTTCTGTTGAATTTTCTCATTTCAGGGAGATTGAGTTCTCCATGGCGTCAACAGTCATTTCCTCCGCTGACGCCGAGGGGCGATAGTTGTGAAGGGACTTCAATCTTGACCCTCCGCACACGTCACATGACCCAGCTTGATATAAGGAAGAAAATACATCTCAGCAGATTTACTCACCCTATGAAGACTTATGTTAGTGCTATGTCGTATATCTTTTACAGCCCACAATGTAACAAAAGTGTAACATTATATTATGCTCATCACATCAAGAAACACTTCAACTTGAGACCTTTCCACTGGGAGGTGAGAGGTCAGCGAGCTTATCCTAACTAGTCGTAAATTGCTCTAAAACTGGAGCTAAATGGCTCAAATATGCAACGTCAATGCAGATATCTAAAGCACTGTGGTGTAGCATGGAAGAACAACAACAACAAAATATACTGAAGATAGAGAGAAAGAAAGAAACAGGGGGAGAGAGAGAGAGAGAGAGAGAGAGAGAGAGAGAGAGAGAGAGAAGGGAAGATGTGCAGCAGCACATTACACTAATGGACATCCAGTGTGGTGCCCTGGGCTTAGGGCGGATTAGAGTTTACCACGTCACTAAACACACACACACACACACACACCAGGGTAATCCGCTATACCTTGGTTACATGGGCAACATGGCCTCTGTGCATGCATGTGATGTGTTTGCATCCACACAAAGACAAAATAAAATGGATGAATATCTTCATCCATGTTGTCAACATGAAATAAATTCTACATACATGGTCATTTGTAGTTCATTAGAGACAACATAACTTTACCTCCTTAAATGATAACTTGATGTTTTATTATGGAATATATCAGTTCTGCAGCTCCTCACATGCACGTATTATAAAAGTTATTGGCTGCTGGACCAATAAATAAAACCAACACGCTTTGAGCGTACTCAGGGCTCCAGAGAGATGTTTAGACCAAGCGCTCCCTCTGCTGGTATTGTGTCTTGACTTCTGCAGTGATGTTAAAGGGACACTCCACCTCTATTATTAGCCAATGAAGTTCAATTCTCTCTCTTTCGTTGAGCTCATCTCACTCACAATTTTGTAAAAGGGGTGTGTTGAATTTGAAAGATGTGGTTGTCTTCCAGGCATGGAGGGTCTCATGAAAGATGCTATTAAATTGCATTATGGGAAGTGTATGATCCAGTGTTTGGGGGGCATGACTCACTCAACTCTGCTACACAATGGATGCCATTTACTCTAAAATACCTTTTTCTTGACAGCTGTGGCAATACGATTCAAGATGTTTTTACTGTCATATGCACAGATAACAGACAGTTATTCTATACAATGAAAACCTTATTTTGCTGGGTCTGCCAGAATTAGAATAAACATAAGGTAAATAAATAAATAAAAATAAGGCACAAAATATATAACAGTAGTGCACACACATATGATAATAGTATTGCTCAGTGTATGAAGTGCACATGAAGTCACAGCATTGATACAAAGTCACTTGAGCGCTAATAAATAATCATATCTGAAGTTTAATCAGGACGTCTTCCTGAAGCAATCTCAAAGCTGAATAAATAAGCCCACTGTATGCCAGTCAACACATTATGTCCAACCCACTACAATCTGTGTCCCTCACACACAGCGAGAAATCAGCTCTCTGCTCTATAATAGCACGTGATTATGAAACGGACCCATCAGCGGCGAGAACTCGACAGCGTTCGGCTTTCTCCGTCAGTCACGTGACCCGCGTCGCCCTCCTCGTATTTGTCCGCTCCGAGTCTCCCTCTTTGACACAGAGGACGGTTAGCACCCACCGCGGTACCATGTTTCGAGCAGTGTTCCGACTGTCAGCCACAGGGGCCCGGAGTCTGGCTCGGTCACGACCCTGCTACACAGGTAGGCCCGTCTCCGCGTGGACACATAACCGTTATTAATATTAAATTAAATAGACTCGGTCACTAAAACGACTGCAGTCAGCGCGCTCAACTAGCCACCTAGCTTAGCTGCTGCTGTGCGGCACATAGCTTCGGGTGACATTGAATTATTTTTGTGGTTTGCCAACCTTGTGGTCTCGACCCGGACATTTTACTGTGCTTCCACCTTCACGGAGCGTATTTTAAATGAGCAACCGCGAAATTAATGTTAGCGAAAGAGTCACGACCTTGCGATGACCCTCCTCGGTTAGTTCAGGAGCGTCAGTGGCCGCAGGTTATGCGCAGCTGTTATCAACACGTTGCAATGTCCAGCGTAACCGGTGTAATTTGTTATCTATATACCTAGCTTAAATGTTTAAAAGTACATACAGCTGGCTATGTGCGCATTGAATGCTTTAGTTTTTGGCCTGTTTTGATGCCAATATGTTCCCATTTGACCTGTCCTGTTTTGAACTCCACTTGTCCTGAACTGACCTCCCTGAGGTATAGCTTACAGTATTTTGGGTGTCTATTCATTTCAGACAACAGCTGACGAGGTCAAATCCACTTTCGTTAGCTCCAAGAAATGATATGTATATGTATGATTGTATTGTGTAACTGGGATTCAAATAAGGAGCTGTTAACTTCAGTTTGATTTGTAGTGTCAATATGACCTGTTGAGGAAAGGAGATACAAGTGAACTTGAATGTGCTGTGCAGAAATCCTGGAGTTGGACTTACTAGACCTGTGCAGTGTGCACGTGTATGTCATTGTGGTACTGTAAGTCTGAATAAGAGTGAAGATGAGAATAGTTGTTAGATGTTTTATAGAAGGGACCATTTTAGTCTTGAAACAAGTCATCCGGGCCTTAATGTCTCTGTTGCCTGCTCACCGACAGTAATATGAAAACAACCAACATGCTTTGACTTAAAAGCCTTTAAGGGTGTTCTGTTTTGCCAGCTTGGCTCTTTGTAATTTGACATGACCTCATTATAGTTCATATTGAAAAGTAAGGCCAGGCTCGTGACATATCACGATAACAAGTCTTGATAAGCCATTATCACTGACTAAAGCGCAAAGAGTCAAGTATTAAAATCCAGCTTTATAATGATTTGGCCAATTCTAGACATGCACCTTTTTGTATTGCTGCTGGAGTTTGGATCCTTTAGAAAAAAAAAAAAGAGGTTTTGTAGAACATGCATGCATTTATTAATACATCACATGTACTTGTTCACTTGTTTTGTCACTTATATTTAAAAGCATGTGAAGCAATCTATGCTCTGCCTCGTGTGTTTTCCAGCTCCGTTGGCCTCCAGATGTTACTCCCATGGGAAGGTGGAGTCAGACGAGGAGTTTGATGCCCGTTGGATCACCTACTTCAGCAAACCCGACATCGATGCCTGGGAACTGAGGAAAGGTGACTTTGTTGACAATTTGTGCTAAACACATTCTGATGACACGTCCTCTGCCTGTTGTTCCTAGTTGGGTCATTGTCATGGTTGCAATTGGGCTCATTTGAAAAATATTCAGACAAATATCCGACCTGTGTTGAATATATATATTTGAATGGTACCACTATAACCACCTATAGCAACATTTTAATGTTCTATGAGTTGATGGTTCATAAGATTTAACATTTTTTTTTCTCTCATTTGTTGTTTGTATCTGTTCTTATTATTGCTAATTCTTCAAAGTAATGAGGCTTTTTTTCTATTAATCAAAAGGCATGAACACCCTGATTGGGTATGACCTGGTACCCGAGGCCAAGATCCTGGATTCGGCACTAAGAGCTTGCCGAAGACTGAATGACCTGGCCAGCGCCGTCCGCATCCTTGAGGCCGTTAAGGCGAGTGACTGTCCCTTAATAGGTTCACTATAGGGCCGCCACAAACCTTTTTATTGACCATGGTTTCAGTGAATCGCCTCAACAGAAGTCAGGAAACGGAATCAGTCACCGTAGCGCATCAGAAATGTCCACATTAGGAGTTCATAGTGTCACACTTAAATTAAATAAAAAAGTATCCAACAGTTTCTTCAGAAATAAAGCACAAATATTACATTCACCCAAATACTGGGGTAAAAAGTATACAATTATACTATTTTATTAAGCAAACATATTTAATGATAGTAAGAAAAAGAACATTTAAAAATGTAAAATGCAACCCGCCATCCCATAGCAAATTAGATCACCAGATTGTATTGTTTAAGACCAATCATTGCTTCTTGCAACATATGTTGATTTGTTTTGTTTTGCTTTGCAGGACAAAGCAGGCCCTCACAAAGACATCTATCCCTACCTGATCCAAGAGCTAAAGCCGACCCTGTCAGAACTGGGTATCTCAACACCAGAAGAGCTGGGCATTGACAAGTTATAGACTGTCAAGGTGAGCCTGCACTACATGTAGCTTGGGAAGTCGATGTGTACTGATGTTTTCCAACACTGCCTCAAACCCTGCGAGTTTTCTGGCCTACGCTAAACATGTACAGCAGATCGTGCATTATGTTGCATATTACTTCCTTACAGCTGAGAATATCTTGTGTTCCTCTCTCTGCAGGTCATTTGATGTTTTAAAGAGATGAGCTCCCCTGATTCTCTCCTGTCAAATATGTCTATATTGTTGATTTAAATCCATGCTGTCCTGTTGTGTACAAAATGGTGGACCTAATAAAGAAAACCAATAATTTAAGAATCTTTTGTCTTGGCTGTACTCATTATCCACAATGTAACCCCTTTTAATAAATACAAATAAGTTTGTAAAGTCAGTCACACCAACAGCAGAAGTGACAACACGAGCTATATGACAACAGAGCTTTCACAAAGCATTAACCACATAAAATACATTGTATTATTTGTCATTATAAAACATTTGCTTGTTTTATTTAGCCTCACATTGCAAAACGTGATGTTATTTTCTCATGGAGACAGTAGAGGTTTTTTCTCAACCACCAGATGGCGACAAGCGGCTGGAAATCTTTCTGGCTTGTTCTTAACAACAGTGAGGGGGGTAGCAATAGCATGCACTATAATAATAAAAACAAAAATAATAATTAAAGCAATATACGGTAGTCATTGCACCATTTTGTATTTTTGGGAAATGAAATGCAATGCATCTACTGTGGTAAACCGGAACAAGAGACTATTCATTGAGTTTAATACTAATTATTCACTACTAAGTATTACAAAACTAGTAGTTTTGTAATACTTAGTGTTAAACTACACAATTATAGATATATAAATAAATGTTATCATTTATTCTTTTTCCCCGTTTCTTAACTTATTTGTGTTTCTAGTTTAACTGGGCTTTTATTTTTGGTTAGATGGTTTAGTGACAAACTACGAAAACGCTACGGCACAAAACCTTGCGGTTGAATAATCCTCTTGGCCAACACGCATGTTTGTTTTTTAACACAACATATAAGCGAGAAAATACCTTTATTTTGTAAATTTGACCGGAAGTGACATGGCCGCTGTCACGCAGCGTCGCTAACTGAAGTGCCTACCTGTCCCTGAAGAGAAAACAACAAAGTCCCGCGCCGGTGGGGCTCTTGTCAACATGGCCGTGTCGTGGGGTAAACTGTGACAGCTGAAGCCAAGATGATGAACGACATCATGGAGGAGCCGGAGAAGGACACCCTGCTCGAAGCGCAGCCACAAGTTGTGTCGGTAATGTCGGCTCGAGCTAATCCGGCTAACACTAGCTTGTAAATAGTAACTGGGAGGCTAGTGGACGAGCTCGGACAGTTCGAGGAGCCGTGATAACTAAATGAGTGTCGAGAGGGGACTATCCGTCCGTTGGGCTTTGACAAGTTTGACGTAATTAATGAGCTGCTGCACACGTGAAATTGATTTTATCTTCTGGTAGACCGAATGGACTGCTGGGAAATTTTGGAGGAGTTTTAAAAAAAAAGCTTGAATAAACTAGTTATAAACCTTTTTTTATAATTATTTTTTAATCACATTAGAGTGACATTTTTGTGACGACCCTAAAACAACTTTCCAGTCTGGCCGTTTAGCTGTTTACGTGGCGCCATTTAATCACTGTTATATTCTAGTCTTCGTCCATCACACGCATGCGCACACTGATTATTCTTCGTTTCCTCCGACCGCAGGGCCCCAGTAACGGCACAAGACCTAAGGCCCCGGATGGAGGGATCCGGCCGTTGGAGAAAAGAGGACCGTACATCATGTCCAGGGCTCCGGCCATCCACCTCAAACTACGTAAGCAAGTTCTTGACTCATCGTGACCAGTGCCATTAGGCTACCCGCCTGTAGACCAGGAGTCACTTCCTAACTGTTCATATGAGTTCAAGTGTGGTTCACACTGTTGAACGACACACACACACACTAAAGACTGTGTGTCTGGAGAGTTTGAGTCATGTGACACTGATGAGCAAAATCTCCCACGGTGTGTATAGAAAGCGTTCCATATAGACAAGTCAACCATAAGCTGTCAAGGTCTCTGCAACAAACATGTCTGCACTCTGTGCTGCTGACTGACGATTCTAAGATGCAGATACTTATTTGGTGTCTACGAGGAAAGAGCAGCCGCACATTCCAGAGTGAAGCCAGGCAAATGTCACGGACAAGGAGGATTCCCACGCAGAGAAGAGGTGTTGTTGGACTTTATGCACGGTAAAGTGTCGACGGGTGTGAATCTTATCATGTGAGACTGCAAAAGACACATGCCGTATATTTCACAGACTCTTTGAGCCTCTCTGTTTTTAAATATATTCACAACTCAACGCTCAGTAAATTGGAAAAGGGAAAATAACTGGCACTGGAACAGAGTTGATTTTGATCAATCATTTACTTTTGGCATCAAACTACTAATTAAACCCAATTTAAACTTGTGCACTTTAATGTGTATCACATAAATATATATGTACATATATACACACACACATAAATCAGAGCTTGAACACCGTCACTGTGTTACAAATTGCATCTTTTTTCTTTTAGTACTGACTGCAGCTGCCCTGTCAAAGTGCACATATACTGTAGCATGCAGTATGCATTCAATTGGGACATACTACTTTCTCATAACATTGCACCTTGAGCTTTGACCCACTTGCTGGCTTGCACTTGTCTATAGAGTTTATAGAGTTTTTCTTGCATACGTTTTGGGTTTTCGTGTGTAGAGTTTCGGCAAAGAGGGCCCTAGTTTCAGAAATTTGTGTTTTCGCAAGGGGGGAAAAGTATAAAATCCTAGTAAGAGGCAAATGATAGGACAGCAGGTGTGGAGATACATAGTTTGAAATAACAACAAGCTTCTACACAAGAACATAGTGAAAAAAGAAACATGAGCCGTGCGCTCTATATGAGTAGCATCTCATACAGGGAATGTTGATTTGCTTTTCTTTCCCCTGATCAAATTGTTGTTCTCAATCAGTCTTGTAAACGTGTTGAATCTGCACCACTACAGTGACGTCAGTTATTGTCTAAGACTTTCCATTTGCCGAGAGTGTGTGTAGGAAGTTTCGGGAAATCTCAAATCCTACACTGAGACGAAAAATATTTTTTTAAAGACATGGTGTTACAAACTTCTTCTGTGACCTTTTGCACTGACTCTCATCCAGTCAGTCCCAGTCGGCACAAAACATTTTTCCGCATTATTTCCAGAGAAGCACAGGGAGATGGCGAGGAAGGCACTGAAGAAGAAAGCTCTCTCACCAGGACCTCCAGTGACGCATCAGCCCAGGCAAGGAGCGAAGAGGTACGCTGAGGAGAGACGAAGCTGATGTGAGCTTCAAGCTCAAAGGAGGAGATGATTAATTATTTAATTTTTTTACTCTTTCTGTTTCTCCTTTTAGGATGGTGAAGTATAACAAGGGCTACGCTGCTTTGAGTCAGCACGCTGAGGACAGTTTGGTTGCCGTGGACTCAGACAGGTAAGGTGACACCATGTATGGAGGCGGAGTCCCTCCCCTTTCCACCATGGGACTAATGCTAGTCAACGGAAAGAGGCAAATCTTTTTTTATCCCTCTCAAACTGTGCCATGAAATGTATCAATTTAAAACATTATCTCGTGGGTTTATCATAGTGTCATTTGGTTTTGTGTGAGGCCTCTCACTGAAAGACT
The DNA here is from genome assembly GCF_910589615.1 of Taurulus bubalis. Classification (NCBI taxonomy): domain Eukaryota; kingdom Metazoa; phylum Chordata; class Actinopteri; order Perciformes; family Cottidae; genus Taurulus; species Taurulus bubalis. The sequence continues at coordinate 4,736,783 of NC_136592.1, forward strand.
CCATCGCACAGTGATGTCATCGATGCCAACATGAGCGCTACAACCTTGGCTTGCTGGCTAGCTAGTTAGGTAGCTTAGCTTTATCCGCGCACAAGCTCGTCACACTTTGTGCGAGTAAGTCCCGGGCCGAAACACACAGGTATCGTAGCATAACCTTTGGATGTGGATTCTTTCGAATTATGTATTTTCACACTAATACAAAACAGGACTTTGTTGACATGTAAAATAATCTTTTTAACTCATAAACATGCAATTCATGGCCTAATTCAAGCAAGCTAAAACATTATCTTCTCGGGCGGGACTTTGCCTCTATACGCGTGACAGCGTTGTTGAATTCCTTCTATATGCAGCAAACCGAGCACTGAAATACTTGCCGATTTACTGTTACCACTTCTTGGCAACACTTCGTGGCAACACTGGACGTTTTACATGTCGCAATAAAATCATGCCACCTGGACACGTTCTAGTTCCAGATAGACACACACACACACACACACACACACACACACACACTTGTTACCATCAGAATGACAGAACCTGTCGTACTTGTCCTTACAGCGATGAAGAGATCGATTTTGAGCAGTATTCCTCAGGATACTCTTCAGCTGAGGTGAGTAATCCCACGTACCACACAGACAAACTGGCTGTGTGACTGTAGCTGCGTGGGTGTGATATAATCTATTTTTGGGCCATCCATACAGGTTCAACGATTGTTTTGTGTCATTATAAACCGTGGCTCTATTTTTGTTTCACTTAAACATTGCTTTGGTCAGTACAGTTTCCACCCAATTTAAAAAAACAAACAAACATGTATTACGTTTGGGTCACAGCAACAGGCACAAGTAATCACGGGGTATGAAAAATAGTGATTATTAGTTATAGTGATGTCATGTCTTCACCTTCCAGGTCCATCCTGATTTAAGCAAGCAGCTTCTCCAGGACGGCTACCGCCTGGATGAGATCCCCGACGACGAGGACCTGGACCTGATCCCGCCCAAAGCCATGGGCTCCTCTGTGTGCTGCTGCTCCGAGGGCCCGTCCTGCTCCGTGCAGTGACGCCCGGTGCCGTCACTGCAACCTTTTCCGAAGGCGCGGCACCAGTTCCTGCCCCTGACTTTAGTCACCGTGCCTGAGGCCCTCTCTCTAATCCCGCTACGCCGCTGTGCTGCCTGAGGACCTCCAGCTCTGAAGCCAAACACCCCGTTCCTGCAGGACCGCGTGCACGGAGACGCTCAACCCACGCAAAGAAAGAAAGAAAGAAGGAAAGAAAGAAAGAAAGAAAGAAGGAAAGAAAGAAAGAAAACCATGAGAACAAGCCTTATTCACTGTGACCCCAAAGCTTGACCTACTTTTCTTTTTATTGAACTTTAATGAAATGCTAACTATGCCCGCGCTCCATTATGGAGCACATTATGGGATGCGTCCTCGTTGCCCCCAGTGGGCAGATGGTTACTGTCGTTTCCAGTTATTAATTCACTAACTATATGAAGGCACCTCACATGATCATTCCCTGACTCTTGTTGCATTAACTGGATGTTTATCTGTTTTTCTTTAATGTATCTGTCCTAGACACCTTGTTTAACAAAAAGAACAACTTTAATTATATGGTTTATATTTTATATGAAGCAAAGCACTAAATTTGAAATAGGTCGTCAGATAATTGAGTGAAACCACTTAATTTATTTTTAGCACACGTGTAATTATTCTTTTCTTCTAGCTAATATTGCTATCTAGAAGAGAAGCCTGTTTTAGGATTATCTTCTGCTCCGCCCATATTATTTGCTCTGGGTTCGAGAAGACAAAGACTTTATTACTTTTTACAAGCTGCCGTTGAGCAAACGGCTACATACCAAGAAGAAAGTCGTCCCACAAGGTGATCCACCGTTTGTAAGAGTACCAAATGTTACACTGCCGTGAATGGAACCAAAGAAAACAAAAGTTCAGTTACTCAAGTGCTTTGCGTTACAATCTCTGTGTTGTAGAAATATGTTTTAACGTCCAGAAAGCTGTTCCAAAACGGGCACAACGCAAAATATATCTCAGATCCTCATGGAAGTGAGGATCTTGTCATTAAGACGTCAATATGTTGCTCATTTAAATTCCCCTAGAATTCAAAAATAGATTTTATTGATTGCATTTTCTGTGTCATCCTAAACACATCACGTGTGTGTGTGTGTGTGTGTGTGTGTGTGTGTGTGTGTGTGTGTGTGTGTGTGTGTGTGTGTGTGTGTGTGTGTGTGTGTGTGTGTGTGTGTGTGTGTGTGTGTGTGTGTGTGGAGGGCAGATTTTGGGTCACAATATTGTATTTATTTATTAGTATTTTCATCGGGGACACTAGACGTAGTTACAGCTCAAAGCCAGTAAACTACATTTGCATAAGGTTTAAGGCATTTGTTTCCTCTTGCTGTTTGCGGATCGTATTTGCGTACATCAGTTGTGTTTGTATTAGTTTTTTGTTCTTGTGACGTGTCTGTTGCCGTTTTCTATATATGTGCTGAAAATGGCAGGTTTTTTTTCCCCACTACGTGTTCACTCTTGTTGCAGTCGGTCATATTTTATTTTTTTTTAAATTGCATTAGCAAAATATCTAAGTGACAGCAATCACTTTTTCAGGAGATTAATTGTGTTTGTGTGTGAGTGAGCAATCAGAAAGTAGTTTGCCTTTTCCACAAATGAGTCAAATACAGCGAGTTTGAATTGATTGCTGTTTTAGTGCGTAGCGGTCAGGATAGATGGGTGACTGCTGTTTTACGTACCTGCAGGCCACACTGGCCGTTACAAGGCGGGACTCTGAGTCCTACAAATGAAAGGTATAGCCGGCCGCTTGACCGTCGTAAAGACTTGCAAGGACTGGGAAGAGTATGACTGTTGAAGAGGAAGAGGAGTTGAGAATCAGTTTCTCTGTTGTTCTAATGTGGGTGACTTGGAGATAAAAGCGGATTCTGCTGTTACACTTGAGTGTGAGTCACTTGATACAAGCCTGAGGTAAATGCTTTAAATGCAACAGCTGCATTTAAAGTGTATAGATCCCCCTCTGGCTCTGCACGACGTTTCTCTGGACACAAATATTGCACTTAACACCAGTGGTCTGTAGCAAGTACACTTGACTCACCTGTACTATGCAACTATTGGGACAATCTACTTGTTATACAACATTGTGACAATGTTGTGTTATTGAGTGCTAAATGCAATAACTCAGTTATTTTACGATGGTAAACACTATCTAAACATCATCTTTTTTCTTCAATCTTTGATTGTACTGTTTATTGGTTTACATTATTAAAATAAAGATATTATCTATACTTCCATGTGTAGGACTCTGATTACAATGATTGAGAATAATTTCTGGTAGCGATTGTGTGAGGAGTTAGTTTATCAATTACTTGTTTTAACTCTATGATCTACTGTAAATGAGTAGTATTCAGATTCAACTTTATTGTCATTGCACATAGTACAAGTACTGTGACAACAACATGTAGTTTGCATCTGTCCAGAGTGCAAAAGAGAAGCAGTTAAGGTGCAGTGCAATGTGGTGGATATACAATGAAGAGAGTATAAACATACATACATATATATATATATATATATATATATATATATATATATATATATATATATATATATATATATATATATAGTTGCACTAACCGTTATAAACAGAGTATGTTTTGTTGTTGTTGCTGCCGCCACAAACAAATGTCCCCTTGGGGATGAATAACGTATACATCTATCCAGTGGTCGTTGCCACAAGGGGGCAGCATGGAGCCACGCTGCTTTCTCAGTGCAATAGCTACTCCACTTCACTGTGAGGGCCCTTACATTACAATGAGTTTATTTTCTACTATTGCATTGAAACATTGCGCGATACTCACTGTCATGTTGTTTATCGTGCAGAGAAATGACTAATTTACTTCCAGGTGCTACTTCCACATACCTTAAATCTGCATCCTACAGAAATGCTATGTTGTGAAAATTGGAAAGATCGAAATATGAATAAATTATAGGTGAGACTACTCAATGAAGAGTGTCACGGAACTGAAAGGGGCTGCGCGAGACATGTTGCTGTCGCTGGGCGGGCCTAATGCCGATGTGCGCCATGCGGGGGGTGTCAATTGAAGGGGAGGAAAGAAAAAGAAAAAACGACTGAAGGGAGTTACCTCTGCGCTCTCTCCGAGATATGAGAACGGGCCATTTTCCAGGCGGTCCCCTTTCCCATTAAAGAAGAAAAAAGAAAAGAAAGACAGAAACACAGGTACATTTTGGAGAGGTCGCTGCAGAAGAGCGCACGCGGCGGTATATCTCCGGTGCACGCACGCACACACACACGCACACACACACTCACAGCGTCTCAGCGTCTCAGCCACCGTGCGCGCGCGTGTGTGTGTTTACAAGTGTGTTTGAGCGAGGGGAAGGACGAGGACGCCGAAGGAAGGAAGCAAGGAAGGAGGGATGGTGGACAATTCGAGCAGTAGTAAGGCACAAATGGTGAGTCGTGGTAATGCTTGACGTCCCTTTTTTTTTTTTTTTTTTTTTTTTACTTAGCGAGCCTGACGCCCTCCGGTAGTCGCGGTTTGACTGCCTTCTTCACGGGGAAGAGTAGACGTTAGCCAGCCGAACGGGGACGGTTTGCGCGAGAAAGAAAAGGACAACTTTCAGAGCTAATTTGAGCTTATGGTTGGTTACTTTTTTCAACTTTTTTTAACTCATTGAAGCTTTTGGAAACACTGCAACACATCTTTTATTTTACTTTTATTTTTTTTAAAGCCGTTAACGTTCCACTTTCTCGAGTGTGTGTGTGTTGTGTGTGTGTGTGTGTGTGTTGTGTGTGTGTGTGTGTGTGTGTACGGTAACTGGTCATAACACCTATCAACTCAACGTAACGCATTAACGTTACGTTTCTACGTTATTTTTGAGGATGTGGCAGCTAACGTTAGCTAATGCGGGAAAGATGTACACTTCGTTGCAGTTTTAACTCGTTTATTTCCTCTTGGCTGGACACGGCAGACGAACTTCAGCGTTAACGTGACGTGAAAAAGGGACGTTAAACTGAACTCTTCACGTTAAACTGAACTCTGGACGCCGTTCATCTTTCTCTCGGGTTAACCAACTAGTTTGAACACTAGTTATATAGGTTAGCTATATTATGATCGTTTGGGGCCAATGTTACGACTCTTGGTTTTGTGTTGTATGTTGATGGGACACTCTACTGCTCCTCCAAGAAGTCATAGTAATACTAGTTGGTGAATAACTAAATAACTTTTCTCTCTTCTGGTATTACCAGAGTCGTGGTTGGCCTTTTTTAACGTGCAGCTGTGATATCTGTGTGGACTCACGAAATCGTGAAACTGTTTCTTCAGTGTTGCTTTAGTCTCCTTCTCTTTATTTTCCTACGCCTGGCTGCTTTACTACGTTATTATGCTGGTAGACCGTGTTGGTGAATGATCCTGCTTCATTGTTTTCCTCTTTCACACATGCTCAGGTCTTTAAGTTGATATGTTGAAGCTGAAAGCCTGAAAAGCGTGTATATTTGTGTATATTCAGGTGTATCGTTGTTTTACGCTGAAGGTTTTTACAAGTTCCCCAGTTTAAACATTAACTGAGAGAGGAATTCCAAGTTTCAGCTACATGAACCTGATGAAAATGATATAGTTGGATTACCCATGTTGTGGTGTTGTGTACAAATATGGCTCCTCGGTTCAAGTCTAGCTTTGATTATTGTGTTTTTTGTGTGTGTGGTGGGGTGCATGGGCCTTACTTGCGTTTCTTTTTTTATCCTGTCTAATAAGATAACGGGGTAATTAGATTTCAGCACGTCATCCATGGCTCCTTCTCTTCCTCCCACAGCCCAGCATGTCTCAGGAGCCTGGTGTGGCCTTTCCTCAGAGCGCCTCTACAGGGGGGATGAAGCTGGAGGCGGTAATGGAGCAGCTCCAGCGCCAGCAGCAGGCCCGCCTGGAAATGGAGCGCAAGGAGAGGAAGCTGCGAGAGGCCCACATCATGTACGCTCAGCAGGTTGCTGCCCAGCAGGCCATCCTGGCGGCAGCCCGGGCATCCGGGGCCAGCTTCATGGGCAAAGGCCTGGCTGGGGTTGTCCCCGGTGGCGGGTTACTACCTCCCAGGGTGTCCAATCAGAGCAGCGTGGACTCGGAAAGGGAGGACGACGAGGACAGAGGCCGGGATTCCGGGGACGACGACGACGACGACGACAATGAGATGATGGAGGGGGACGAGGGCAGCGACGAGGACGAGGGCAGTGCCAGCGGTCTGGAGTTCCTCCGCAAGCAGACCCTGGCTCTGCAGCAGAGTGCGTCCCGCATCGCGGCCCGGCCATTTGGCAGTTACTCTGCGTCGGCCCCCCAGAGGGCTGCATCCCCGCCCATCAGAGTGAAGCAGGAACCCGACGAGGGCCTGTCTCCTGCGGGGCCTCACTCCGCTACCTCTCCTAACGGACAGGCCGACTGGGGCTTTGACGATCACTTCAGACAGGTTAGTGCCGGGCTTTGGCTCCTAGCCGCACTATTTCATCCTTTCAATTCCTCTTTTGGGTCTTTACCCAGATCCCAAATTATTTTTGGACATAAAGATGCCGCTGCCAATCCTAATCTTGTTTAAAAACACTGTTTGTTGTGACCCTAAAAGGTGTAGCCCCCCCCCCCCCTCCTGTTGAGTGTTTTGTTTGATATCTCAGTCCAGCCCCCTGCCGTGAGCAATTGCTTAATCTTGACTGTGTGACAAACCTCTCCAGCAGTTTATTCGTGAGACAATTCAAATCTCCGTGGATGGTTGACTGCGGATTGGCTTTTGTGGCTAACAATCCTCCCTAAGTGAGTCCTGGCAGAGAGCCAGGCTGGGGCGCAATTTGTTCACACTCACTAGTTCCCTCCCGTGTGTGTGTGTGTGTGTGTGTGTGTGTGTGTGTGTGTGTGTGTGTGTGTGTCGTTCTCTGTCCCTCTTGGCGCTTTGCTCAGGCTCTGGTTTGGCTCTGATCCAGGTAGCGGAGTCAGCCAGGGCAGGACCGCTGCTGTGAGGCTGTGGGTGGTTGGCCGGGTCAGCGCGAGGATTTTGGGTGGGTGGGAAGTTTGGATGTAGTACACAGTAGCAACCTGTCACACCCCCCCTCCCTCTCCTCCCACCCCGACCCAAGAGTTTCGGCTGTGTGCCAAGTGCACTTTCCCTTGAAGGTAAATATTGCCTCAGCACAGTGTTACAAAACGCTGGAATGCCAACTGGGAACCAAGCCGAGCTCCATGTGGTTCAGCATCATGGCTTGAGACGTAGCAGTTAAAGGGAGCAGCAGCAGCAGCAGCAGCAGCGTGTGGGTGATATAAAAAGCTGTAGTTGCACAAGAGTGGCAGTGTCAGAGGGCAAATCTGAGCTTGATTAGTGGGCTGAGGGTGCTCGACTATCATGTGTCTGGATTTTATTACGGTCTATTTAAAGGCAAATGTCTTTGAATGGTGCTTCTCTAGACCACATTTCCTAATTTAGGGAAGGCGGTAGTACAGAGGTGGGAGGAGGGGTCTTGGTTTTATTATCATTGTATATCAATCAGAGCCTCTGACCTTACAGGGATTAGCTGGAGACGATTTAAACACATCGCATGAATATGAGTTTTGTATAGAATGGAGTTTCATTGCATTGTTTTCACTGGTGTCAGAGTGAAGCGGTATTATGCTGCCAGGCTTTGTGTGAACGTTGTCAGAACAGATGATCACAGCAGCAGAGTTGCAGCTGACCAGTGCCCTATCTGTGGCCCGGTGTCTTTTATTAGGAGAGGCGGGCCGAGCCTGGGGGATGGGGGAGGCATTATGGGACGAGAATTGGTCTGGCCTTTTTTTTTTTTTTTTTTTTTTGTTTCCTCTCTTTTATCTTTCCTGTCATTATGTCAGCTCTGCAGTATTTAATGACGGCTCATCTCTTCAGGCAGTTTCAGGTTGCACCGCTGTAGGGGGAGGGGGACAGTGGAGGCAGGGGAGCTGTTTTTTTTTGTGTTTTTTTTTCTTTTCCTTTTTCTTTTTTGGGATGTTATTGTCTTCAAGAGGCCAGAGAGAAACCTGGCAGATGCCGCAAAATACAGACCACCTATAATAATGTAGGGTGCAGCTCATTTATCATATTCTAAAAAGCAGCGACGGAGGCGATGTGGGATGGCGAGCTAGAAGAAACAAATGCACGGAGGACCATTTACATTAACATTTACATTTCATGCTGCCAGGCTTTTTCTTACCCAAAGCACACAAGGTGTGTGTGTGTGAATGCTGTGACCACTTCGACAGAGACACTGCGATGTGCTTGAGCCACAGCAGACAATATACAGAGCTGATTTCATCCCCAGCAGCTTCCAGAGAGACAAACGGGATGTTCGTGTCCCATTTGCTAGTTCGCAAACTAAAAGTGGTGATCGCAAAGGTCACATGTAGCTCTCAAACAATGGGTGGAACATGAGTGACACGCCGCTGAATAAGAACAAACAAACAGCTAGCGTAGCAGGCGTCACGCGGTAATGTTTAGTTGCATGCGAGTTGCCAGCAGCAACACTTGACTGACAACCGTTTGATTAGTCTGTCTTGTAGTCCTGTACTCCTAAGTGTATGAGTGGCGAGGGGCCTGTACAGGTCAGATGGGGGGTGGACAGACACGGGTAGCCAGTGTTTTCATGTCAGTGATGTATGTGTGGTGACCTCAGCCCTGTCCTAAACAGCAGAGTAAATAATTGTCAAACAAGGGGATGGACAAAGGCGTCGCGTGGAGAGGGAGGGAGGGAGGGAGAGAGAGAGGGCAAGGGTGGGCAGCCGGCCGGCCGGCCGGCCTCAGCACTTTGGCTTCCACCACAGTGGGACAGAGGCTGTCTGACCCCTGTAATCCACCCACCCCCACCTCCTGCTCACATACGAACGTGCACGGGCCCTTTCTGCTCATTGCGATAATCCCTCTGTGATTAATAGTTTTAATCATGCCTGCGGGACACAGATTGTGTCTTACGTCGCACTGTAATGATTGTGACAGAGCTTCAGTTGGCCGTACGGTGGGAGGGACTGAGAGATGGCGAGCGCGTGTAGAAGCAAGCAAGCAGTGGCTTTCGTTCGGCAAGGTTTCTACGTTTTACGTCCACACCCTGTTTGTTCCCCCGTGGCACTCTGACAAATGAGACGACGTGGAGGCAGTGAGCAGAGCACGTCCACATTTGAATTGCTATGATCACAGGGGGAGAGAAATGACTCACTCATCGCATCACAGGGCGGAATAATGCGCTTCAGGAGCGCTTGACAGGCTCGAAACTAGGCATCAAGATGACAGATCGATGGCCACATTTGAATTATTCCCATTTGGGTGCATTGCATTAGTGCTCTCTGTGTAATTTATATCCCATGATTCAATGAAGCAGCCAAGAGCGCAAGTAAATTTTGATTGAACAAATATTTAGTGGGCTCAATTACAAGTAGCTGGATAATTACCCCTTACAGTCTGATTAGATTTGTAGTTTATCATTTTGGTCACAGAGGTTTTTAATGAGGGAATTCTGCCAACCTTAGACTAACCCAAGACTCAATAAGTCAGTGCAAAAGCAGCAGTAGTATTTGCCTGGGCAGAACACAAGAAGGCACAGCTAGTCTACAACTTGGGTGAGGGATACATTTGACTCGATGTAAGTGGTGGCCAACAAAGGCAAACGGACCACGTTGGTTTCTGGGGAGGAGGGGCATCTGTTACTGCCGAGCCACGCCGTCCTTGAGCCCTGCTTGTGCTGCTCGAGCACTGAAGCCTGTCTGTTGAGCCAGCGCTGTTGCATAATTTAGCTGTCGCCCCAGCAACACATCAGCCAGGAAGTGGGGAGCTGCACTGCACGGCTGCAGAGCGGCGATCAATACGGATTGTGTGTGTGAGCTTTTAGAGGCAGGAATGTTTGGCCTCGTTTATGGTTCATTTATGACAAATGAGGTGGACATTGTATTCAGCAGATGGGCCCAAGTTATCTTTTTAAACGTGGTATGTGGAACAAATCTGCCCACCCCCCACCCACCCACCCCCTGGTGAATCGGCCCACCCACTGCAGCGTTGGTGGGAGAGCCACTGGACGTCTCTCCGTCGTGTCGTGGTGGGAGTCGGGGCGCCCCGCTGCCTGATGTGCACAATGCATGTTCGCCAACCTGACCCGATTTCTGCTTCCTGAACGCTATGCCTCACATGCCATAACTGTCAGTGGGTTTTAAATGGTGTACTTAGTCTTATTCTGTTTACTGGACTTCCTGTTAGGCTGATGTAATAAGGCAGGAATTACCGTCTGACCCCTATTCGTACAAACCGCTTGCAAATGGAGGTAGTTCAGATGATAAATTACGAGGAAGGTCCATTAAAACATGTCGCAGTGCTCGCTCTGGACAAGAATCGAGAGCGTGACGCGTGAAATGCTCAAACCTTTTGTTGAGCTGCACGGGGAATTGAAAACGTCAACCCAGACTGCTCACTTCTGCTGCGAATACTGACAACAATGCTTTCATATCACAATGAATACAGTGTTTCACTGACGCGACCAAGAATCAAAGAGTGTGACAGTAAAGTAGCAGTTGGGGGTAAACTCAGACGTCAGTACATCCTTTGCTGTTCTGCACAGCTTAAGTGACGATAAACCCTTCAGCAATAGAAGGTTGGAAAAGTAAATTCAACGGTGAAGTGGTTGCCTTGGAAAAAAGGAAGAGGTTAAACTAAATGGAAAACTAATAAAGTCTCTTATTTCCTTCTCCTTTTTCTTGACTCTCTTTATTTCCTCACAAGGTTCTTTGTCATCTGGATGACTTGGCGACTCCAAAATTATATTACTAATGGCATTTGTGATGAATGGCCTGGCCACTAAATGGTTAACCACATTTCCAAGTTCTCCCTCTTAGCTACGACGCTGATCTCGGTACAGATTAAGGCCGTCTGAAGGTGTCTTATTTTAACATCATTTTGAGCGCACCGGTGTGAAATTCCGCTTCGACATTTTTGGCTCACCTGCTGTTTCTTTCCCTCTCATAGACACGTCATACTTGTTCAACCAGAACAACTTAAAAAATGAATGCGATGTTTGCACTGTTTGCTAAAACAGGCGGTTAAAAGATACATGGTTGTATTGTTGTGTTGTGTTGCATTCAGGTTTGCGCCCCAAGCACTTCAGTTCATTTTAAGAAATGTGTTTTCAAGTGATCCGCCCGCTAAATTCAGGCTTCATGGAAAAATAATGTCAGAAGTGATTATACATTCATTGGCTTTCTAATTAAGTGCTAAACTCTCGAAACACTCTTTCGGTAGTAGCGGAGGCGTAGTGTTTACACATGTGAGGCATTGCTTGTAGTTCAATGCTGCGTGAACCTTGCTTTGCCTCTTGGACAGCAGGTCTTGGCTGGTCGGGTCGGACGGAAGCGACTGGGCTTTTAACTCTGGATTGCCTTTTTTAAATGGCAGTTTTCTGATTGATGCTGCTCTTTACGTACTGCCGCCCGGCCAGTGCGGCTACGGTTGAATTTGTGTCAGGATGGAAACAAATAGGGCCTGCACAAATTAATGATGCGCAATTATATTTTGCTCTTCCAGTTTCCAGTAGCGTTGGTGTCTACGCAGTATTGGAACATCTAACTTCATTTGAATTGTCTGTTAAATATATATTCTTTAAACCAGTGGTCTCCAACCTGTAACTGTCCTTTGGTACCGCGCAGAATGAAAAAATATTTAATTAATTATCAAGGTCTGAAATGAATCATCAAATTATTTATCCAAAGAGCCTATGAGCCTGTGAACTGTGTATGGCGATGAACACATTATGATGCTTCTTCCATTTATTTATTTTAACCTGCGCTCGTGACATTTTTGTCAGCTGCCAAATATTTCTCTGGATAAATCTGTAGGGTAGCAATGCTTATTACTATTTCAATGTGCTTAAGTGCAACTCTGCTGGCTCAAGTGACCTGAGCTTGCTCAACTGAGATTATTAACTTTTTATGTTTTTTTGGTACTGTAGTGTGGATGGCAATCATCTATTATACATGCCAGAGTGTTTTTTTTTTTCTTTTCACATGCAAATGATGGTTTCAGTTTTATCTGAATAAGAGGGTCAATGTGTAATCGCGACCAGGCTTCATTATGTGCTGACCTGCTCTTAACATCCATGTGCGGACGATTCCCCCCTTCCCAGAAATAGAGGTATTGAATTTAGTAGCTAGATGAAGGGGCGGAGGCAGAAGGGGGGGGGATTGACTGTGGAAGGAGAGGAGGAGGGTTAGTGGTCTGGCTCAGCACACTGCGCTGCCCCACCCAGAGGAAACATTCCAGACGGAATTAAAGAGTTAACTCTTCAAACAGTGAACATTCCCACCGGGGGCTCCCAACAAGAGACAGGGTTTGATAGGGGGGATGGGAGGGAGGGGGGTGCATGTCCGTGTCGTAGTCGGGCTCCTGATTGGTGATCTTTCAATTCATTTCACTCAGTGTCGCAGGGGCCGTAAAAGAAAAAAGCCAAAGGGCCTGAATGGGAGGAGGGTTAGGGTTAGGGTTAGCTGGATGGGAGGGGCCCCCTGGTGCAGGCAGAGACACTTTCTTTTATTTTATTTATTTTATTTGTCTGAGTCCCAAAAGGCACATCTGCTTCTGGCAGACGGGAGGAGGCTTCTCATCATGGTCTGGTCTTAACACGGCACTAGTGGGCGATGGGTAGTGTGTCGTGATGAATCTGGATCCGGACTGTGTTCATGGATTCCCTGGTCCCTGCATCCTTGAGAGGATACTGTGCTCTCCATTGATTGCGTTTTAAAAGTTGCGTTTTCTGCTCGACATTAGTGGCGTAGCGGACCACGGTTGATCCGTGATCGGTACGGATCACCCCGCTTAGCTGTGTAATTAATCCACGGTTCACGCGCGCTGAACCGCGGATTAATTACACAGTTTCACGTTAATCACAGCAGTGTGGAATAAAGTTTTCCGCCAATGTTCAATAAAATATGTGATATCGGCATTTCTGCTTCTCTAGTCGCCGATTTCTGATAATGTTATAATAATAATGCAAACAACAGATCTGTATTTTAATTGACAGGAGAACGAAGGTTCTTTTCGGTTACATTATGATGCGTTCAGGCTCTGTTCAGTGAATATGAGTATTGGGCGACGGTAAATTAGGACATTATCACGATGCGTTGACATTTAATCTCGTAAAATGTACTTTTTTTTTTTTTTAATGTATCCAGTTGTATGAAGGCATTATTAGAGATGAATTAGGACCTGTTTACACTACCTTTTATACATAATTAAAACCACTAATGACAAGATTTGTTTTAATCGATAGAAATACAATCTTTTATTTCCTTATCATTTGAATCGTGTGAGAGACAGACAACGCAGCTGTCACGACGTTGAAATGCTCATTTCCTTATGTGGCTTCATTATCTATATGCGTTAGTGATTTGCATTGTGGGCATGTTTGCGTAAAGTTGGGCCCCTGGAAGACTGATTGTTCCACACCTCCATTCAAACCCCAGTGGACTTGCACTAGCCCCTTGAATAACAAATGTCTTCAGGAGAGGAATAATATGCCGCGCTCCTCACAACAGACCCATTTGATCGTGCTTTGCTAATTGTACCTGCTCAGAGCGCACGGCCTTCTTGTAATGGAGTTGTCTGCCTCTCAGCTGAGCTAATCGTCACCGGCAACTTCCTGCAAATTACTTTTTGGACGACCCCTCATGCGCACCTCATGGCTGAGGGGCCACGCTGCTCATCTCCATTGACTTGAAACGCAAAAAGTTCTCGCGTTTAAATGCCAGGGTTCATACGTTCATGGAAAACCTAGAAAAGTCATGGAATTTTAAAATAGTTATTTTAAAAAAACAATTTTAAGTCCTTGAAAAAAAATAAAATCCCAAAAGTTTTGTAAAAGTCATGGAAATTTGTTCATTTACGCCGTGTTCAAAACAAACGCTCAAAACATAAGCAGGCATACATACAGGCATCTATATAAATGTTTATTCTTTTAATCAAACTATTGTCTCATTCATTTGAGTCATTTAAGGTTTACTGTATGCTTTGTGTTCTCATTGGCAGTTTAAATAATACATTTTCTCACTTTTTCATGTTTACACCGAGATTTCACAAAATGTTTGGTCATGGAAATCCATTGGTCAGAATGTGTATGAACCCTGAATGCAAATGTTGTACGTCCATTAGATATGTCACACTTTTCTTCTTCTTTTTTTCACCCCCAAATCGACCCTGGAGGATTGACTTCCTTGCTTCTAATGGAAACCGAGCTACTGATGCCTGCTGTAATTTGATCAGTTGCTAGTGAAACCACAAGCCCCCCCTCACACACCACTGCTGGTTCCATTCGTCCTTTACAACCACTCCCACTCAGCATATCTCAACACCTGCCCTTTAATGAAGGCAAACACAGAAAGGGGAATAGCCAAATGAAACGCAGACAAACAAAGACATCCACCAGCCCCTTTTGGCAGCTGCATTAAGGTAGAGCCAAGGTCAAATGACACTGTTGAGCAAAGTCTCCTTGAGTTTTATATGGGCTGACTGCATATAGTGATGCATACAGTGCACATATATGTAGACTGCTGTTCAGACTGTGTGTTGTACTGACCTTTGGCACGGTATGCAAGGTCCTGTTGTCCCTATAGCATGTACAGTATGGTTTAATATGGACTGTGTGGTTAAGATGTTGGGCTGTCTTTGCACTACTGATCACGTGGTTCCTTCTTTGCATGCGCTTGCTACCTAAAGAGATTTTGATGCAAAATATGCCAAGTTTTGCAGCATGAAACCATGTCAAGCGTAAATAAGTCTTATTTTTACTCTATAGATTTCACAACTTTGAGTGTGTTGTTGTCAACACATTCGGTCTGGTACCAAAAAAGCGTTGCACAATGATTCCATGTCAAGAGACTTCACTAAAATAACAATTTCCAATGTCGAAATTGTAGGACTGCTCCACTGGATAGTGTCAGATAAAGTTTGCTGAAGACTGTGCGATATATGTTTTTTTTTCAACCCTCAGGAGAAAAGGCGTTTTTTTTTTAACGGATGTTAAATTCATATTTTTAATGATACATTAGTTTGCATTTAGGGTGTAGCCTGTGTCACAGCACGAATGAGATAATCTTTGCTGCAGCCGCAACCGTCTCCAACTGGCTAACCGCAAAAGATACGGTTTCTTTTGGCTTCTGGCCTCCAACGTTGCTCCTCGTATAAAGCGCCAGGCAGCGGGGAGGTGTGGAGGTGAAGAGTGAGAGTTGTCTATTGTCGGTCGCTTTTCTTGGCTGCCTCCTCAAACTGCTTTGGCTGAGCTCCAGGCTGTTGTCGGGCCTGCAGGTGCTAACTGGGCCACTGTGTCATGGCCCTTGGGTAAACACCGCAGAGAAGGAGGTGAAAGAGGTACGGGAGGCTTTCCTTTCACTGTAGCCTGCCGGCTTTTCAGTCTGCACAGTCATCGCGCCGCCTGCCAAAATCCCATGTAGTTTATAATAGCATGTGGCCGAGTTGTTTGGCTGCCAAGTCTTCAAACACAAGCCGTGTGTAATCACGTGCTTGTAAGAGGGAGCTACCAGCAGAGGAGGAAGGAAAGGGGAGAAAAAAAGTCCTGGCTCCAGCCCAGGAAACGTCACATTACACTGAAAGCAATGTGTTCACAGCTCAGCTTCCAACATTTACATTCTACATTCAGGGCCGTGCACCCCTCCCAAAGCGGCTCACTTCCTGAATCACAATCAACACAAGAAAGCCAACAGTAAGCGGCGTGTCTGTCAAATACTTAATGTCGCGCTGGCGTAAAAGCAGCTTCTTTCATAAAGGGGGGGGGGACACAATTCCTGTTGACATGAGCAAAGTTCTGCCCCCTCTGAATCAGTCAACTATTGATTTGAATAAGATTTGTGTTGTTGGTTTTTAAATGCTCTTCATCCAGAATGTCTTGTTTCCCAGAAGCTCATGAGCACATCTCTGGTGAAGGCAAGATTTTAAATGCCGCTTTATGTAACTCTTTGTGGAAAAACGATTAAATCAAACTAATCAACAAAACCGCATGAGCGTTAGCCGTCTATGAATTTCTTTGATGAAGTACCTCCAGCTGAATTTCGTCCCGATTATCAGTTCATGCATGTAGCTTTACAGACGTCGGACCCTTTTTTAGATGTTTGTTTGCGGCACTCAGATGACTGGCTGCACCACTCGTACGGGTCGCGTTGAATCATTTTCAGATGACAGAAAAAAACACATCGGGCTCTGACCTGCAGCTGATCTGGTTAATAGACAATCGCACTATGGACCATGTCAACTGCAGTCAATAATTTCAAAAGCCATGTTAGTAAATGATTTAAGAGTGGCACAGAAAATTGAATTAGTAACAGCATGGACTGCAGCGAATATAGGTTATTATAAGAACTACATGGCGTTGCACGGAGAGGCCAATCGCCCAATGCTCGATGTCCTTCAGTGTGATGGAGCCAGTGCATGTTTTTTTTAATTTTCCTTTTGCACTTTTATTATTTAACAGCAGAAATCTAATCTTGCCATCTTAAGCAGGTACGTGTCCGTCTGAAATTTACATAACCACAAGTATCGGATCACGAGGCTCTTTTCCAGCAAACATCAGCATATTAACGTGAACACGGTTCAATAATGTTTGTGGCACATTTGGGGATGTCCCAACCCCCAGTGGAGCCAGCCTGGATTTGCCAGCCATCTGGTCAAACAAAGACATCTCAGGTTTTCCTGCCCTAAATAAATGTGATTAGAAAAACCTGAGGAAGCTTTCAGCCCAGTGAGGATGTGTCTTTTGTTTAAAACAAATAGCAGTAGTATCTACTGAACGCCTGATGGCACACAATTGAATGCGCTTGGAGGCCGAGTTGATCATTAATACTTTGGAATCGGACACAAAGTAGTGCATGTGAAATTCAATGCGCTTCTCTGAGTGAGCATAGGAATAAAAATGAAGGCAAATTAGATCATCAAATAGAGTTACTTGTGCATTACGGAGGTTGCACAACAGAAAACTTTTAGTTGAAACAATAACGACATATAGGCTGGCTGCGCGCAATCGAAGCTGAATTAAATTAAAATAAGGCTCAGTGAATGTACCCTGCAAACAGCTGCTTACCTGTGATTCTGTAACTGGAAACCTGTCTTTGCATTGTTAGTTTTTTACTATTCACAGTATGTGCTTCTTTTTCTTTTTTGCTGCTGTTGTGTGACATTCAATACAGTCTGTTTGCTCTGTTATCAATATCATATTCATCGCTGCTGCATCAGCCCAATTTCCCTGTGAGAATCATTAGTTTTATCTTATCTGATACTGTATTTCAATGGTGTCTGTATATGGATTGAACTGCAGCACAGAGAAGTATAAAGCAGGCTTTTAATTGGGTTCTGTACCCTCAGGCTGTCAACGATTTTAATTACATAGTTTGACTAAGCATAATCATTTATGTGCCTCATGTCTTCTGAAACCAGCTTTGCAGAGAGGCGACTTAAAGAGTTTATAACATGATCTGTGTTTGTAAATTTGGTCAGTACAATATTTATTTTAATATAAAGATCAACCAAACGATTTAACCACTGTTAAACATGATATTGCTCAAGAATATATGAAATAAGTTTCAAGGTGTTTTGTTTGTTCCAGTTTTTTTGCAGACACCATGATTAACTATCCAGGGCCTGTGCAGCAGCAGATCCTTGGTTGTTTTTTTTGCACTTCTTATAGCATGGCTCCTTTTCTTATTTAAAACTGATCCACTGACAAAAAAATGACCAAAAAAGAAATTACATTTTTCTTGTGAACACAACTCACCCTGACATGCTCATATTCTCAAAATAACAACCAGTTAGATCGTCCATATTGCTGTGGCACGTCACATACAAGTCCAGTTATCAGTTCATTGCAAATGTGTTCCAATTTCCAAACTAATTACAGAAATTATATTATTTCAGAGGATGGAGTTTTATTTTTTGACGCGTCATTTTGACCCCAAGACAACACAAGGGATTAACCATTGAACTTAATAACTTCTTGCTAAAAACAATTTTGCATATTGACTACATGACTTCCACAGCAATGACTCTGACTGTTTGTTTTCTTAAATAAATAATTCTTGCAATAATTTCCACACTAACCAGGAGTTGTTGTCCTCTCCAAGTTTGTGTGTCTTTGTCGTCTTTTAGTTTTTAAGCCTCCAGTAGAGATGCAGTGGCTCGTTGGCCCCTGGAGATGAGCTCCAGATGCATGACGGGCTGCCTCATCCCAGCCGGGGTCCCTGGGTGGGGGTGGGGTGGACACAGGCCTGTCAGAGGTGGAATGCCCCTGCACACTTAACGCTAGCTGAGAGGAAACAGATACCGTTGGCTCTGAACGGAGAAATAGCTCCCTATCGATTAGACTCCACAGAAAGCTGTGAATGCGCTTATGGTTTGAACATTTGATACTGCAGATTCAGAGAGATAATCATAACACTAACTTCTCTGATGGAGGAACCACCACCACCAAACGTCATTTACCTTATTGCAGACGCCACAACCTCTGTCATTTCTTTTGCAATGAGATGTGATGTGGCTTAATGGCAGGGAATGTTTTTTACATTTTGTGTTGATTGTGACTGTATAGAGTTCCCGGTGCTGTCAGTGTAATGAGAATGTATATAAAGGCCTATCAGGTCTGTGTGATGTCTCCAGCTTCCATTAGCATGGGGGTGAAGTGGATGCTTGCTCTTTGAGAGATGTGAGATATGCAAGGTATTTTTAGCCAAAGCTTTTAACCCAGAAGAAACGGCTAATAGCTGCTTTGACCTGAATGCAGCCGTATAGCTTCTTGCTCAAAAGCCTCATTGATTACACGGGGCCCCCAAAAAAATGTGTGGTTTTATTTCACAATTCGTTTTGCCTTTAATGTGCCGTGAGAGTATAAATTTTTTTCCTTGTGAAATGAGGACTGCTTTGCATATTGGGGTAAAACTTCATAAATGTTGTCACTGTACACATCACAGAGCAAAACAAATAGCTTCCCCACGCAAGCCTGTGTATTGGTTAGTTGTAAAACCGAGTCGCCGGAGGTCTAGTCTCTTATGGCCCCGAGGCACCGCGGGAAAGGGTTAACTCTGGAGAGTACTGTATGTGGTGGCACAGATGTGATTCACTAAAATGTTTGCTCTGCCTGTGAAAGGGTCTTTGAACCAATGAGTGTGAACTTCTGGCCACACCAGCCTATAAACGATGCATTTGTGTGAGGCAGCGAAAGGGGCCAGCTAGTGTAATGGGGGATGGGGCCTCTGCCTGTGGAATGTGGTGTCTTGGTGAAAGGGCTGGAGCTGAACAAATGTAGTCGGTTTATTTGGCAAACCACAGTTGCTGGTCACCAACAGACATGTTTACCCAGGAACTAAATATGCAGATCCACCCTTTTTCTTTCAGACTTTGCCATCTCTCTCTCAAACTTCTTTACGTTTTTCTTTTTCAATTTAAGTGGCTGTATTGACATGACTGCGTACAATACAATGTTTTTAAAGCATGTTAACAAACAAAGGCAAACAGAATAGCTATGTATAGGAATAATATAAGCTCTAAATGCATGGAACAGATGGTTGTTGCTGTCTGTGTCTCTCTCTCTCTCTCTCTCTCTCTCTCTCTCTCTCGTGTGAAATTGGATGAGGTGAAAAAGTGTTGATCAAGTTTTTCTTCAGCGTGTGCCTGCCTGCCTATTTTCATTCTGTCTTTCTATCTGTGACGACCCCCCTCCTCTTTTTTCTCTCCTCTGTTTCTCTTTTTCAGCTTTGTAATTGGAGTGATTAATGGAGGGAGGGGTGGTCTTGCCTAAAGGCCTGTTTTTCAGTGGCCTGTTTAGAGGTGCCGGGGCCGGGGCAGGTACCAACACGTTCTCCCCCTGGACGTTTAGCCCCTTCGTCCCTGACACTTTGTCTGTTCCCCCAAAATCCAGAAATCTGCTCCAGCCACAAACAGGACGGCAGGCGTCCCCCCCCCTGGGTCCTGTTCGCCGCTGCTGGGCCTGCTCATGTGATATGTGGCCTTTTTTTATTTTTATACTCCATAGTAATTCCTAATTAGAGCAGAGAATCTGCGGTAGATCTGTTTGTAAGCAGGATCTCTGCTATATGTCTCCCAAGTGGCAGTGAGGATTACTTCCTTCTCGTTGCACATGGAATTATGATTAGCCGGAGCCTTTTGTTGGCCGTTGCGTACGGGCAGCTCACCATGAGATCTTTTACAGTAGTTTGCAGATAAAGGACGCCATCAGCTCATCTCCCAACTCCCAATGCGCCCATTAACCCCTCCCCACGCCGAGAGCCACAATAAATGATCCACGGGGTCCCGCTGTGGGATCAAGGCCCCAATTATTTGATTTGGATTAGAGATTGCTGCCCCCCACAATGCTCGCTTTTACAGACATGCTGAGAGGAAGCAGATTCGCTTTCTTTAAAAGACTAAAGGCATCTTGTTGTCGAGGAGATGAGGAAACTGGCTTACTACTTTATACATAATCTGCTTTAGTTCCAGTTCTCTTCACAAATACATGGATTCATTTTAAATGTGTCTTCATGTCTGGCTCTGGTCGCTACATTTTTACTCGTCACATTCTAGAGAAAAAAATTAAGTCAAATAACAAAAATAAGCAAGTTTATCCTCCAAGCATGCACGCGACTTCTTTTCTAGCTTCTCGCCATTCGTCACTATTGTTGGCTGCGATCCAGATTTCTGCTGGAGTCCTTGATTGTGATTAAATTACTGCCGCTGTGTCTGTTTAAAAGATTTCCCCTGCTGAACTGTTTTGACAGGCAGCAATTTGGCTAAAAAAGATTAGTCCGGGAATGAGATGTTAAGAGTACCTGTGGGATGAGAGGGGCTCTCCTGTTATTGTGAGGTCCTGTTACTGGTGTACAGGAATGTTGGTGATTTTCACTAGCCACCCTCCCTCCCTCCCTGTGTCTGTATTCTGGTAGAGCTCGCGTTGAGAGCACAGTGACATTTTGTTATCCTTGATTTACCAGCTGCGGTTGCTATAGGGATTTTGCTTGTATGTGCATGTATTTAGTTTTTTTTATTGAGCATGGGAGTGGCTGTTTACACACTTTTCTTCCCCCTCCTTCCTCTTGGATAACTGCAGTTTGTTGAGGGTCTAACCATGGAAACCTGCACTGTGTTAGTCAAAGTTAGGGTGTCTTTTTGGAGGTGACGGGGTTAGGTCACCCTGTGAGCTGTGATCCTGCCCTCATCTCGGTTTCCCTGGCGTGGCGGTAGATGACTGAGGATGATGAGTATTGACATGTGCTGTGAGATTGCGTCCGGAGGGGGCTGGGGACTTCCCTGTGTTTGCACATCCAGGGCTATTGATTTGCCTCCCGTTCAATGGCAGTGACCCAGGGGGATTTGGTCTGCAGTGTGGAGTTGTGTAAAGGGGAGGAGGGGGGACACACACACACAGAGAGCCGTGACAGTAGCTCGGAGAGGGAAGACAGAGGTTAGGGGTTTGGCTCAGGGCTAACAGGGCTAACGGGGCTCTAATGCGGCACGTGCCTGTCTTCATTAGGCCTTGTTTAGTCTGCAGGGTTCAACTGGCTGGCTGCAAAACAACAACTGTTTTTAGCTCTGCTCCACATTTCAGATGAGGCATCGTTTCATTTCTGCGATCCCACAGGTCAGTCACCCAGTCCATTATCTATAGTATAAAGCATGCAATTGGCTGCTGACTGGGGCTGCACCATGTATCGTTTCTGCATCGACATTGCAATGTGAACATTAGCAATTTTTTTTTTTGCTGCTTGATGCAAAAAGAATTTGCTCGGTTGTCATTTCCATGGCTCATCCAGTGGTTCCCGTTAAATCCCTACAGTCTCACACAGTGGGGTCCGTGGTAGTCCGGTGGGTCCGGTGTGGGAGGAACATCTCCCGGGTGCTGGCCGGTCCTCGCCAGGCGCCTTCTCCTCCATGGCAGTGCGCCGTGGTCGGCTTGGAGTGAAAGTTGATTGTGGCACGACTATCAGCCGCGCAGACTTTCCTCAGTGCGAAAGGGTCTGCGGCAAAGTCAGCGGCTCCACCTGACCGGTCTTGAAGCGTCTTTGCTGTCTTTACCGCTCATATCTGCACAACTAAAGCACGAAAATAGTTTTTCCTCGGCTCCCAATTTTGTTCTCAAAGTGCACCCGATTGGTGCATTTCACTTTAAAATGTACAACACTTAGTGTGAATATTCCAGTTTTATTTTTAAGATCAATTCTTGGATGCAATGCGGTTCTCTTCTGAACGATTATGACTCGATGCAGACGACGCAATCGTAAGTTTCAAACTCAATTCTTAACGATATGATCGCCTGTAACCGTTCTGTGACACCGAGATCTGGAACAGTTACAACGTTCATCTCTACGTTTTTACAGACACGGCGATACTGAACAACCAAACCAAAGCTAAAGTCACGGAGTCACCGAGGAAAGCGGAGAGGATTGTAGTAACACGCTATATGAGGAGGCCACAGAATCCTGTGTGATCGTAACCGCACACACACTTTATCACTGTCTGTATAGTTTTACCACATGTTCCAGAAAGCATTATTTTACTACTAGAGCTGAATGCTCATTGCCTATAACAAGGGGATTTGTTTGAAGAGAACTCTGCATTATTTATTTGTGAATAAGGGCAGCTTGTTATGTCACATGACTCGGAACATGCTGAATTATGAGTCTTTACTACGAGGCCCAATGTTGTTTATTTTCTTGTTGGTTCTCTTTGGAAATGTAACCCTCCAGTTGACACAGCGCTTCTATTTGTTTCTAATATGCAATTAATAAAAGATAATGGAAGTAAATTCATCATTAAGCATGAAGCATTACAAATATGTTTTATAAGTAGAAGATAAACACGGTGAGAAATAATAACTCATCGATTGTTTTCTCAACGACTATTTTTACCGTGCAGCCCTACCTTTTTTTTAAAAACCAAGCATCAAACCCACCACCCGCTTTTATTATCCTGAGATGATTCCCAAAGTGAGTCGAACACAGTGAGTATTTCCTTAGCGCGGGGGCTGCTATTTAAGCCCACTCAACCTCCTACTGGAAGAGGGAAAGCGAAAATCACATGACGCCGTTATTAAGAATGAGCCTCTTCATCTAATAACAGCTCCACTATCAAATTGGAGGAGTGCTGTCAACATCCTGAGCAATCAATGTCATCCATCCCCCACTCCCCAAGCAGCAGCCATTAACCCTTCTTGTTCCGGCATGCCTGGCCTCACTAAAATGGTGGCTCTACTCCAGACATCTTTCTATAATGGCTGCGTAGAATTACCCCCGAGCTATGTATCGACATTCAAATGGGAGAGTGTGTTTTTGCCGTTTGTCCGGTGCGGATGGAGGGATATGCAAAGAATGTCAACTTGTTGCAGACGGAGGGTTGCCCGACAATAATGGCACGTGACTACACAATCCAGATGTATGAATTTCACAACTGGGTTGCACTCAAAATGTAGGCGTTTTTATTTATTTTTTAGGAACAGCAGTCAAATCTTCTGCAATGTCAAGCATTTTTAATACTGCACAAATCAATTTAATGCCAGCACTAGAATAACAGTTGAGGGCATACTGTGAGCCATTTTTTTTTACAAACTCTCCAGAATAATACCAAATGAAAACATGTCCGCTGACCAGCTATAGCTCACTTCTGGTCCCGCTGTATCCAGCATATGTTGACAATGCATATACATAGACACACATGTTTCATGCTTTATTTGAATATTATAATTTCATTTGACCTAACTGAATTGTAGTTTGGATAAACGTATAAGACACAAGTTAATTGTAAACAAATAAATACAAAGATGTAAAGAAAATGTCATCTACTTGTGATACATGTACGTTCACCTAAAGATGCGTGCTTTGAACACTTAATTAGAAACTATTCAGACTGATATAAGCCCCTGCTTGTATGCCCCTGTCATGGCTGTCGGTAGGGTGTGGGAACTTGTTTCTTTAAAGAAGTCCTGTCCGGGTGGAGCGCTGGATGTGATGAAGGGGCTGAGGCGACTGATCATAAGGAGTGGTCCCAAAACATCAGTATCCACTCTTAACTTGACAAAAAACGCAACGTAGTGTTAACATTCCTCAGCTGACCAAGGTCCCAATTCGAGAGCCGACATGTCTATTCACGGTTAACAGCTTCCATGTTTCAATTGCTCTTTTCTTTTGTTGAAGCGGCTAGAGAAGCAGACTTTTTCTGTGGATGCAACTGAACTTGTTTGCAGAATTACACTTCTACCTAAATGCAAAGAATGAATGGTAGTTTTGAGATGTTTTAACAGCAGCGTCATCATCCAGTCAGCCACATGCTGCACACATGTGTTTGTTGCAGACGCCTGCTTGGTCATTGTAAGTTGCTTTGGTGAAGTCTTCTGGTTAAAATAATTGCCGACTTTGAAAGCATATCTCTGTTTCTTATTTAGCATTACAATAGTTTTTTTGTATCTTTAACGCCACCAATCCTTTTCGGCATATTGGCCATCATTATGGAACAAACTTAAATGGAAAATTCAAGATCATGCTGTAGTAAAATAATTCGATTCAGTGGAACTAATGGGATTTAAAAAAAAATTGTACATTTTCCTCCATATGAATATCAAGAAAACATGCAGATAATTACCACATTACTATAGCTTGTCTTTGTCTCCTACCTCTATCTACAAACATGCACTATTTAAAGTAACAAAGTTGTGGTTGTTTCATTCATTTGAAAATGGGGCACCTCATAAAATGCAGCTAAAGCGGAGAAGAGGATGGAGCAGGAAGCCGGAGCCCGACACCGACTGGATGGTTCTGTCCCTTTTTTAGACCTTTTGTTCTCGCTTGATGTAAGGAACACCTTGACCCCTGCACTCCCATAACAGTGTCCCTCGTGGAGGCATTAGTGTGGACATAGTGTGTGTGTGTGTGTAAGTGTGTATGTGATTTGGATGTAAACACATTTGTGTTCACCTAACAAATCCAAGGCCAGTAACCCAACAGCCCTGGGTTGTTTTGTGATCTGGGAGTGAATTCTATTGTTGGAAGTGAACGCTCGTAGTAAGTTACTTCGGATAAGAGCCAGGGATATCTGGTCATTTATCATGTCTAATACATGCTGTAATTTAGCAAACACAGTTCAGTTATTGGAACTATCAGCATGTCCTATATGTACACACACGGGCCACACTGTTGCAAGTATTATGCATAAGTACTATTTGATTTTAAGATATTTTCCAGCCGAGACAATCGAACACAAAGGTGTATCTACCTGTTATTCAAAAAATCTGAATTGATATTCTGTACATCGGAGTAGTATTACATGCTGACAAGCAGAATGATGATGTTTCCCGTTAAGCTTTATTGCTCCCTGTTTGGTTACTGTGACTAAGATTACATATAGTGTCGACCTCTGGGCCACTGAATAGGGAACATCCAGCATGTATAAAAGCTGCAGAAAGCAAAGGTTTTTTTCTTTTCTTTCATGCATGAGCAAGCATGTGAGATTATACATGGCTGCAATCTGAACTATCTGCTGTTTATAATCATTTATAATGGTTAAAGGTTAACAGAGGCGGTCAGATTGTGTGCAAAGGTCCATAAGGCTTCCAAATGTACCACATGGTATATTTACCTTCACATGGCGATCCCGTTGTAATCTCTGACATACTACAGATAATGTAAATTGACGGCGAAATGCATTTCTGATGAGGAAGGAGCTGCGTTTGTGGGCTCATTTTGTGATGTGATGAAATTATTGCTTTTGAAAGTAGATAGCACTCTCACTTTTGAGGGGATAGCGATCTCCTGGTATGTCTTTGAACATTGGACTTCAAATATTAGTTTTCCCCTACTTCAAATGAAGCATTTGGGAACTAAACTCATCGGGAAAATAGCCTTTATTGATGGTTTACGATGTTGTCAGTAAGGGAGTTAATTTACACCCTTTGTGTTGTGTTAAAAAAAAGTGGAAGTGAGGGTGTTGTTCAGTCATTTATGTTGATGCAGACATGTCATTCTGTAAAACAAAAAGCCTTCGCGCCCCCGGGCCCCAAAACGTCCCATTTGCAGCGGGTTTGTAAGTTGATGGCTGGTCAGTATTTGTTTAGGGAGCATGGATGTTGACAACCGTTACACGTACAGAGAGTGAGAGGGTGAAAATGACTTGCTCTCAGGGGCCTTGACAACCTTTGCCCTCCCGGCTCTCGTTTCAGGCCTTGTAATTGCCACTGACCAATGGGCTCCCGTTTGAAACTGGACCCCGGGCTGCAGCTATTAACGTCCCCCTCCGAACGGATCTTGTTTTGATTCCTGATGCTTTTATAGGTTTTGTCTTTAGGAGACATTCCTGGTCGGCACATACCGTGCACCCCCTTTCTGCCCCCTATTTTCCTTCCTTCCCGTCTTGTGGGGCCATTGCCCCCCTCCCTCCTCTGCCTGCTTGCACTCACAAACATACACACAGCCATGGTGTGTGTGTGTGTGTGTGTGTGTGTGTGTGTGTGTGTGTGTGTGTGTGTGTGTGTGTGTGTGTGTGTGTGTGTGTGTGTGTGTGTGTGTGTGTGTGTGTGTGTGTGTGCACGCGTGTTGTTAGGGCTACTGACCAGCCCGTCCGCCCCTGGCCCCTCCTGTCAGCCAGCTACACTCCATGAACTTGGCCACCCGTCACAGCTGCGTTAAGATTGAAGGATGGGGGGCCCTTGTATCCAGCTGGGTCGGAAGACATGGGTGGGGGCAGGGCAGGCCCAGATGCAGATGGTTTAGGTCAAATGGAGATGTTTGAGGATGAAGGGGGAGGGGGACACAGGGGCTCAGGGGCACAATAACTCCAGAGGTTACTCCTCCAACCCCTGGAAAAATGCACTCTTGGAGTTTGCGTATGTGTTGGTGTTCATGTGTTTGTGTTGCAGGATGTTGGTAGTTGTAACTAGCTTAGAGTTTGCTCTTGCCGGACATGAACTTTTTCCACCCACGGCCATTGTCAACCTGATGGAATCTTTGCTAGAACTCAAATTAACACACTTTAGACAAAAAAATGTTGGCCGGTCAAAGTCCATTCTTAAGAATTACAAATGTGCGACGACGTTAGTGGTGGAGCGAGGCAAAGTCCCCGCTTCACTTCCAGCCAGGGACAAACGTGTCTCTCTCCCTCCCCTCCCCCCGTGTTTCCTGTCTCTATATCTGCTGTCGCACTTTAATAAAAAAATAATAGTTCCTACTCTAGGCGTTTGTCACCACTTTCAGTTTGTTTACGGACTCTATCTGTGTTTTCTCTCTCGTCTGTTGTAGAACGGGAGTGCAGGCTGGGCGGATGAGGCTGACAGTAGCAGAGGAAGAGGAGAGGCCTCCAGAGACTTTGCTAAGGTAAGCGTTTGAAGACTGTGATCACCGGGGAGTTCAATCATTAATTAAACAACCACATTCATTCTTATAGATGTCAAAGTAGTGGAAATTGTGAATAAGTTAACCTTTTGAAACATTCTCTGAACGCAGAGCTGGAAATTGATCCCTATGGTGTTGTCTCACCTCGTCCGGTAAAAGTTGCACTTATTTTGGAAGAAAGAAACAACTTAACATGCTAGAGCCAACCGTGCCAGACGCAGAGCAAGGGGACTGTTGCGACATGCAGTGGTCAACTGACAAGTCGGCACACCGTGGCCCTAATAAGCTTCTGTTTCCTCTCTCAGTTGTATGAACTGGACAATGACCCCAAA
Organism: Taurulus bubalis; assembly: GCF_910589615.1. Classification (NCBI taxonomy): domain Eukaryota; kingdom Metazoa; phylum Chordata; class Actinopteri; order Perciformes; family Cottidae; genus Taurulus; species Taurulus bubalis. The sequence continues at coordinate 4,764,519 of NC_136592.1, forward strand.
AGAAAGGAGTTTTTGGATGACCTCTTCACCTTCATGCAGAAAAGAGGTAAGAGCACCCCCTATAAATCCACATTATATTAAGAGGCGTCTGCCTCTTTTTGCACAGAAAATGGCATACACTTAGTAACTAGATAATTCATTTGAATCCATACTCAACCTTCAAATATGAAGTACCTTAGTCATTTTCCTCCCTCACCACACATCTTCCATTTCTTAAGTCATTTCCTGTCTTGGTGTGAGGCGGGGTTGCTATTTTTTATTTTATTTTTACTCAGCATCTGGAATTTCCCTGTAGATTGATTGGTGTTCGGTCTACAGCTCAAACGGTTTATTTGGTTGTCAAACTGAGCGAAGATGAAGATAGAAACATAAAAGTTATTTTCTTTGTGGCTTTGTTGTTCCAAATGTATTGGCTTGTCCCATAACCGTGAAGTGTGCTATGTCACCGATCAATAAAAAAGAAAACGTGCCCTAGCTCTCACTGGCTCAGAAAAATCCCCTGCTAATTCCCCTCCCCAGAGTAAAGCCTTTAAGGGGTCAGCAGGTAAGATCAGCAGGTGAGATCTTCCCCGGGTGATCCTGTGGTACTGCAGTATCAGAGCCAAGAGGATCTAGCGCCGGCCTAACTTATTTAGTTGGCTAACAGCCGGAGAGGCTCAGCTGACCGCGTGCTCCTTTGACACCGCCTTCAAAACCCCTATGACCAGCTAATGCACTTAAGCTTCTATCAGACAAATCTGTTGCCAAACAAGTTACATGGCTTGAGCAATACCTCCCAAGGTGAATCACAATGTTATTACAGTGGCGCATACTTTACATTATGTTTTGGCAGCGCTTGTGATGGTTGATGTCGGTCTGCGTGTGTGTGTGTGTGTGTGGTTCATCCTTCATTATGTTTTGTCCCAGGCTATGATGGGTGATACCATGTATGAGAGTGTGTACGTGATGCATAGTTTGTTTAGTCAGACTGTGACGGATGATGATGGTGCAAAAAATGTGTGTAGCCGGGTCCATGTGCATCGGCGTGCCTGCGTGTTGGCGAGCTCTCATTCGCACACGAGGAGCGGCTTCTGAGGGTCTGGTCTGGTCTTAGCACCCGGGGGTCTTGTTTGGAGGGTGATGAATTAAGCCGGGTTGGGGAGAGAGACAGCGAGAGAGAAAGGGAGGGACAGGATCTGTCAGGGCCCTGTTAGCATCTCTGTCCAGTGGCAGACGCTGGGAGTAGTTGGCTGACCCTTTACTCGTGCTGGTCAGACGGAAATCCATCAAGCTGACTAAAATGCCACCTGACAGCAGATAACTGGCTGATTAAAGTGCGCCGTGTCACATTATTCTCACCAGCGTTGCGTTTACTTTAGGCAAGAACAAATGGGTTGAACTTCAAGTCTTGTTTATTGCGCAATTGTTGTTGTTTTTACACAAATAGAGGGAATTATTCAATCATTGATTTAAAAAAAAAAAAAAGACAAGTAAAGACAAATTGGCTTGTGAAACCATCCCACCTCAAAGCAAAGACAATCAAATCACTGCTAACGATTTTCATTTTTGTTTAACTTGTTTAGCCAAATTACACTTCCAGAGTGAATGATAGTGAGTGCAATTGGAATCGGCTTGCCCGAATCAAGTTCCTGTATCATCATCATCATCATCATCAGTACATGAGACCAGTGGGAGGGGTGCAAGGGTCTGTGGCTGACAACAGTTGAAACAAACATTACTGTGTCACCGAAGTGCTCATCTATATTAGTCAATATGAGGGCGAAGGAAGAAGAATATGGCAAGGGATGGACGCAGGTTTTGTCTCTTTTTATTTTTTTATTTGTGGGTTTTCATATGAGGGGAAGTGAAAGGGCCCCAGAAGAGAAAAAGAAAAAACAGATTCAGTCATAGAAATGACTGCACCGCGCTTGAAATGCAGGATATGGCACCGAAGTGCCATTGGCATTAGAGACCATTGCAGGAGGGTAGGGTATAATTTCAGCTTCTGTAGAGTGAGTTTGTCACCCCTCCCTTAAAACAAGAGGCACTTGGCTGACCTCTGCTGTCTCTCAAACCAGAATCTTAATCACAGGGAAGAAATTGCTTTGTTGGATTCCCTTTTGCTGTTGGTGCCAAGAGTTTAAGGGATGAAGAGCAAGGCTCGCTAAGCTCTCATTAATGGTAGCTTCTAATTACTGTACGTGTTCCTCCTCCTTCCATTTCACTTCACCGATATGGGGGGCAAGATTATTGCACTCTTTTTATTTTATTATGACTGAGTACCTACCTCGTTTTGTGAAGCAGATTGTTGGGAGAGAGACAAATGGTGAAGTGCTTTTTCCCACCTCACCGTGGGGCCTCCAGGCCTTGAGAGGAAAGCTACAGCGGAAGGAAAACTTACGAGGGATTCCCATTTCCTGCCTCTGCGCTTAAAAACAGGCGTGTGTGTGTGTGAGTGTGAGAGAGTGTTAATGGCTGAGGAATTTTAGCAGCTGTCCTAAAGCCTGTCTGTGCGTAAAGGGGCCCATTGATGGGCTCTGAATCACAGAAATGGCAGACGCCACACATGCAGATCCTCTCTACCTTTTCTACTTCTTCATTGACGACTTCAACACCCATCACTGGGCCCCTTTTCGCACTCGCCATTGATCCTTTCGCACTATTTGTTGCTCTGAATTTTCGTTGCAAAAGGAGCTCAACTTTTTCCGCTGCTGAACCTCCTGTCGTTCGCTGCGGCTACAACTTTCCACTAATGGCCCCGATATGTAAATGTAATGTAAATGCACAAGGCCTCCTCGTGTGGGAGGAGGATATCGGCCTTCAGTCGCTGTCCATCATATCCATTACAGGTTGTGTTTTTTGGTGCTGTTTCACGCCCACGGGGAGCGCGGAGAAAAGCTCTGACGCCATTAACCACCTCAAAGGTTTTCGATCAAGCAGATGGGGGCAATGTTTGTTATGGCTTGACACCCCGGCCACTTTCTCACTTGGGATGGGGGTTCGGGGCAGGAGGTGAGGTTGTGAAGAGGTGATCGGGGTGGGGGGGGCTGCGGGATCTCCGGGTGAGCGATAAAGAGAGAAAAAATAAAAAGAGTGATGCAGCCAACTGCCTGTCAGCGCTGTCCACTTGAGATGATTAATGGCCACAGGCTGTGATGGACAGAGCCAGAGAGAGAGAGAGAGGCGCTCCTGTTCAGTGAAATCGCCAGTCTAGAAAGGAGGGAGTAATGGGGGTGTGGAGGTAAAGACAAGTGTTTTAGCTCTTTCTACTCCAGCCAGAAAACCCCACACGTCGCATTCAGCAAAGGCTTGCTCCATCCCAGTGTGACGCTCTTAATGTGAAGTGTAGATTCAGCTTAAGAGGGGCCACATGGTGTTCTATCGCCGCTTAAGAGTTATTTTAGGGGGAAATCCCTCCGTAGTCGATTTAGGCCCGTTAATAGCAATAAAGTGCTAAGCCGGACTTGTCTGTGTCATTAAGTTGCTGTGGTCTTGACGGGGCTAGGGAAAGATGTTCAGCATTAGGAGGAAGGGAGGAGGAGAGAAGGAAGGGGAGATAATGATTATAATGAAGACGTCTCATTTAGCCCAGTCAGTGGCTCCCATCATTCAAAGGCCTTAATTCAAAATGGCGTACATGGACTTCATTCAAATTTGTATTTTCCTTTTACTTAAAAATAACCCGCCATTTTTTTCAGTTACTACAGATGAGAAGAGCAGGCTCGGCCCACTTATATCTCACACACACACACACACGGACATAATTTGTGTCAAAAACAGATAAATAACTTTTTTTTATATATCTATATTTTTGTTTGGTGTGTGAAGAGTGGCCTCCCAGCAGGACGTTAGAGGAAGTTCCCTAACTGTAACCCTGAGACCGAGAGCTCTGTCCACACCAATTACACCATGAATGGGCTCTGGGGGATCCATGTATGCATTATATTACTCCCCCGGTCAGCCTCACACTGGCCCTCGTAACAGGCGGGTCCTCTGTACAAACACCACACTACAATAGGAACATTCTCTGGCTCTTTGATATGGCCTCATTTTCCTTTTTTAGTTAACACCCCACAACTTCTGGAAAGTGGCAGCACCTGGTTGGTTTAGCAACAAAAGCACTGGACATTGTGGGCACATTTGTTCATTTTAGATGGTGTCGGGTTTCGGCCAGAATGATTTTTTTTTTTTTCATTTAAGATCGACCTTTTCACACAATCCATGCAATAGTCGTCACACACAATCGAGTGATCCACTTATTTCCCCTATTTCTGTATTCTCGCTCAGTAAAGATGCAATTCTCACAATCGATGCAGTTTTCAGGACCCCAGAAGCGCGTTTTACTGAGACGGCGCCAATAAAAAGCAGTTAGGAAATGACATTTTGTCCTCTCTTGTCTTTCTCTCTCTGACATCCCCTTCCTCCTCCTTCGCCCCCACCCCATCCTCCTTCCCCCTCTGTTTATTGTGCTACAGTTACAACCACTGAAACTTGATAACACCATGGGGGATAGGGGCGGAGGGCCGCACTGTGGCCCGCTCGGTGAGGCCGGGGGGTGGAGGAGCAGGAGGAGGGGTTGGATTAAGGGGCCTCCTGTCCTACACGGGATGATTAATGATCTCCAAAGAAGCGGGGCCAACCTTTTATTTTTTTTGATAGGGCAAACGCTGACGGGCAGCAGACAAGGGAGTGACCGCCGCGTGTCTGTATGTGTGAAAAAAGAGAGTTAAGAGAAAAACGACGAGGGGCAGACGGGGAAACCACAGTAGGAGACGAGGACAGACGGGGCACCACAGGGGAGGCTAAGGGAGGCATCGGCCAGCTCGCCTAGAGACGAGGCCCCGCTCTTTCATTTCCCTTTTTGAAAGCACTCCGTCAGCGGGCTGAAACTGACCAAGCAGTCAGAAAGATAATCAGGCAAACGCACCAAAAAGGCCGCGGCTGGTGCCGAAGAAGGGCCCCTACTCTCAGGAAAGGGTGGGGACACACATGACACACAGATTCCAACCGCTGCTTTCCAATCATTACTCCAAGACGGACGCTAAAAGAAGAGACAAATCCTCCCCCTGCGCTCGCGATGAAAGATGTTGTGGTCGCCATGTTGATGTGTGCGAGGGCTGAGATTATCGTGGCAGACTCCACCCATCGGCTGGCAAATTACAGCCCCGTCTGTGGGGAGCGAGTATATGGTGGTTATGCTCCTCTCGTCTTTCAAAACAAGAGGAGATGGCCGTTTTAGAGTTTCTTTTTTTTATGTGTGTGTGTGTGTGTGTGTGGGAATGTCAGATTCAAATCTTAAACCTGTTTTTTTTATCTGTTGTTTCCGTTACCAACCGAGACTACTCCTTGTGTCTCTTCCTCTCTCTGTCTCTTCATCCCAACCCCCAATCCGCTCTGCCTCCCTGCTACTTCCTCTGTCATTTAGCCAGACTGTTCCTCGGGCCTGGATTGCCACTGTGCTGTCCATCTTTAATTACGACCATACTGTACAGGGATTTGAGTCCCTAAGCTGCCGAGCTGGGAGATTCTTAATCGCCACGCACGTAAGAAACTGAGCAGGGAATGGGACGAGCACGGGCCCCGAGCAGATTCATGCTTCCCAGCGAGGTCATCGGTCAGGGTAAAAATAACACGGGCTCCTCAGATCTGCGCACTTTGTTGTGGCTTCAGTGGAATACATTTGGAAATACCCTGAAAACCAAATGCTATTATATTTCTACAGTGTGAAGGGGCCGGTCGGTGAAAACACAAGCTGTTTTAATGAAGAGGGAATCGCAACACCATTAAAATCAACATCTTTTTGATAGAGGAACTTTCTAAAAGGCCTCATGTGAAAATGGCAGAGAAAAAACTAGATTTACGTAGATTCGGGTTAATACAAGATAAGCCAGGACTAAACACTTTTATACATCAAGAAGATCCACAGAATTCTAGTTTAATTTGAAACTCAAGCCCCTTTTGCACCTTTTTCATGTGAAATATTCAAATTCTTTCCACTCAAAATATATATGTATATGTCTTGTGTGGTTCTTTGCGAAGCTCTCCCGCGACCAACAAATTCCCCAAACTTCTGCTATCTCTGCATATCTGCGTGTCTTGCTTCTCCATCTGTGTCCTGTGTGTGCTCTTAAAGCAAAGTTTTCCGGCCTCCACACCCCTTGTGATGGATGGTATGAAACGCATTACGGCCCCCAGAGGAGCCCTACAGCAGCACAATAGCCCTGAGCTCACTTCCAGTGCTGCAGAGCTGGACGAGAGCCGCGCAGCAACGGAGACCAGAGTGCAAAGCGGCCTAATGGAAAACATTGCCGCTTTGTCGGTTGTTGATGTGGTTTGCTGTTTGGGGTGCGCGGATAGATAGTTTGGTCAGTTAACAAGTTATGATGGATGAGTTTTCATCGTCCGCGGCGGCATCCTTTTCCTGGTGCTTTCGTTCTGCTGTGTAACTTCGCTCCTCCAAAAAAAGTATTGAAAGCCTCGAGATTGTTGAGGCCTTCAGAACTATTACGTGTTTTTAAATGTAGCTTTTCATCCAGGGTATAATGTTTGGAGTTGATGCATTAAAGCGTTTGCCGCTATTGATCTCATTTGAAGTCACTCTGCATTAAGAGCATCGGCTGAATCCTTGAAAGGTAAATGTATGACTCACCGTCATGGATTCCAAAAGCCAAACGTAATTAGCATTGATGGGAGTCGAAATTTCCAAGACTCATGCGCATGCACACAGCGCCCCCAGTTCACTCGCCTGTGAGTCCACATGTCCCTCGCTCTCCTCGGCTTATAGCAGCTGATGTCTCCCGTATTGATCAGTGGTGCTCGGCCCCAAATGGGACTCGTCCGCTGATGGCTTTATCTGTCAATCCGGGTGTCCATTGATCGAAGCAGTTAGCTGTGTAATAAGGGGAGAGGGACACCCTCAGTGTTGCATCTGCCAGTGAAGACATCCCTGGCACCTACTTACACTTTAAACCAGCAGTGAGCTGTCACAGATGACGAAGAACATGTTTTTATTTAGTACGTCTTATGCATACTCTTTATGAGCTTTTTTTTTTTTTAATTAGTTCTAAATACGTCTCTCATTGTCCGTCTCTGAGATCTGCCAGATACATTTTACCTGAGCTCCGAGCTTATCGAGCGAGCCTAGCTCCGCAGCTTTGTCTCAAGAATCTACAGTTTATGCCAACAACCCCCCGGCTATTATGCGTACAACATACCATTGTCATGTTGCTGTGACACATACATTCTTGACATTTCTGCAAAGAGCAGAGATGGCTGTTTACAAGGCCAAGCTATTGGGTTACTTTTTCTTCCAGTCAGATGTAAATATAGAGCAGAGGTCGTCCACTACCTTTGTCCAAGCTGTTAAGTTTTATAATTGTGTCGCAAGAAAGGCATCGGCTGATTTGCTCTAGTGCATGTTATCGAGTGTGTTCGATATCCCATGCATTGCAGGTTTAAAAACTAGATGGATTAGGAGCGCTTGCACAGCAAACAGGTTTTGGTACTTAGTATTAATAATAGACATGTTGTATTCAAATTCTGTTGATTATATACCTCTTAGTGTGTTCATGCGTGTTCTTAAGTAGTTCAACTTGTGGATAGGAAAACAGCTTTTATTGACCGGACTGTAACTCACAATACAGGCCTGTATCGTCAGTGTTTATAACCACCACACATGTCAACAAAGATTTTAACCTCCCCCGCCCTCCTCTCTAAATGTCCTCGCTGTCATCTGCTGCGTTCGCCCTTCTATCAACAAGCTTGCTAATAAATTTGATTTCGGCAAAAGATATTTTTCGTCCAATCCCATTACAGCTGGAGGCTTTTAAAGCCAGTTCAAACAAGAGTGTCGGATGTTCCTCAGATGGACGGGGGAGATAATGAAGGATGCATTCAAACACTCGCAGCAGAACTGGATATCCAACATTAATACTGAGTACCGTTTCCATGTTGTTACCTTTACACACAATTTCAGCATATTTCCTATATCGTGTTGTGAAAGTATCAAAACTCAGATCTTACATCGGCACTAGCGATGCAAAGATCGTCAATAAATCCCAGCATTGACAGAATTGTGCAACGTGGGTGGCCTAACGTTGTTCCCACACTAAATGCATTGCTCATGCATGAGGCATGCAACAGGTTTAGGTGGTTTCTGCGTTTTGTGCAGAGGCGTACAGCCTACGGCGCTGAAGACATTAGAAAAACACACTCTCCTCAGGTCAAGCGTTGTCAAGTCGATCCCCCGTGGCACGTCCTCGCACTGTAATGGAGGTTGTATCATCCGATTCATTAATCATAAAGTGAGCGCACAGCGGGCTGGCATCGCAGTAGCACACTTAAAGCGCTGGGCCTTTGGCTAGTACATTGCAAATTCATCAGCCACCTGCACAATTTCACTGGTCAACTAGATGTTCATGGCAGACAAACATTCCCAGAGAGAGGTTGGTTGCCTTCAAATGGGGCCGCTGGGTGGAGGAACTAGACTCTGCCCGAAGCTGTAAAGGACGGATGCATAAACAGATACTCATAGTAAACACGAGTCAATCATTTTTTTTCTTCTCTTTTTGTCAGGCGCGAAACAGAGAGGGCAGGGGGTGAATGAATGCATTTCTTTAATTATATCCGAAACTTGTATTGCTTGCATTATAGTACATTTTATTTCTACTTTATATATTTATTTATTACTGTATATCAGAAACCAACATTTTCAGATTTCTGAGAACCTCCATGAATTGGAAGACCAGTCACCAACCATCCACCCGTCTCTGTCAGCTCCATATCAGCCGGCGTTGATTGGGGTCCAGTCAGTTGATCTGCTGGGTCTCTGGGGATCGAGGGGACTTGGGTTACCGTCAGAGAGGCCATCTCACTTTTCGCGCCATCCAACCTTTTCAATCCCCCCCACCCACTCCCCCTCTATCTCACCAGGTGACCCATCTTTGTGACACATGGAGTAGGTGTCATGTTTCCCTCTTTTTTTTCTTCTCTTTCTTCCACTCACTCTTTCTCTCTGTTCGTCGCTCTAATTCAGTTTCAAAGACGCCTCTCTGTCAAACGTACCAGGCGGGACAAACCAGTTAACTGTACTTTAAACGCCACATTAACTGCATCGGACTTGTCAGTGCAGAGATTCATTGCCGACTTGTACTGGGCGGACCTATCATCGTGTAATTCAAGTTCTAATAGTGTCATTATTCGCGGCCGGCGAGCCTCCCCAGCACGTGAACTGCACCCGGCGAGATTTACAGCCTCTGGCTGTTGTTTGGAGCCTCTGCCATTTTGCGATGTTTTACACCACATGCCGAAGCAGTTGACAGTGCACAGGAGACAGCTCCTTTTTTTTAAAATACTGTCTTGTCTGCTCACTGCAATAACTCTTACTAAGAAGCTACTCTCCCTGCTTCCTGAGTAAATATAGCTTCAAGTGACTTATCCATCATTGAAGGTTAGCTTTTTTCTTCTTCCCCTTTTTGTATTTGTTCATTTTGTCGAGACGGAAGAGTCATGGCGGCACAACAAAATAGGCTCATATGAAGTTAATTACTTGACCGTCATAAGTTAGATTCTCTATTTAATCAACAAAGCAACCTGTGAAGTGGGTTCCTGTAAAGAAGACCCAAATGTTATTTTGAGCTGACGTGTGTGACAGCTTTTTCACGTATTCACATGGAGCCTTCACAGTACTGTGCTTTGTGTCGTCCCCCAGCCACACATGTGTTAATCCCTTTTATTTGCACTGTTGTTGGTGTAGTCACATCATGCCATGGCGTGACTCGCTAATGCCGCAGCATTGACGGGCTAACATTGTCTTTAATGTCTCTGCAGATAGACACACGTGACTTCAGTTATTTATTCTTTAGGGTGTCTTTTGTGGAAAGTCTCTGTTGTCTTCACGGTTATGTGCAGTTGACAAAAGATTATATTTTTCTCCTCCCGGCCTTATCAGTCCACCTTTGTCTGTTTCTGCCTCCGCCAACTCGCATTAATCACACTTTATTGACACGACAGGAATAAAAACCTATGCAGCCGCCGGTATAGCGCTCATCGACCCACAATGCTGTATTGTGGACTTAATTAGACGGCCTCTCTTTCTATCTCTCTGTCCACGTCTCTATCAGCTGTGGCTTAAGCGTCACGCTTAGAATAGCGATGTATCTATAGTGTAACGTTACATTTAACTTCCCTGAATGTGGAGGGTGCATATCTCAACACTTGATATGAATTGGTCCGCCATGCTAGCGGTGGCTCTGCCTGGACTAAAGATAGCAAGTTCCATACACTCGAGGCTTTTTTACCATTTATGTCCCTGGCCGTGCATTAAAAATAAAACAAACATGCCGCGGCAGAGCAGGGTCCTGACAATATGCTGCGCCCGACGTACGAGCACGTAAACTAAACATCCAGGAGGCTGCCCGACGTAAAGTAAACACTTGGCATGTGCAGACCAGACATCTGTCTCACCTGTCAGTGTCTCTCTGTCCCGCGTTACCGACGGGTCTGGGCTGTTCTGTAACCACAGAATTCAGAAATTGGAGGTGTCGGCGAAAAGCGGGAATTGCAGCACTCGAGGGCCGTTTGAAACACCAACAACAGTAATACTCCCCGTTGCAGTGATTTACAGGCTACTTATTTTAGGCCAGAGAGTCTGCACGTTTGCTGCTTTGGCATCGGGGTTTCTCGCCAAAGGTGGGTCTTGTGCGCTAAGTGAGCGCACGTCAACTGAACTGAGGAAGTGGAGGGCAGGGATCCCTGGTTGGGTGTTATCTGGTGTGTGGATGTGGTGGCTGGGGAAGGTGTGGGTGGCTGGGGTGGGGGTGCTCTGAAAGGACTCAGACGCTGCCACGAGGTTAGGGGCTGTTTGTGTTGGCTGACACCTTCCTTACAGCAGTAATCCAGTCTTTCTCCAGCTGGCAAGTTACCACACCTCCCCCTCGCTCCTCAAAGCTCCAAAAATGGGCTTTTTCTTCTTCTTTTTTCTCACACTTATTAATCCAGCTCTGTTCTCTCTCTCTGTTTCTTTCCCCCCCCCAAACCCTGTTTCATCTGTTTTCCCATCCAGTCCAATGCGCTCTTTACTAGACTGATCCAACTAAAGCAGAATTAAAGCAACCAAAGGCTGTGAGATGATATAGATCTCCCCTCTCCTTCCCCTTGTCCGAGATCGCCCGTAGATGTTAGTGAAACCTCACACCAGCCGATGCTCATTCAGTAAAAATGCATTTCCTGTGTCTTGTCCGCTGGATGGCTGTCGCTCTGTCACTTAATTATTTAAAAAATGCCCATCATGTGAAGTCAGCGATATGCAATTTACCACAAATGGTGCCAGGGGCACCCAATTGATTTATTATAGAAGCCCCTTTTAATGTGAACAGCTGTTTCCTACTAAAAATAGGTCAGGGGTCAGATAAAATGACCTTGTTCCTTTTTTCTTCTTCCTTCCATTGAGATGGAAAGCTGGATGTGGGAAATGGGAATGTTTGATTCAGATGGACAGTGTCGGTTTGCTTTTGCTCAGCACATTGGTGCCACTACAAGTCATTATTACTGCTTGTGTCTGATCAATGTCTCCAGCCTCTGAAAGGACAGCTAAAAGGCTTTTTACTGGATTACATCATATTTTACTGTATAATTGAGTTTGCGTGAATGTGTTTTATTATCATTCTGTTGTGTGTTAATGGAGAGATTTATTTCCCCCTAATGTAAATGCTGTAAATAGTTCCTCTGCTGGGAAATCATCCCAGGCATAAAATTCAGCACGTAAAAAGATATTGATTATCTGCACAAAATATCAAAACGTACATCACCTAATATCAAACCCTGTCCAAGCGGGTTATCCCCGAGAGATCTGTGTTGGTCAAACTTCATGTGTCAGACTCTCCTTCTATATCTCTTATCATTTGAAGTCTAGTCGTTTGAAGAAAAGCCGTGTGGCTCCTGTGTTCACTGTGGAAGTCGGAGGAAGGACTTAGGGAGTGGTTCGGGGGCCCTCTGCCGCGGCACTTCCCACCAGAGCGACCTCTAACCCCGGGTGCCATTAATCACTAGGCTCCTGATGGCCCTGTCCCTGGGGGAAAATCAGTCCGGGGCAAAGGATGATGGGAGGTGAAACCTGCAGCCAATTACAGATTGGCTCGGAACAGCCGAGTGGACAAATCAGGGCTTTGCAGGGAGATGAAATACCCAATAGTTGCCTACTTTTGAGCCCTGCGTGGCCTAGTGGCATGAAGTGGTCTCGCGACACTGCCGATCACAGTGTCTCTAGTCTTCTTCTACAGACCAGTGGGCAACGTGGCTGAAATGGGAACAACTATAACGTCGGAATAGAGGGCACATTAAGGGACTGTGGGGCGGAGGAGTTGAGATGCTGTGATCAAAAGAAATGTTTTGGACCCGTCTAATTAAGCCTGTTAGAGCTAAATGTCTCCAGGGTTGGACACGGAGCAGATGTTGGACACCAAAGGCCGGCTCTCAAATTAGGGAACTCTCCGGCTAACTGCCCCACGTGTTGCCAATATGATTTTTTTTTTTTGTGTGTGTCAATTACGATATTATCAAAGGGGCTTTCCCAGCGCCTTCACATGTGCTTGAAATGTGAAACTGGGCTGATGAGAGCGTTGACTAATTAATGCTGTATTCGAAAGCTCCTCTGGTACACTTAAAATACAGAGATAGATATTTGGTTTGCTCCCTCGCACACGCACTCTGAAAGGAGTTGCTCGTAAATGCATGAAATACGATCTTGATTTGACAGCAGCCGCTGATAAAGGAGTGAATAAAAGCAAAGGCGTGAATTAAAGCCCAACTAACTGCTGGCCTGTCACTATGGGGGCCAGAGCCGTTGTGTCTCATTTGTTGTGCTCTCATTGTTCATGTCCGGGCCAGTATGAAAACATGGCTTCCTGCTGACCTGCAGTTTAATTCACACATCAATAACCCCCGGCTGATCTCTGACCCCTTTCGGTTGTACTAATTGTTTGATGCAGGATTGATGTCCAACGCTGCATTAAATAACTGACGTGGCGCCGGCAGCAGAGCATTCCTGGTGCTGTGACCCGCTGCGTGTTCTGGAAATGGGACAACTGCCCGGAGATGTTCAGTGGAATATCCAGTTTACTATCCCACCTTTTTAGAATAAAGCGTTGCTTCTTTTTACGTCCATTAGGAATTTGGGAACCACAATTGTGAACGTGAGCTTTCTCTGGAAAAAAAACAACCTATAAAAATAAATGTATGTTCTATTGGAGGTTTTTATACAGACTCAACATTTAACAGAGTCATTGAATACTAAATACTCTTCGTCTCCTCTTGCTCTGTGCGTATCTAATCCAAGGGATCTGTAAGGGAAGCTGCCGTCTTGGCAAAGGCCCTCTTGTTTTGTTAATTGTTAATTGGCTGTGGAGATAAGATGGCTAATTTCCCATAACAGCATTTTCTGCAGCTGAACAATACTAACCACGTACACACAAGAGCTGTTATGCTGCTGTCTTCTACATTCATGTTGCAGAGTGAGAGGAGGTCTTACAAGTATGTTTTGGGTTTATATACGTATGTTAATTTCTGACATCAATACCATCTGATGCAAGTTAATACCGTCTTCAAATCCTAATTTTAAATGGACATAATTAACTTAACAAAGGGCGGATTTGTGTGCAGTTGTATTGGATTGCATTAGATAAATAGACTGGTTCCACTGTAACCAGTTTAATTATTTCATATTATATTTGCACGGGCTTTTCTGCTCTTAATGTCTTGTTCTCTTGGCTGCGTGTAATTGCACTCTCATCCCATTGTTGACATGTTAAGATGCAGAATGAGGAAACTGTGGTGGCAAACTATGGTAGTTCAATATCGCAGCCTCATCGGCTTTCCCCACCCCCACCCCGTGTAGGGAACCACTGCTCCATAATGACATCTAAATAACCGGCTATAGGTCTCTCTCACCTCGCCCAAACGGAGTCCTGCCTTTTGTCTTCTAGAAATCTTTCTGAACAAACTTCAAGAGGGATTCTCAGGGAACACGACGGCAGCGAAAGCTTTAGTTTTGACGCCTCGAACAGAATAGTCGATATTAAGTTGTCCACTTGACATGTCGGAGCCATAGCCTGACAGAGCTGCAGTCCTGATCGCCACACGTATGTAGGTCCGTGTGTTCACCTCGGCCCCTTGCGCATGGCTTAAAGACATGTTGCTAACTTAAGAAAATGAATCGGGGCTAATCTTTGTGGCCTGATCACTCTGCTATTTTACCCGGTCATTAATGAGTCTGATTGAGAGCAGCCTGTGGAGGGGCTGAAGGATTGGCTGGCATTAGCCGCGAGGGCAAATCTGTGCGACTCCCCCTGCGCTAACAGCAGAGGGGTGTGGATTTACTCGACACAATCCTCTAAATGAGCTTCATTATACTGGCCTATCCAGGAGCCCCCCCCCCCCCCCCCCCCACACCCACCCACCGCTGCCCATGGATTAGCAGGTTGTCACAATCCACAGTCCCCTCCTCCCGCTTCATGCTTACACTGTTGCACATTGCACTTTTTGATTCTCCCCCCCTGCAAGCCTCACTGCAGATAAGCTGTTGACAAGATTAATGCATCTGTATCAAAAGTCTAGAGCCGCTTGGCTTTGTGTTGTTTGCGAATCCCCTTTTCGAGGTCAAGCCAGATTGCCTTAACTGGGCTAATATGTTTTCAAGCCAAATGTAACAGGCAGCAGGCCGGACACCCTTCTCTTACCAGCATCCTGACAGCACTTAGTATCAGTATCATGAGGTCTAGAATGACTCTGGGTGTTTCGGGCATTGATTGGTTGATGAATGAATGCATAATTTAGGATTCGCCCCGCTTCGTCATTTACACTGCAGCAGCTTTAAATGTATTTTCTGTGTTAGGTGCCGATATGTCTGAGCGGGGATGTACACACAAGAGAAATTGTCCGCATTATGGGTTCCATTCCCGTCGGGGTTGTCCATGCATGTTAAAAATGCATGCGCACGTGATGCGCAAATGCACTTCATCCACCATAAAGCATTCATTGTGCGTCACTAAGCCGTTGCGAATTCGGATGTATGATTTATACTGTATTGATTTTATTTTATGGTTTTTCCCTCTCCTCCACAGGAACCCCAGTCAATCGTATTCCCATCATGGCCAAGCAGGTCCTGGATCTGTACATGCTGTACAAGCTGGTGACGGAGAAGGGAGGCCTCGTGGAGGTCATCAACAAGAAGATCTGGCGAGAAATCACAAAGGGACTCAACCTGCCGACCTCCATCACCAGCGCCGCGTTCACCCTGCGCACACAGTAAGTCTTTGCAGCCGTGTTTCAAAAATACAAAAATAAATTAGTTTAATTGGCTGCAGTAGCTATAAATTGTCCCAGTCTTATATAAACTCTAATTTAATTTGCTGGAACTAAATAAAGAATCTGTGTGTGACTTGTCAACCTGGAAACGATCATCTTCCTTATTCCATGAATATGTGGATTTCTGTGTGTTGGTATGAGTGCGGATGTCAATATTAACCTGTGATGTAGTGTTTGTACACATGCGGGTTTGTTTCCTCCACCAGGCCGCCTTTCCCTCTTCACATTCAATCCCTCCGTCCATTACATCACACATAGCACCCATTGATTCCCATAGATTTATTGATATGATCTGGGTCAGAGTTCGCAATGACTAAGGTGCAGTTTGACTGACAGATTGTACGGCGAGCTGCGACTAATACGCTCCTGCAATCTGGATGGAAATCCTGCCGTAGATGTAACACCTCTCTATCCTGTCCGCTGGCAGGGTGCCCTAATGAACCTTATGTATATTTAATGTTGGTGGGCCATTGGGCGCAGCGTTGCTCTGTTGGCTCTATCTAATGGACGCTGCTCATAGCGTCTTATTGATCTGCTGTTCCACCATCACGCAGCCAGCACAGCACGCACAACACTGTATGCATTTTACCCAATTCTCTTATGGGATGGGTGAAAAATACCAGAGCTGTGACTAAGCATACTTGTGGACCCCCTGTGATGTCATCCAAGTATACGCTGCATACAAAACGTGTGTTTTGGCACTCCATTGTCATACCAGGTTGTCATTAAACCCAGTGCTATGTCATGCACTTAAGAAAGACGGTTACTGTCAGCTTTTTGTAGTAAAGGTCTTTAAATGTGTTTTACATCAACCGCAACTCTGATTTCCTGCCTTTATTTTGTCCATGTTGCTGATTCTACTCGTTCATTTAGTCACTGGTCAGCTGAAAAAAGAAGAAAAAAAAAGATTTCAAAGGCAGAGATTACTGTCCTTGACATCTGCTGACAGCCCGTATTATGTGCTTATGTTGTATATTAAAGGGTGAGACATCCTGCTCATTTTCAGGTTCATAGTTGTATTTGTACTACGAGAGAATATTTACATGCTTTAATGCTAAAAGAAATGTCCATTTAAACTCCCTCACAAAAAAGCCCAGTCTGCTCTGATGGGCTTGAGAGAAAAATATAGCGCATCTTTGCAAAAGGTAGTTCTCAAGCCATGAGGTGAGAGATCTCTGATGGTGTATATTCTAATGATCCTGCATGTGACGTGGGGAGGGGAGCCAAATCTGGATGGCATGTTAAATCACATGTTTTCTCATCTAAACAGCCCACAAAGAAACTGGCTGGTGTAATGGAAAAATATAAAACGTTTTAATTGTTGCAGGTTTGAATATCATATATTATATTTCATTTAACTATATTGTGCTTAGGCTGGCAATGACCCTTTTGTGGCCCCTGTTCTCCATCGCGTTATTCTCATTATCGTTAGATTTTTCGAGAAATCACGTGATTTATCGGCACTCCCTTTCGACTGGAAGAGCGTTCTTGTCTTACCCCCTCTAACAACAGCGCTTTCTTATCGTCTGCTCTAACCTGGAACTGCAAGAAATAAACGGACAAAGACAACTTTGACTCAAAGACTTTATTTCTCCTTTCCCGATTGACAGAGAAAATCTTCCATCACACTGAGTTGTCTCTTTTCACAGTTTGTGGGTTGGCAGACACTCCAGATACCCGAGTGTATGTGCACACACACTGAAGGAGTTCTTCTTGATGTGTCCCTTTTTTTTAAAGTGAATATTTGTAAACAATTTTACAGTTTTCACTCCAGATCATCATAAGTACATTTTGATTTTGATTCAGTTAGTACTGGTTATGTTTCTGAGCCGGATTAAGCCAGTAAGTCTGGTAATGCTAATACTTGCCATGTGAACGTTTGCTTTGGTGATCTGATGCTCTGTGTCTGTGTGTTCTCCCCTCCCCAGGTACATGAAATACCTGTACCCGTATGAGTGCGAGAGGAAAGGCCTCAGCTCCCCCGGTGAGCTCCAGGCCGCCATCGACAGTAACCGACGCGAGGGCCGTCGTCCGAGCTACAGCAGCAGCCTCTTCCGCTTCTCTCCCTCTCCCGGCACGGCTCCCCACATCCTCTCGCCTCCCAAGATGCACCTTTCAGCTCTGGGGGCCGGGGCCTCGGGGGTCCTCAACGGCCTGCAGTGCTCACCGGGACACTCTCTGAAGAAAGGTAGGAACCATGCAGTCAGACAAGGAGTCTTCTGATGGCGTCAACACAACCTCTAGCGAGTTTTACTCCCCTTGGTATCATACATATTTAGATTACCTTCTAACACAAGCCTGCCTGCAAGTAAACGGGCAGCTCGGAGATATACGTGTGTGTGACTATGAAGGGTAAAGAAGGGTGTTGCTGGGGGAAAACACAAGCATAAATGCTCAGTTCTTCATGAAGGTTCTATTAAACTGGGTAAATGTTTAGCACAGAGAATGTAGGCTGGCTGGATCAACTGGGGAGTTACGGTTACAGATGTGCTGAGACTTTGAAGCATTCATAGGGGAACACTGCCCTCTGTCGCACTTGAGAAAAACTACAACTGGCCACGGGCACCTGAATGAAAGCATACTTCAAGATGAGGATTTAATGATTTAGGGAGGCTTAGTTTACAGTATCAGCAAATAATTTAAAATACATGCATATATATAGGCCGTGACACAAGGCCAAAATAGTTTTCATCCCAGCACCTGCTTCTTTAATGTCAAGTGTGTGTGTGTACGCGTGTGTATTGGTATGACAGTGTGTGCGCATGCAGGAATGTTGGCATGCGAGTGTACTGTTACATTTGCGTATTACATTCCCGTAACATGTGATGTTCACTCCCTCCTCTGTATCTCGAGTGTGTGCGTGCATTTTTTCAGTCTTTTTATATGACTTTGTGAGTGTGTGTGTGTGTGTGTGTGTGTATGCCTGCATGTGTGTGTAGTCCATCCAGGTGTTTTAAGAGTCCACATGTGAACCAGTTTTGCTTCAGGCTGCGGGGAACCCTCACCTTTACTACTGATTAATAACACGGTTCCCACGCTGGGGGGGACACTTTATGAACTTTGAAGCCTTCGGTCCACATCAGTAGGATCCTGTTGATAACTGTCATTATTACCCTGCCGTCTTATCTGATGTCACTTTGACTGGGCTGGAATGTGACTCTGTGGCAGATCCGTGGTATGACTTGTACAAGTCTTGTCCGTGCACTGTATTTTACCCGTCAAATCGCTTTATGGGGTCAGATCAGACACAGTCATTATGGATGTGAAACTGCTTAAGCGTGTTCGAAACCGTCTGTTTTTGTTTTTATTCTAACGAGCGGGTCGTAAAGTGGGGTTCTGGGAAGTTCATTCTGTGCTGGTGGTCTCTCTGCTACAACTAAAATAAGTTGGTCATAAAAGTAAATGTAGTCTTGAGACACACACACACACAAAATGTCATTGATATGCAACCTTTGCTTCTGCAAAAAAAAGGTAGGTCTGCATTGAATTCCTATATTACAATTTTCTGTCCAGTTAAAATGTGGATTTAATTATGCTTTGATCCATTACGATTCTTAAAACTAACGCTCTTTACTCCCTCTTCCAGATGAGCTGACCAACTCCATCATGGCGGCAAGACCCTCCATGGCGCTGGCCCTGGGCCACCACCAGGCCGCTGGCTTGGCGAGGGCCGCCACTCTGGAGCAGCTCAGAGAAAAGCTGGAGACCGGCGGAGAGGGGCCGGAGAGGAAGATGGCCCGCCTGGCGGAAGAGCAGCAGCGCCTGATGCAGCAGGCTTTCCAACACAACCTGCTGGCCATGGCTTCCCAAATGCCCATGAACATGCGCCTAGGAGCCCCCACCATCACCACCCAAGGTCAGTGTTTGTCCAAATACGAGTAAAAGAAACGGAAATGATGCGTTTGTCAGTGCGTTTTTAGTGCGAGTCAAACGAGGAACCTATCATCTGGCCAGTAGCACCCCAAATTATTTTGTTCTAACAATGTCAAAGTATCTCAATTCTATACAGATGTGAAATGCTAAATATATGTAATTGATTGCATAAGTATTCGGCCTGTTGAAAGCAGCGTTTAAATGAAAAGTATCTCTTCAGATGAGAAGCAGCAGGACATGTCTCTGAGCATCTCAACCAATGGGAACGCCAGCATCACCGTCTCAGTGGAGGTCAATGGCACCATCTACTCAGGTTTGTTTAGCATTTATTAATCATTACATGTCCTTAATCCAGTGTAATGATGTGGTACATCCTTTACATCCCCTTGTCGTGATCACGGCACCATGTTTATGTTGGGATGTCTCCCGTTTTCCTACAGGAACCTTGTTTGCCCAGAAGTCTGGTGGGGCCCCGGGGCCCGCTGTGTCGGCTGCTGCTGCTGCTGCAGCCACCCCTGCTGGAGCCAGCACTAGCTATGGCTTCTCTGCACCACTGGCCCAGACCCTCAGCCCCACGTCCTCCTCCTCCTCCTCCAAGGGATCTGCCGAGCCGGCCCCCAGCGGGTCACCCTAACTCGGGAGGCCCGCCCTTTGCACCTGCTCCCCCAGGCCTCTCCTCCACTGGGAGGCCCAGCAAGAAATAAACAGTACAATGAGAAACGGATAAGAATAACAAACTGTTGCACAACAAATACCTCATCAACCCTGTCGACCTCTTGGCTGTCCAATCATGAACACAGAGCCCGAGAATATTCTGACAGCACGTGCCCAAACGCACAGCTATGCATTTTACTCAACACTCACACGCATACATGCACTACACTACAAACACACACACGAATCTACACACTCACACACACACACTCAATCTACACACACACACACACACTCAATGTACATGCTAAACACAATCAGCTCAGCCAAAACCCACTGACAGGTGTAGTCACAACTGAACTTGAAAAGTTTTATCTTAGGACATTTTGTTTGTTTGTTGCCATTTTGTCTTTTTCTTTTTTGATTTTGTGTTTTTTTTAGGATGATTTTTGTTTTTAGTTTTTCTCTTTTTACATACCTCAAATCAAGTAACCTTCAGTGGTGTCTTTACCTCAGGAGCTGTAGTATATTTAACCTGAATCAACTTTATTTTTATATTCTTTTTTCTTTTTTGTCGACCTAGTTGCAATCAGGGGAAGTCGGGTAACTCTCTCTCAGCAGTGGAACCTCACGAACAGAGCTCCCGCCTCCCAACTCGGGCCGCTCGGGTTCCTCCAGCACACTGTGGACTCGACTCAAACCGGTGAACGATCGGATGCTGTGGATCAGCACGTCACGTCCCTGATCTCAGAACTCCGCCCTCAGTTCAGATCAAGTCGAGTCCATTACATTTGGCCGGAAGGTTCATTGCGTGCACACGCCTCCCACCGTGGACCGTGAACTCTCTCACGAAGCAATGCACAGGAATGTTGTGTCCCATCAGAACCGCACAAACGGTCTTTTTAAAAACGCGTGGCGCACAAAGCTGGGGGACCGGCAACTTGAATCCAGCCGCAGCAGGCCGGGCAGACCCCGAGCGCGTTTCTCCACCCGGCTCCCGTCTGATACCGAGACGTAGTTCAGAAGCGTCGGCGTGAGTTTTGTTTCACTTCTTGTTTGTGCACCCTTGTTTCTCAGGTGTCTCATACCGGCCTCTCTGCTCTTGGCGGGCGTGTCTCTCTCAGGAAGCGACGTTGACAACTGCAAGGAATCGCTGTTGATTTATAAAGAAAAAGAAGGGATTCGTAAACCTGAAGAATGCACAAGTCTACACGACTGTTCGAGAATACCTCATCAGACTCTCCAAATGGAGAGCTACACTACATACCTCATCGGCTGCAGAGCCATCAAGACTTGATGCCACGACCCCTCCCCCGCGATGGAAACCTTACCTGACCTGAAACTGACGTGAACGTACTGACACACTGCTGGTGGGTTTTTGGGACGGGGCTCGCTATCGCTCCCTCCCCTCCTGTGTTCACTTGTATAACTTGTTTTATGCTTGCTTCCGTTTTCCTTTCTCTTTTTTTTTTCTTTCTTGGTTCCTCAAGTTTTTTCAGGGAAGAGGAAAAGAATAGTTATTTCCTCCACAGACGGGTTTCGAGGTTGCGGTGGGTCAAAGCAGGAAAAAAAAAAATACAACAATCGACCATGTTAACCTTAAACTTGACTGCGGACTCCAAAATCGCAGTCAACGCGTCTCTTTTTCTTTCTTTTTCACAACGGCAGCGAAATGATAATGCATGTGTACAATCATGTGACCAGCGGTTTAAAACACCCCCATCTTCTGGTTCACGTTAGCCTCTGGTTATTGCACAGCTAGATACCAAAGACTAGCCAGGTCGCTGCTCGCGGTTGATCCCTTGTACAATCCGGTCAGCTTAAGGTCTGTTTGGAGCTGCAAAGAAAACAAACATTTAATCAGATTTTAGATTTTTTTTTTTCTTCTTTTTTTTCTTCTTGAAAGCAAATGAAAATATGAAAATATCTTTAGGTGAGGTGAATCCCCATGTTTTGAGTTTCACGGCATGACTAAACAGTGGAAATGCGTACATTTCTGAATCAAAATCTGATCACATGACATGTACAGACATTTTTTGTTGGTGGATATTAAAGTTGTGTCGTCCAGAACAGCGGTCCAGATGCTGTGGCTTTTCTGCGCTGTCTCCCTAATTGAATCCTTTACATTCATGAGCTCTAGAGGCCGTTTAAAAAAAAAAAAAAAAACAGCCCCCTTTAAAAAAAAAAAGAATAATAATTCAAACGCAACACCATAGAGGCCCACGGCCCTTTTTATGAAGACAAGACACGTTCTGATAATCCAGTTAATAACCGTTTATTATCCCTCCACTCGTACGGCATTTTTCTCCCTTTTAAAGTAAATTTTTACGCATTTTTAAATACCACAAAGGATGACAATGACTTTTTCTAGATTTATCGGTGTTGAATGTGAGGGATTGTATCTGTTTAGAAACCTCTTTAAGCCCAGCGTGAACCGAGGTGGGCAGCCTTGTTGCTTTTACTAGACTGTATTTTAGCTTTTACGTGTCAGGTTTTTGCAAATGTTTTGCAGTGCAGATCTCTCAGTTTTGGGACTTTGAGGACGATGAGTCCTTTTTGGTGAGCCCTTCAGAACCCTGCATGACACATAACTGTATTTTATAAAAAACTAAAAGAAAGGTGAGAACTGTATATGCTGCCTTAAGATAGTTGCTGGTGAGATCCCGCCGGTGCAGTTTTCTCTACTCAACTGGTCGGGGATATGTCTTTCTCTCCGAGCTTAATCCATCGGAGAGTAATCACTTTATATTTTATTTTGGCGAACACTTCAATCAGACGTTAAGACACCAGTTGTCATTCATGCTGTTGGTAACAACTGAGTTTGGCTATTTATTTGTGTGTGTGTGTGTGTGTGTGTGTGTGTGTGTGTGTGTGTGTGTGTGTGTGTGTGTGTGTGTGTTTTGTTTTCGTCCTGGTGGACCTCGTTTTCAGTAACGGTTCAGCTTAATCCTTTAGGCGCCATGTTACTGAAACCTTTCATTGTTTCTAAGTCCAGGTTCTGTGTGTGTGTGTGTGTGTGTGTGTGTGTGTGTGAGTGTGAGAGAGAGCAGGCCATCACACAAACACAGAAGTTTTGATGGTATTTTAATGGAAGGGGGAAGTTTTCTCCAACAGTTGCCTCCCTTACATCATGCAGTTTTCCCCATATGGTTCAATGGTGACTTCTCATCACACCCACGTGTGTCTTCTGCTGTCGATTGTGCCACTTTGCTGTTCGTCAGTTCGATCCCCAGGCGTCAAGCCAGCGACCCTCCGGTCACCTCACAATCCTCCAAGCTCTTTTCCCCTGATTTGCTGTATGATGTGTTGCGCCTGTGAGCCTGTGTGTGTGTGTGTGTGTGTGTGTGTGTGTGTGTGTGTGTGTGTGTGTGCACGTGTGTGTGTGCACGTGTCTATTAGAGACCACCCCCTACCTCGTCATACCACAATACCTCAGGGCAGTGGGCTGCAGTCACTGTTGCATTCGATATTGAAGCTGCGTTGGGGGACGAGTGCTGACGGTCACTTCGCTAAATGCAACGTTGTTTTATTTTTTTCTTCTTTTTGAATTTGCGTCGTCAGTAACTGTAGGCGAGGTCTCGTCACTCAGGAAGCTGTGAAGTTGGAAGTCTGCAGAACCTTTTGTCTCTCAGATGATTTTGGAGTTAATTCAGTTTTAAAATTGTTTAAAAACTAACCTGATCTGTGTAAAAACAGGCGCATATGCAAGTGGTTATCGAATACCTCATTTATCAATTTTATGTTGTTTTTTGGCTTGTACAATGCTCCGTATATTAATTCAACTGTGGGGTTTGTGCATATTTTTGTACTGTTATTATTATGGACATGGTAATAATGATATTACTGATATTATAGTTTTCTCTTTGATTAAAGCAAAAAAAAATAAAAAATAGGACAAAACACATGAATGCTTGTAAAAACTGGTTTGTGCTGATTGTATTTAAGAGGAGCACTTTTCCAAAGTGGTTTTCACACATTCAGTTTTGTTCATATTAGTAATATAAAGATATGGTTCTCAGGGCTTTAAACTTGTATGTCATGATAAAGTTTTACTTTATATCTTACTTCCATGTGTGTTTTGTTTTATTTCTTCTTTTTCCAAGTGTCGTTGGGCCGACTTTAAAAGATGTGAGCCAAACCTGCTCTCTTTTTAGAAGCTGGGTTAACATTTAGAAGTGGTTTCACATCCTGATTCATTTCCAGTCAGGGGAAACACAAATTCACTTCCACTTTTTTTTTACAAGTGCAGGTTTCTGTGTCCCTGGTTCAGTCAAACAAAACAAACTCAGAGCCTCGATCACTGACATTTGTCACATTGATTATTCCAGGAGTCCATCAGCCCCGGGTTTCCTATGAGTCATCCTGGCCTTGGATGGGAAGGGCTGATATTTATACGATCAATAGCGTTCCTCACGTGAGCGTCACACTGCAAACCAATGTGCACATCGGCACGCTCAGGAAATGTCACAATGCAAGTTGTGACATTTTGTGACAGTTTAACCCTTTCAGTGGTGCTTCTGTCCCCATTGAGAGCACAGGGGCCGGGAGTTTTGTGTTTTATGGAGGAAAATGCAAATATAAATAAGTAAATAATACAATTTAAAAAAAAAAAAAAATAATGAAGAACATCCTTTGTGTGGTAAAGCATGAAGTGGTGCATGTGGACTGCTGCTGCTACGGCACAGCCCTTCATGAGGAAGAACTGAACTGGTAAAATGTAACAAGCAATGACAGTAAACTGCTGAACGAAAACAGATTGGCATTTATATCACTAGTTTTGAATAAATGAATCTATTGTAACGCTCAAGTAAGAGCAAATCCCAACAAAACGTCACAGATGATGCCACACACATGACTGGCATCTGCTTTAAAAGCTATCTCTGTATTCCCACACACGGCATGTCAAACACAAGTATTAAATACATATACATATATATATTTATTACAGTAAATAAAGTGCTAAAAGCATGTTGGGCAAATCTGAGGTAGGAAATTACTTCAAGGACAGAATGTCCCCTCTTCCTCCGGACATCATTTCTCAGTAAAGGAAGCGGGTGGTATTTCAAAAGAAAAAATAAAACTGCTATCGTATGGGTTGACTGGTTTCTACCAAACCAACGGGTTTCCTTCATGCCATTCGCTTGCCCCAGTTTACGTGGTCGTATTAGATTCATGCTAAGCATCTGGGTTTACTGGTTTCCTTTACATCTTCAACCAGTTGCCCCAGTTGCAACTCTGCATCTATCTCCTAATCCAAAACGGAAGCAGAAGAGACTCATCGTCTTGCTGGCTTTGTTCGACACAATGCTGGAAAGTCGAATTAACGGAGACATTTGTCAATATTATTTTCTACAATGTTGTGTGGTCTATAATAATAAATAAAAAAAAGCGAGGAGGTCATCTTTTCATCGTTGCAATACCACCTCTATCCAGTCGTGTGGTTTTGCATTGAGATTTGCATTGAGCTTATAATGAAAATTAAAACATTAGCCTCAAGCTGCGCTGACAAAATATGAATTCAAATCATTTGTCACATTCTTCTGAAAGCCTGCATTAAAAGGCGAGGACTTACTCTGTACAGTGGGACATATGCTTTCTCTATCAATGTCTACTCGGTTGAAAGCAATGCTGATTCCTGAATGCACCAGTGCAGCAATTGTGAGTAGTGATGGCGAGGTGAAGCTTCCTGAAGCATTGAAGCTTTCCATCCAATTGGTTCGCTCATGTACCGAAGCTTCATTTGCTCTACTGCGCCACCAAGTGGACAATAGATGTAAAACAGGCAGAGTGATCATAACGACACCATAGCTTTGGTGTGTGAAGCTTTAAATTGAATAAATTATGTTTGTGACGCCAATACATCAATTATTAACTTATTAATATTGTGTCTATCTTTATGACATAATGGCGGGGTCAAAATCAAAACTCGAAACAAATTGGGAGAGGGTTGTGATGTGACCGTGGGTCAGTGGTTAGAATATCTGACTTTCAGTCAGAGGATCGGTGTTTCGAGCCTCAGCTCCGCTTGTTGATGTGTCCAATTTTTTTCAAATTAAAAATAAGAACTTTTCCACTGTGCTGGGCTTTTTGAGACTATTTCGCCTGCTTTATAAAACACCCTTTCACAGGCACACATGAAGCTGGTACAGAGAGGAAGGGGGAATCCATTGGGTTTCTCTGCCTCTTATATTTCAAATCGCACAGCAAACCCACGAACTATTTTCTGAATCAGTCACGTGGTACGGCCGGCTCGTGAGGCTTCGAACGTCACCACATACGTCATCGACACAAGCCTCGATACGCGCTTCACCAAAATCTACCTGGTTACTCGACACGCGCATCGAAGCCTCGACACGAAAGGACACATCACTAATTGTGAGTTAAATCAAAGGAAACAATTACTATTAGGACCTGTGCTAACAAAATAAAGGATTTTAATTTCAGTAAAAATGTCGCGTCCCTATCTATAATACAATTGCAGACACTTGGGAGATCGGAAATGTCGTTTATCGCCATGGTTTTCCTCCCATGTTCTTCTCTCAGGACAAACTCTTGATCAGAACAGCCATCACACAAAGCCAGATCAGAGCGCCCGATGAGCGCCCCGCCGCCCCGCCCTGCAGCTGGAGTTGGTACTGCGCCAGGACTCTGCTGTGGCCCATCTCCTCCGACACACATGCGTACGCTCCCACCTGCTCGGGGCCCATGCTGTCGATCAGGAGGAGGCACTGCTGCTCCCTCGAGCTGCAGGCCGTGTGGTTGCTGCCGAGGTGACGCCAGGTGTACTGGGCGTGATGGGACGACACCGGGCACCGGAGGAAATACTTGGACTTAGAGGGAAGAGTGACGCTGCCCGTGGTCTCGGCTGCGTGTGTCACAGTGGAACCTCCAAACAGTGAGGAAAGAAACAACAGCCCTGTTAAACTTGTAGACGGGTGTTTGTTTAACCTTATTTCAGTCGGCAGAAAACCAAAAAAAAAAGCAAAAAACTTATTTAACCAGATTGACAATAACAAGGGTCAAAACATTTAAACAGTTAAGAGAGCATAGTAAAATATATATTAAAAGATGGAGCAGTAAAAAGCACAATAAAACCAATAATGAAAATAAAAACATAAAAAGCAGGCCATAGGGCATGAGTTTAACCAAACGCCAGTGCAAACAGCTATGTCTGTAGTTGGTTTTTAAATGATAAAACCGAATCAGAAAACCGTAGGGTGCAGGCAGAGCGTTCCACAGCTTTGGTGCTACTGCCTCAAACGTGTGAACAGAAGATTTAGCAAGTTAAAAGAGGGACTAGGAGAAAAGAGAACTGTATTACGCTCTCTGACGTTCAACTGAAGCCGATGACCAGGAGTGTGTGTGTGAGATAAGAAAGTTGGAAAAGAAGAAAGAAAGAAGTTGGCTAATACGTATTTAGTATTTCTGAAAGACGGGTCAAAGTTCTGTCGGTGCAGCACAGCATGGCCCCGTAGGACCGATGTCAGGTTCATTCATGGTGGCAGAGACGTGACGAGGGCAAGAAGGCAGACAGGAAGTCGAGGAAGTGGCCGTGTCAATTGTTTGCCAGATTCCCATATCATTTGAACCATATGGCAAGATAAGATGGTAAGGGTTCAAAACACACTAAATGCCTCACTGACTTAAGAGACACACAAAGACAGTATTTTTAAATCAATATGTAATTATGTCTAATTAAACGGTAAAAGAAGAGAATGGAAGAGGACTGTCTGGGTCTTAGCTATGTGTTTGAAGATGGAAGAGCGTGGATTGGCTGAGGATGATTGTTGTCTTTGCAATGTTCCAAATTGAACTGTCTTTTTTGGGAGACAGCAATGCGAGCACACAACATAACAGAGGTGACACTCTGTCTACTTTGAGTTGTTAAAAAATGAATATGTTTTGCATGTGATTTGCGTGTTTGCCTACGTTGATCATGCCACAGGTATATACTGATCTTTTTGGAACAATGTTATCTCCCAGGGCAGAACCTGTGATGAAGGCTTTGGAAGTTTAGCTCCTTGCTCAAGGGCTCTTGCTAGCAGTTGCTTGCCGTGTGTTTTTTTCTTTTTTTGTTATGACCTTCAGTTCTTCAAATCAGGCTTTTCGCTTCTGTAGTTATCTGCAATTTTGTGTAGGGTTTTGTACGTTGTATGCATACAACATGATTGCGTTAGGAAACTGCGACTGCAAAGACACAGGTGTCCATGCAGACTATTCACTATTGATGTTAAAGTAGCTTTAGACATTTTGGAAAATAGGCTTGCATGCTTTTTTTGCAGAGATCAATTCCACTCTCATGTTTGCCTGTTAAATATAAGTCTATAGCTAGTAGTCGGTGAGCCTAGCTTAGCCAGACCCGACCCTCATACCTTTGTCAGGGAGCTGAACCTCTGACACAGGCGAGCAGATGGAATGGTTCCCATAGGTCAGATCCTGCACCGTGCCACTGTGAAAGTAAAGGGTATTTGAGTTAGAAAAATATGGCAGCTAGGTTACAAACAGAAACCATGCGTGTTTAGATTAATTTGTCAAGCTATTTTTAGGTGAACTTTTGAAATGCCGCAGAAAGAGAAAATGCGAAATAAGCGTGTTTCCATCAACTTATTTGGAGCGAATAAAGTGGGCTACAGCGTGGTTTGGTTAGAAGTTGGCGCCTAAAGCTACGCATGGCTGTAATCCGCCAGTATAAACTGAGTAGAAGAAGTAGAAGTAGAAGAAACAAGTTGGCCTTCTAACCATATCGAACCATCTACAAGAGAAAAAGGAGAGAGGTTTTCAAGAAGTAGTTTCAGTTGGGCAAGTTCTAATTGTTTAATTGTCTGTCATGTCAGCGATTGTTGGCCATTTGTCATGCGGTCCGGAGACAAAGACGAGCATTCATATATTATAGAGACACGCAAGAAGACGCAGACAGCGGAAACAGCTGATCACTCATGTGAGTGAAATGCTCGCTGCGAAAGAATTTATCCGTCGAGGACGTTTCTATAACCCAGTTCGTGCATCAACACTTTTGCGTCAAAGGCAAAAAACACATCAAGTGCAACACGTTGTTTTGTGCAATTGAGCCGTTTTCTATTGCGATGCTTCAAAACTATCAAAATATGCGACGGGAAGCACAGCATTATGCACAAACACACCAGACACAACTAAACTACCTGCAAGTGAATCAAACATGTACATTGATGTTAATGCAGACACACACAACTGTCACAATGCAGTCTGACAACAGATCCAAGTTACTGTACACTGCTGGATCACCTGATCCACCACATTGTGTGAGCAGAGCAGAGCACAAACACCCATAAAAGGAAGTTATTAATGACTAAATGTATCAAAGGTCTGCTTTCAAGTTCCTCTGTTTAACTTTATTTATTTATTATTAGAAAACCTTATATTATTTAGACCATTATCCAATTACTTTGTGACTGTGCCTTATTTTATGAAACAAAAGGCAATTCAAGCAGTAATACACTGAGGAAGATTACCATATCAAGTTTGAAAGGGGGGTTTCACTAGATTCCACATGAACCCACACCAGCGTTAAAAAAAACGAGGTTACATCAACCGCATCACCTCGTGGGAAGAGGGGCTCACGGGGGATTTTGCAGTATTTGCATTTCACGACAATAGATGCGCTTCCAGACAGACTATTACCCAGAGCAAGAATACATTTACTCCAGTTACCCTTGTTAGTCAGCCTTTCCCCATGAGGGGAAACTCTCCCTATCACTAGCATTTCCTCCTTGTAGAGCCTTGATACCATTTCTACGATGCGTCAAATGAAAAAGTGATCTGACTGATCAAAGTCATCGAGCACATTACAGGAAGTGTGTATGCAGATGTGCTGGTGTTGGCTGGTAGTGGGTGGTGGTTGTGTTTCTGTATGTAGGCGTAGTGACAAGTACCACCACAGACTGAGAAATCTAAAGATATTCATTTCATGACTAACTTTCTTCCCGTTTACAGAGCAAGTCTCTGAAAAGTGAGAATGTAATAATGATACCATAAGTGTACGGAAGGCAGGATTTATCTTTATATCCTCAAACCTTTTTTTAAAAACTTATATTTCCTGAAAGATAAAAGTTGTTTTTGGAAAGAAAAAAAAAATATTACATATTTTATTATAATGGGAAAGTCCTCTCATAATAAAATACTTTGTGGGAATAACCTTTTTTTCTGATATTGGCAGTTCTGCGTTGCAGTCCATGAACAATAACAACATGTGACAGTGAGCCTCGCAGAAGTCAGGTGAGGTAACTGCTGTTTAAACACATGACAGCCGCATGCTCAGGCCTGGAGATAAATATTAATATGCTGAAACTTCGCACAAGCACTTAAACCTTCACTTATTATGCTTGCACTCTGATTAAGTGAAGTTAAATATGTTTAGTAATTCATTTAGTGCAGATTTCGTGAACCGTAAGTTTAGGTCCGCTGAAAGCATAAATGCCCTAACTTTCCTCCTGGACCAATACATAACAGCAAGTATCGTTTCTTCCATAAGTAAGTCATATTTCAGTTTTTTGGCTAGAAAGAAATACAATGTGGTTGATATCCTGCTGAGGCTTTGTCTGACCGTGGTTTTGGATTCCGTGGGTCGTAAGCTTTCCAGAAAGGTGCGCCAATCATGTGTGGCATCAAGCTGGATATCAAACTTTATATTTTCATAACTTGGGCAGCTCTCTCGAGTCATATTCATGGTTTATGTTAATATTTATGGTTGAATTGTGTTTAAACATGTACAATATAGTTATATGCTCTTGTAAGGTCAGGCTCTGCAGTTTCAATTCATGCAAGAACGAGGACTTGGAGAGTGAGGAAGACCTCCTGATGAAGGGGATCATTTGTTTTCGGGAAAGTTCTGTTTTGAACAGGTTTAAATGCAGAATTTGGAAAGTAGTGAGATATGAAAATGATTGTCAGTTTTGGCAGTAACTTTGAGGAGTGTTGACATATTACATGATTTGACATCCCATGTATGCTCTGATGAAGGCCCTTTAGTTTAGCCCGAACGCTAAAAATAAAGTGTCCTCTGCGTGGATTTAAATGTGCGGATCTCTTTTCTCCCGGTAACGGGAATAAGCAATGTTTAAGTGTTGTTTACGTCCTAAACACGCCATTCCACCGCTCACCAATTAGAGCTAATGTAAAGTAATCAATAAGAGATGTAACGCAGTGACGAAGGACACTGCGAGCAAGAAAAGTGAATGTAAACAATGTAAATGTTTGTTTGTTAAGTTTTAAGAAAAAGAATGAATGAGAACAGGGAATTGGTTTAACAAGAAAACTCCACGGAAAACCTTTACACTGAGCCCACTACATGTAATCTCTGGTTGTGAAATGAAGTGATGTTTGAATATTCAGATGATGAAATGTCTCCTGGTCCATCTTACTCAGGGGTGCAGTGGGTGCCGTTCCAGCCACAGTCGGGATCTCTGGCCAAGACGCATAGCTCACAGGTGTCTCCATACTGGGCACAGTTTGCCACATTCAGTTGGACCAGTTCATTTCTGGAGCTCACGTACAGCTTCCCCTGCAATGGTACACAGCACAACGTTGGCTTTTTTAAATGTAATCGGACCACCAATATCCTCTGAAAAACATCCAAGTTGCACGCCCTTCTTTCAGAATTCCTGAAAGAATTCTTCAACTCACTCTCACCATAATTGGTGTGTATGAGTTTTCATCTCCCTGTGTGTCTTGGTTGAATAGTTGTGTTACTCACAGAGGAGGGGTGGAGGCTGATGCTGACGACGTGGGTCCTGTGGTTGAAAGGTTGATACTCAGCGATGATGAATGTCTGACTTTTATTCTGCATCACCTTATGAATCCTTCCATTTTCTGGATCAGGGAGACAGACAGGAAGATGACTAAATACTCAAACCTGTATAAACACACCCCGCACCCACAAGCCAACACACTCATATCCCATGTTTCATCACCTCGTTATGACTCGTCCAGCAAAGTGTATCAAAGGTTTTGAGCAAAAAATGAAAGAAAAAAGAAAGTCTGTTGAGCTTGGCACTACATTGGGTCTGTAGCTTGCAGCTACTTGCACAATGCTGTGACTTGACTGTTGCATATATTACATTTCTAAAGAACGGTTAGCAGTGCTGATGTAATCAAGGCCGATTAGCAAACTTGCTTCCATGTCAGTCAAATAGGAGGCTTGAGGCTTGTTAGAATAAGTCTAAACATGATTTATATCTTCTTTTGAAACTTTTTGAAGCTATCTGGAGATCAGTCAGAGTTCAACAGAAAACCCACTTCCCTTTACTGCTATGCACTTATCTTTTGAGAGGCCCTACTTCCAGTATTAGGTAACAGTCCTAGTCAAAGGTGACCTGACCTGTCCAGTCTTCACCGGGTAGGACTCGGCTGAATCAGGCTGTGAGTGTCAGCACATCCAATTTCCAACACTTGAAACTCGTTTTTAGAGCTGCAACACCGCAGCTCTCAGCTACCATGTTAAACTGAACATCTCTTGTTTATTTAAAATGTCAAACAGTAGATTGTTCATACAGAAAGAAAACTATTTAGAGCAGCGGTCGGGAACCTACGGCTCGCGAGCCATATATGGCTCTTCCGGTGACGGCATATGAATCCCAGACAATTTTAAGTTGAAAAAAAAAAAAAAGTTTGGAACTGATTTTAAAATACTAGTTTTGAAGATAAATTTCACGGGTCACGGCCAGCGTTCCCTCTAAACTGTGCGCGTGCGCGGCCGCGCAGCCCAGCCGAAGTGGCCGCGCAATAGATTTTTCAGACCGCGCACATTTTTCAGACCGAACAAGAGGACTTTTTCAGGAGTTAAAAATCTTTTTTGCGCCAGTGTTTCTGAGATAGGAGTGAGCCGTCTCCACAATAATAAGATCTTTGATGTGCCGTGTCGAGTCTTCTTGGCCAATCAGCGTCCCGTTTCTCGACATGCGCTCTCTGTACCTCTGCTAGCGCTCTGCCTCCGTTACACCATGTCAATTTAATAGGCCTATAATTATTGTTAAGCACTGCATTAGTATTTTTCTTTCAATGAAGTTCCACTTAAATGTTGTACCTGCTGAGAAATGACTAAACACCTTTGATACTTTTATTTTGTATATATAATCATTATCAGTCATAACCAGTGAACCAGTCATAACCTCCCCTTATTGAAGTTCAACAAAGATCCTTTAAGTTCAACTAAACTGACTGGTAAAACACCATCATTAAAATGTTCCCAAAGTCCAGCCATTATAAAGGACATTGAATAAATATCAACCTTGTATACATATTGATGCATTTGCTGTCATCTCAAAGCACCCGCAAAGTGCTCAACCTCACCACGTATGAACCAGACTACAAGGACATCAGCAAAACCATGCAGCACCAGAAGTCGCATTAAAAGTAAGACATATTTAATTTATTATACGTTAAAAATACTATATGGCTCTCAATGAAATATATTTATAAACATTTGGCCTTTTTGGCTCTCCCAGTCAAAAAGGTTCCCGAACCCTGATTTAGAGGAACCTGTGTATGTAACTACCCTCAAATATACAATCATTAACAGGAAACTACACGATTTGTAATATCAACTTCCCTGATTAGTATCACTCACTTAGAGACAGGAACATGACGGTGTGGTAACGGTCTCTGTTGTTCCGGGAACCGTGGACGTGGATGTGAGTGTAGCTGTGGTGATTAGAGAGGAGCGGGCCAGAGTTGTTCACGGGCCGGACCCATTGCTGCGCCTCCGAATTCTCCTTGATTGTCCTCAGGACGCCTGGTTTAATCTTTGTGCTGTCTTCAACACACTGATGTAAAAAAGAAAGAAGGCACGTGGGTTTTAGTTTGTGTTAACGGTTGTCCTGCCTGTCCAGCTTTCCCGTTCCTGCGTGACACTCGTGTTGCCTTGCGCGGCAACTGGATTCCTCGCAATGTCACGCGAGAGTCACGGGTATGTGTGTGAGATGACGCAGAGGAGCGACTTTTTGTTCTCGACAACAACGGCGGTTCCCAAAAGAGGTCAGAATAGGTGCTGGAACAAGTAACAGCACCCCATGAGAAAAAAACGTTTTTTCTCCTCTCCCAATCTTTAATCAAATTTCTCCCGTTTTCTCCCGCTGTAGCTAGCTAGCGGTTTTCTCAGCTGACCAATAGACCGATAGCTTCGTTAGATAGCTAGCTAGCTAGTTAGCTAATGAAACTTCTTCTTTGTAACGCCTTCGGGTTGAAAGATGGCGTCCATATTGATGCCAGGAATCTTTTGGTGAGTCCAGTTGATACAGCTGTTATTTTACACCTCAGATAAAGTTGCTCGACACATACCTCTCTAGGCCTCTTGCTTTGCTCGACCTCGCCTTTTAATGGGGAGGTTGTGAAGATGTCATCAATATCTTTTATGGTGTAGACACACACAGCACTCATACCCCTGCGGAGAGACACAGAGGTCAGCGGGTAAACACAGACACATCTGCAGCAACAAGAAGAGGTCAGCAAGACTTTAGTCATGCTGGTCAGGAAAATGTGAAAAACAGCTGATCAACTCAACTCAACTCGAGCAAAAAAAAAGGAAGCGTAAACAAGATGTTCTCGGTTAGAATGAACAAGATAAAGCCAATCATCATCTGATCAACATCATCTAAAAAAGCACGGAAATGTTCAACGGTTTGCCCATTTTGTCA
The DNA here is from genome assembly GCF_910589615.1 of Taurulus bubalis. Classification (NCBI taxonomy): domain Eukaryota; kingdom Metazoa; phylum Chordata; class Actinopteri; order Perciformes; family Cottidae; genus Taurulus; species Taurulus bubalis. The sequence continues at coordinate 4,799,051 of NC_136592.1, forward strand.
ACTGAGTAAACAACTATTTCTAGTCTTTATCCCCATCTCTTGATGGTTTGTGGCTATGGTTTGGTTCAGTTTCCTGACATGACATCTGACTCTGCTGTTTTATGTAAAGACACAAAAATAGTCAAGTCATCTTGTTTTTTAACATTGGGGCTGACTTTAATCTTAAAATGTTTTTTTTGGAAAAGCACATTATTGCATGCTAATGCTTAAGTCATGGCTATACTTGAGTTCTATTTAAATGTATCCCACCACAACATGATTCAAACTTGGAAAAAAGCAGTGTTTGAAACTCTCCACCCTTTCTTGAATGCATGAATGCTAATGCATGAGTCTCTACCATTCATTTCTGAAGAGAGCGTAAACCCTGGTGTCCTGCCACTGGTCTGCGTGCACCGTGGCCACGTCCACCAGCTCAGAGAAATGCTGTCTGCTGTCTTCGTCTCCACAGAAGAGCCTGGCATTCATCTGGGACGTCCAGCTGAACTGCAGGATGTTCTTGGGACCGCCACGATCCCCCTAGCAACAACAGCGCAGCCAATGGATTAATCACTCTTTTATAATGCATATGTAATGAGTAGTATAGGATATCTACCTTGTATATGTGCACATATCTGATGCTAAACATGTGTTTTGTGCAGGTCTTACCGTGCAAACCCGGGCCACAAAAGGGAGCCACATTTCACTGTACAAGCCTCCCTCTGTGTTTTTCTCCCTATAGAAGGCATAGGCTTGGCTCTTCAGGGGTTCTCTCTGTCTGCTGAGCACCAAACCCACATAGTGCTGCTCTGAAGAGAGAAAAACAAAGCCATTGTTTCTCTCTATCGCCGTAGAACATATACATCATTTAACTTACAAAAAACAGATCTATCTCCATGCAAAATACCTTTATTGTGTCTTAACGGTCCAACTCTGTTTTTCCCAAACTTGTGGATGCCAACATAATCTTCAGATCCAGAGTACGTAATGTAGAGATCACTTTCTGCTGAATCTGCAAAAGACAAAGCAAACTGTTACAAATGTTTATGGTATCATAGAAACATCGCTGTGCTTTTGGTTTGCAGCGAGCGTCAGTTCACCGTTTCATTATCCAGACGCCAGTTTACTGACATGCAAAACCATCATCATCATGAGAAAGTGCTGAGCTGATGAAAGCACGGTTAGTTCTGCTGAAAAGAGCATCGAAATCAGAAAGCAGAGATGAATCGGCGGTTTACGAAAAATCCTGCTAATCAGAAACTCACCCAGAAGGGCAAACGGTTCACCTTCCTTCATGACAAAATCTCTGATGTTTTCCATTTTTTCAGAGGGAAGGCACCTGGGCGACTGCTCTGATAAATTCTACGAGAAAACACAAGAGATCTCAAACTACCCCAGCTGTGCTCCATCTGGCAGCACAATTTTGATTGTTTCAAATACACGGGAGTGGCTCTGTGACCAGACAGAAAGGAGCATCACCGGTGGTTATCCCCAAGGTGTTGAGACAGCAAGACAGACATGTTGCTGCTCATCTCCGTGTCAGGGTCCTACCATGTCACAGCACAGGGTCTCCTTGCCGTTGGTCCCGCACAGAAACACCTGGTTGGCCTCCTCCCTCTTGTGGACCAGTGTGATGTTATAGTTGCAATCCTAAGTGACAAGAGCCAGATTGTTTGAGATATTACAATCAGATCTGACGAACATGTCCACATGTTCTGCTGCGTGCTGTTAATGATGTTCTTTTACTGGTCTCAGTCTCGGTGGAGGTCCGGCGTCGATGCACTCTGTCCACAACACGTGTATTTCCATAGGAGTCTGTGAGGAGAAGGAGTGCCTTGTTGTCATTATCTCCACGTCAATGAAAATGAACGCCATCTGTTGTTTAGATGCAAAACCCCTGATAGTTACTTATGTATGCAAACACTGTCAGAGGTGTTTACTGCACCTTCTGAGGATTTTGGAAGTTGAATGAGTTCAGGTGTTTCTGTCCAACGGCTATGACGGTATCCGGCTCCTCTTCCACAATAATCCCTACGGGTGCGTCGTGTCCGGGTAAAGGAAACCTTGTGATTGCTGTCTCTACAGGGAAGAAAAACAAATACTGACAAATGACAAACACTTGGTGTGATGGATATGGTGAAATTGTCATTGTACACTAGCTTAACCGGTTATTAGCCGAGCCAGCGGCGTGGCTCCAGAATAATATATCCAGTGTTGTCTGTGAAACCGATGACACTCCCATCAGCCTCACTTGTACTTTGTACTTGATTAGCATGCTAACACGCTAAACTGAGATGGAGAGCATGGGAATTGGTCGTAATTGGCTGTAATTGGACCCATCAAAAGCCAAATTATATTCAATTTACGTTTAGACTAAACAGGAAAGAGAAAGCAGTTACATAAATGTTTTCATTAATGTGCACTGTCCCCTTATCAAATAAACCATAAAAAAAGATATGGTCTTTCTGAGGATATGGTCTCCATTCCAAGTGTGTGTTGAACCTTGCAATTAGTTGTCCCTTTCATAGCCATAGAGGCTTTGTGTGTTTTCAATCTTTGAACAATTTGGGTGAGACGCTCCTCTTCGATTTGGAATTTGGTGTAGTTTCTAGAAGGAAAAACATCTGTCCTTATCGGTCTCTGGTGGAGTTTTAAAGAATCTATCTCAGTTTGGGCTGAGCGTTTTTTCATTAATAGACAACAGAAAAGGCCCGTATGGAATACTGCCGGATTGTGCAAATGAAAGCATTTTGAAAGCACACAGGGACGACAGCTTGCGGTCACAAGCAAAGCGGTGTCAGATTGACCTTCATCAGCAAGATCTGCAGTCAGTGTCCTTTTAACCTTCCTCTTGTGTAAATATATATGGGTCAAAATTGACTCGTATAAATGTTATTATAGTTACAAATATTAAAATGAAGAAACAAATGTATTTAAGAGATGTGTTCTAATACCCCTCGGTAATAGTCAGGTAACACAACAACCTTTTATCGATTTATTTATATTCTCTTGAGGTTCATTTTACATTTCTTTAATTGAAATGGAGGTATCCTGACAAAGAAAAGGCCCAGAGGCCCACACCAAAAATATTAAAACATACAACAATATGTTCATGGATAAGGAAGCCTAACAAGGTCACCAAGAGATGAGAAACAAATTGGATGATAGATAATTGTTTGTAGTGTATTTTACAGCTGATTTAAGACATGGGTCAAAACCGACCCGTTTACACAAGAGATGCTAACAGAAAGCGGAGGATAAAAAGAGGAAGGATAACCGTGAAAGAGAACTTTTTAAACACCTTCCAAAAGTGTATCCCCTAATTCTTTAGTAAACACTTTTTAAATATTGTGTGGTAGTTTTGATATCACCATGGCACAATACGTTTACTAAGACATTATTAGCTTTTTTAAATGTTTTATATTATGATCATATACATCTTATAATATTAATGACTTTGGTGTGTGTGTGTGTGTGTGTGTGTGTGTGTGTGTGTGTGTGTGAACGTGTAGTCAGACATGAGATATTCATGTGCTTCTATTAACATGTCCGACAGTTTCCCATCACAATAAACAAAATGCCTCGAGAAGGATGATCTCTTTCCATCCTGATTCCGATGAGTGAACCTGCCAAAAACGTCGGCGTCAGTGCCCAAAAAAAGCACTTTAATTACTTATAGCGCAGTGCAGCAGCTGGTCGGTCCCTCGACAGTCAAACTTGGGGAAACGATAACACATTCTGAAACGTTCTCCTTGTTTTCTCCGATACGTGAGGCTCCTGCACCACCGACCGACACAACTACTGTCATGTTTCAAAGTCGGAGAAAAAAGAAAAGAAAAGCGAAATATTTCATACCTTTCTCTGTGAACGTCATCCTCGGTAAAAGCGTCGTTGTCGCCGTTAAACTCCTGAGACATGTAAATAAAAGATATACTGTTAGAAATAAGGGCAGCATCCTGCTTCTGGCAAGCTGTGCGTCTGTGATCAGAACCAGAAGAGAAGAGGAAGCTCTTCCTCTAGTGCCGCTTCATTTGGAGGCGATCATCAACGAAGTTCAAATACTATAAATATCTGTACTTTCTACTCCCTACATTTTAAAAATAGCCTCGTTACTATTTCATTTTGGTTTGTTTTCACTCCGGCTTGTCATCGTTCAAAAACACGCACACAAAAAACCTCTCCGCCCCGTTGCGCAGAGATACGTGCACGCGCACAAAGGTGGGCGCTGAACACTAGCGATGGCGAGATGAAGCTTTCCATCCAATCGGTTCGCTCATGGGCCGAAGCTTCATTTGCTCTACTGCGCCACCAAGTGGACACTACATGTAAAACAGGCAGAGTGATCATAACGACACCATGGCTTTGGTGTGTGAAGCTTTAAATTGAATAAATTATTGTTTGTGACGCCAATACATCAATTATTAACTTTATGATATAATGGCGGGGTCAAAATCAAAACTCGAAACAAATTGGGAGAGGGTAGTGATGTGACTGTGGGTCAGTGGTTAGAATATCCAACTTTCAGTCAGAGGATCGGTGTTTCGAGCCTCAGCTCCAATAGTCCATGTTGATGTGTCCAATTTTTTAAGTAAAAATAAGAACTTCTCCACAGTGCTGGGCTTTTTGAGACTATTTCGCCTGCTTTATAAAATACCCTTTCACAGGCACACATGAAGCTGGTACAGAGAGGAAGGGGGAATCCATTGGGTTTCGCCGCCCCTTATATTTCAAATCGCACGGCAAACCCACAAACTATTTTCTGAATCAGTCACGTGGTACGGCCGGCTCGCGAGGCTTCGAACGTCACCACACACGTCATCGACACAAGCCTCGATACGCGCTTCACCAAAATCTACCTGATTACTCGACACGCGCATCGAAGCCTCGACACGGAAGGACACATCACTACTGAACACACACACCAGCGGACAGAGAGCGTCGAAAAATAAGTCGCGTGAAAAGCAGACCGCTATATCTGCGTTTTAAACGCTCCCAGGGTGAAGATGCATTCTTAAATACTGATGAATGAAGAAAAAAATTGGGCTCCAGCAAAGGGGCACTTTTCTCATCCAGGGCAAAAGGGCAGGTGCTTGAGCACCACTAGGGGTCTATCTGTGCACGTGCCTGATGTACTGTATACTATGTAGCATATATGTGTATATACATGTATGTGCAGATTACCATATAACTTGGAGTTTGAATCTGTCTATGGGCGGATCAGTACCGTAATCATTTTCTACAATAATAATAATATGTATGGTGTACTAATAACACTGTCATATAATTATGAGTGCTTTCAACACATCCATAAGTTTCTTTAGCGCTAAATAAACATTACGAAGAGCACGCCATGCAGCGGCTATGCCGTGTTCTCTGCATCGTGCTGACACTACAAACATGTACGGTACCACTTGCAAAATAGCTCAAGGCTGTGATGAAGTCTGTGAGACTGTGATCCAGTCTGCATAGTCTGTGAGACTCTGTGATCCAGTCTGCATAGTCTGTGAGACTCTGTGATCCAGTCTGCATAGTCTGTGAGACTGTGATCCAGTCTGCATAGTCTGTGAGACTCTGTGATCCAGTCTGCATAGTCTGTGAGACTCTGTGATCCAGTCTGCATAGTCTGTGAGACTGTGATCCAGTCTGCATAGTCTGTGAGACTGTGATCCAGTCTGCATAGTCTGTGAGACTCTGTGATCCAGTCTGCATAGTCTGTGAGACTCTGTGATCCAGTCTGCATAGTCTGTGAGACGGGCGATGCTCTGGTGCGTCTGTGGTGTTTAATGTACGACTCAAGGAGGTCTCGGCAGAATCTGCTTCAGACTAAACCTCCAGCAGGTGGCACTGTGGAGCCATTCATACTTCAAAATAAAGATGGGAATACACAATATTACCTCACCAGAAACGGCTGACTACGTGTTATTGTGAATTCCTTACAACCAAACCTTTTATATATTTGCATAAATACATTTTAAGGCAGGATGAAGAATCATGTGCCTCTCTGAAACTAAGCTAGTGAGATGGATGTCCCACATCACTCGAACGCACCGTCTACTGGCCTCGATAGATATTAAAATGTAGTTTCATGTGAGAATATTGTGGTAGTATTACATTTTGTTAAATCAGATGAGTCATAAGTGTATTCGTTATTATTATTATTTGTCCACCACAGAGAGTTTGCAGTCGTGTGTGTGTGTGTGTGTGTGTGTGTGTGTGTGTGTGTGTGTGTGTGTGTGTGTGTCTCACTGGCCAACAGCTGGAAGCAGACTGCAGTTAAGACTGGAAGTTGGCCAGCTGCACTGTAAATGCTGCTGCAGCACATGCTGCAAGCTGACTGCAGCTGATAATCGAAGCAGGTGGCCGAGCTCCACAACTCTACTCCCGACACACAGTGAAGGATGCCACTGTGACGGGAAGAAGAGAAGGTGTATCATGAGTAATTAGAGTTGTTCACGCTGCAAGGATTTCATCTGTCAGCCGCTGGATGCTGGCTCCGATGAGGAGTGAAGATGCACAACACACGTGAGTCCAATGTTTTATCAGCCAATGTTAAGTTTTCACCTGACTGCAAATCAGCTGCTCTGAATTTGGTTATTTTTTGTGTGCAAAATTTTAAAAATCGTCACACGAGTAGAATTGAAAATATTGAGACTGTGAGAAAGGCCAGCAGTAGGCGCTAGTCCCATCTTTTTGAAGTCCAAAAGGCCTCCAAATGTGAGACAGAAGGCCAAATGTTACGCACCTTTGCCCATGAAAAGGGATCCAAAGAGTTTCCTAGTACACAATGTCTGTGTCTCACTAATATTAATGAATACATTGTTTATGAGTATGTGTGAGGAAGATGATATTCAAAGATGGCCACCAACTTCCAACAGATATGTACCCACACTCGATGAGGCCTCGTCCGGCTGAAGAGGACGACCCCGGCGACCCCGCCTGGCAGCACGTGGTCTCTTTCTGCTGCAAGGGGATGATCGAAGGCGTCGTACTGCTGCTGCTCCTCTGGCTCCTCCTCCAGGTTCTCTTTGTCAAAGACATTGAAGGTACTGCAATTTAAATCAATTAGCTTGTGGCTGCGTGTCTGTGTGTAGGGGAGGAGGTACATGTGATGCTGTTTGTTTTTGTTTTTTGCTGCTAAGATGCTAACATTGATTAATTGTGTTAACACTGTGTATATAATTCAGTACTAGTACTAGTGTTACGACTTGTACTGTGCAGCCGCTGTATAGAATACAGTATTCCAGATCCAAATCTAAAGAACATTTTAAAAACGAGAAAAATATAGTTTCCCAGTCCCGCTTTTCCACATTGGTCTGATAAACTATAAATGCTTCGTCGCAGATATTCATATCTGCTTAAATTTCAGAAAACATTATTAAAAACTAGATTTAGTTTGAACTCATTTGTAATGTGTCATCTCTCTCAAACTGGTCTATTTAAATAACTGTTGAGCTCAGTGGAAAGCATCTCCTGCTTTGTGTCTTATTACAGAGGTGTGGCTTTTGGGCGAGATTCCAAAAATAATAAGGAAGTGCCAAAAATAAAACAAACCTATGTCGCCTAAATAAGACATTCTAAAGAGAACCACTGATGGTGTCATCGCTCGGTAAATGTTTACTGCATGAGGACCATGTGTGTCACCATGATGGTTATTCTGAGACATTAAATGTGTTCAAAACTGAGAGAAGTCAGTGTTAAACCTCCAGTGTCCTGGTTTAAAATGCATCTTGAACAATTTGCTGTGCTAACAGCGCACTGAAGGATAATGCTAATTTGCTAATTTTAAATGGAAGCTCATTCATCTGTATGCACATGAAAGGATATTTGACCACCCACACAAAGGCAGAAAAATGTGACCCTCGGGTGTTTTAATGCTTTAATCGGGAGCGACATAAGACTTCCGTTAACAGCCCCTTTTGGCCCAGAGGCAGCCGTATTTATAGCATAACAAAGCCCATGAACCATGGCTCATGAACAGGCACTCTGTTGGCCAAAAGGCATGTTACGTCATATCTCTCCCAAGATACTGCATTTAGCTTTGTAGAAGGGTAGGTAGGGCAGAGTGTGACACGCTGTTATGGGCGTCTGCGTCATTCAATTTGAACAAAAATCTTTTTATTTAAAGCTGTATTATATGACCTCACTTGTGGTCAGTGTAAGAAGCTGAAAGAGCAAAGGCATGGGAAACACGTTCCCAAACAGTTGCTTTTATCATTCATTTTGAGTCACATGATGAATGTGAATCCAGTATTTTATTCTCCTTTTAGCTCCGCGTTTGGTCTGAAGCAACTCCTGAGAGTCTTGAGACGCTAAAAGCTCCACTTTGCTCACCGGCCGGTGGCGAGCTTTGTCTTTTGGCATTTGGCAGGTAGTGTATACATTCGGTTTATCAGAGGTTTTTCTGAAAACATCTGCTTGTGGAAATGAGGTAGACTAGAGAGTAAATGTGGGCCAACAAAACAAGGATTCAAAATGGACTTAAAGGTGCTGTAGATGTGAGAAAATGTGATCTTCTTCTTGACAGTTGAAAGAAGTGTCATAAATGCATCTGGCTTCAAGGGTTTCTGAGTTTGTTTTCATCTAATTGATCATGAAATACACAATTTCTCAGTGAAAGCCGGTTGGTTGTGGATGCACCAGTCTGACAGGCTTCCTCTCTATTTAACTCTGTTCCTCTGTGGCAATAGTGCTTTTATTGTTCCAAAAAACTTCTCTGACTTGTTGTAAGAGTCTGCCGGAGGATATATTTAAATGTAACCTTTAAACTCATCTCTAACTAGCTTTTGATTAGAAAGTTTGACTGCCATTTATGTATTCTATCCTTTATTTCACTGTAGTCATGTTTTATTTTAATTTATTTCCCTTGTATTTGTTATTTTATAAATTTTATGTAGTTTTTATTTTGAATTGAATCTATTTTATTGAAGGTTTTCTAATCAGGTTTCATTTTGTATTTGTCTCACTGTTTTTTCTCACCTATATTCACTTATAGTCTTATAAGTCCTCTGTAAAACACTTAAACTAGCTCTGAAAGGTGCTGATGAAAGGTGCTATACAAATAAAGTTTGCTTACTTCAGCCCCCTAGTGGTCATATATTGCTTGAGTAACCGGTCCCTCTACTTTTTTTTTTACTTCCAGTCTTGGAGCCAAACTAAAAGAGAGACAATAGCCTGAGTGGTCATTGGTGGTCAAAACAGTTTGTTTTTTATTGGATCAAATGTTCTTTAGAGTTGATTCTTAAACAATCAGTTGAGTCCTCCATTAGTTGTCAGAACATGAATCGTCAGCATCTTTGACGTTTGAAGAAGAGAATCTAAACACTAAACACATCTCAGCCGGATGAATGTGGACTTGCTGCTTTTCTCTCTTCCATATTATTGAATGTCGTTATTAGTTTAATATCTGTTGGTTTGGACAGAACAAGCTTGAATTCAAGCTTTATATCAGGGAACCCTCATTTTTACATTATTGCATGTTTGGAGTTCCAGCTGCGCGCTTATTTATTTAACCAAAATGAACATGTAACACATTTAGGACACAGGAGCAGCTATGAGGAGCGTCGGTGCTGTGATTCTGCTTCACCATTAATATTTAAACAGGTTGGGTATAAATACACATGCATTATATTTGAATCTATTTCTAATCTGCCGAAGATGATCAGCAAAAAAATGAATAAAAAAATCCTCCAATAGTTTCCTGACCCTCGCCTAATCATTTTCATAGAGTTCCTACAGTTGTCTGGTCTGAATTGATCTATAATCACGTCACAAATGACTGGAAAAGCTTTCTAGCTCGCTATTAGTGTTGTGAAAAATATGAATTAAAGTATCTATATATATACATATATATATATATTTATATATATATATGTATATACATAAAGAAAAATCAAACAAATAAGTTCAGAAATTAAGTTATGTGTAAAAAAATGGAATGACACAAGGAAAAATGATTGACTGAAATGTATTTATACTTCTTTTAAAAGCCTTTGTTGGTTCAAGACGCCTCCTGTGTGATAAACTGTCTCATGCATTGCTCAGGTGGGATTTTGACTCATTCTTCCACACAAACAGTCTTCAAATCTTGAAGCTTTCGTGGGAACTCTGTTCTTTAGCTGTTTTCCAGGAGAGAGAGCAACATACATGTTGTCCTGCACTGTAAAACATGTCAAGGCACTTCAACTTGCAAATGAAAGTTCACCTGCTGGCTTGTTTAAACTTGATCCACCGAGTTAAGACAAAGAATTGTTTTACATTATCAGTTCAAGAAAACTTTCTTTACCTAGTCGAACAAAGACACATTTTGGCTTTTTTGTAACTCAACGTTTCAAGTTTAACATGTGTGTACAACTTGCCATTTTAAGTTAAGAGGATTTACATTCCAAATGTGTTTAAACTTGCATATAAACGTTAACTTGACTGATAATTGAACGTTTGCTTGCTTTATAAAAAAGAAATAACCCATAATTCTTACTTCTGTTCAAAATATAGAACATTTACTTGAAGAAAATATAATAATACATTGTCCCCACAGATAAGTGGAGGCAATCTGACAGACACACTATGTAATGCACGAGTCCCTGACATGACTGCTGTGATGACGTACATGATGTTGTCCCTCATACCTGTTAGTGTCCCATAGCCAGTGGCGGCTGTTTCATGCATCGTGTGGCATTCCCTGTCCTGCTCAAGGCATGCAGCAGCAGACCTGCAGGCAGACAGAGTGGTCCAGTGACTCTGGCGCTGCTCTGAGGCAGTGGACAACTTCCTGCCTCCGACGCACAATCAGTGCGATTGAAATAAAGAGCTCCGTGGTCCGGTGAAGCCATTGGCTGCAGGGCTGCGGGTCCCTGCGCACTGATGGAGCGCGCTCATAAACAGACTCGACACACACCCACACACACCTAACTCTATGGAAACATGTCGCAGCACACTCTGGGAGGTAGGACATGCTCTTCTTTCTCACTCTTTTTAACATTTGAATTATCTGCATGGCGAGTTTGTTTTAAGTTGTTGCTTCCTTATATTTTCCGTATATATTATTTTCCTGACGGAGAGACAACAACTATCAGGATGTGGCATGTATTGTTAAACAAAGTAATATTGTAAACGTGTCCTGTTACACTGCTCAGCATTAGGAGCTGGAGTGGAAGGGGAGGAGGCTGAAGGAGCTTTTTGTTATGCAGACATGAGCCGTGCGGCTGCAACTCATTTAGAAGGTGTCCCTTGCTCTGCTTGTTCTAGATAACTTTGTATGAACAGGCACTAAGAGCTTGTAGGCAAATACAATAGATTATTTGAGCCCAGAGCTACACGTTCTCATTGTAAAGTAATGACATGTAAGTGAAGTCTACCAGGACACCACAATAACTAAATACAGACAAATGCTGAGTTGGCGCTGCTCGGGTTTGGGCTGCAGTCTGAGTCATATTTTTCTAGACGGATCCCTTCAGTCTTTATTTTCCAACATCACTGCTGCATTCTGTGCTTTTCATCTCTTAATGGCTCTTTTATGTGCAAGTATGTGTGCACCTCATGCAGTGCTTTGAGTCTCTGGTGATGAGATGGCTGCTAATTGTTGGGACACACCCCTCAGATGATCCGAGGAGATGTTTTATTTTTCACACATTCTCTCTCTCTCTCTCTCTCTCTCAATCACAGATTGTGTTCACTCAACACATCCTCCTTTATTTTTAGAGGAAAATCTTCCCTCTCTAATATTGTGTTTTTAAAATGATCAAAAACATGCAGCATTTCATTCTCAGTGCTGGATGTTTACCTTTCTGAAGCTCCCATCTCTCCAGCCTTGTTTGAACCACTGCCCACCAGTGTGTGTGTGTGTGTGCGTGTGTGTGTGTCTGTGTGTGTCTGTGTGTGTGTGATGCATGAGTCATCCAACCTCACACCCTCATTATATGATGCTAAATGGACACTGGGGCTCAGCTTTAACGGCTTTTATCTCAGTAACTTGGGCAGCTGCGTCTGTATTTTATACACAGGCCACAAGAACTTTTTTTTTTAAAAATGAGATCAATTTTAATTTGCATTTGATGTAATGGTGCAGCCACAATGTTATCTGTGATGTTAACGGTGACGAATACAGAATCTATCCAGTAATGTGTGGGGAAATGTTTTATTCAACTTCTACTGGATTAGCTTTACTTTAAAATCCTCAGGGACGCCGAGTGCAGACACAACACGACCATGTTTAAAGTCAGATGTCTGATGATCTTTTTGCATCTGTTGGCCTATTTCCTTCTCCCAACTGCTCACTTTCCCCCTCATTGACCCCACGAACACGACATTAATCTGCGACTGCTTTTGCTTTCTGTCTTTCCAGTTCACCTGCAGATCCTGCTGGCCGTGGGTCTGGCTGTGTTCTGCTACTGCCTGGTTCTCGGCTGCGTCCTTTGCTATCGCAGAAGGAAGAGCGTTTCGTCGGCGGACAAGGAGGCCGCTTTCCTGTCTCCTCATCCCGCCGAGAGGGTGACCGTGACCGTGACTCCGTCGGCGTGCACCCAGCCGGTCAAGCAGCAGTACGAGGAGCTGGACGGCGACGTGCTGGAGTTCCCTTCCTCTAAAAGCACCTCTTCTCCCTCCGAGGATGACCTCACCGCCCTGCCCTTTGACCACAGCCCGACCAGACCGGCCGAGCGGGTGCCGTCTCCCGGGTCTTCCTTCCCGATGCGGCGCCTCAGCACCCCGGCGGTCCCCTGCTCATCCAACAAGCCTCCGCGTCACGGCAGAGCCTCCCTGCCCTCCCTCACTAAGCTGGGCCTGGTGTCCAGGTCCCGTCGGGCGATGGGTCGCCGCAGCACCGTGAGCGGCGAAAGTTTCCTTTACGCCGAGAGCAGTCGCCTGACTGCCGGTGCTGCCAGCGCTCCCGCCCAGCAGGGGGAGTCCTATCTCTCTCAGTACGGCTCCAACTCTCTCTCCAGCTCCTCCAAGCCGGCTCCCCTCCTTCACTTCTCGCTGCTCTTCTCCTCGGCCCGTGGCACCCTGATGGTCGACGTCCTGGGGCTCTCGGGGGCCAGCCGAAGGCGCGCCGGTGTGTTTGTCCGGGCCAGCCTCCCTCCCCTCTGCCCCACCCCTCAGCAGATTGCCTCTCGGCGCGGCAGCCTCAGCCCGGACCTCCACAGCGAGAGCTTCGTGCTGCAGGTGGGCTCCGTGGAAGAGCTGCGCGGCTGCACCTTGAGACTCGCTGTCTACAGCAGGGACTTCTCTGGCCTGCGGGAGGCCGCCCTGGGGCTGGTGGAGCTGCCCTGTGAGCAGATGGATCTGGAGCCTGACACCACCAGCACCTACACCAGGAAGCTCAGCCCGACCAAAAGCAAGCTGAAAAAGGTATACGGTGATTGCGTGGTTTCATTTATTTGATACGCAATCAAGCAAAGAGTGCAGTGAAACAAACATTAGTCAAAGCTGTGGTGGTCTTCTGACTCAAACCCAAGTAGGACCTGGCCGTCAGCAGCTGGACCTGAGCCCAAACAGCCCGTTGAACCAAGTAGTGTAGTCAACGCAAGAATGAGCATTTGTCTATGAGCTGCTCACAATTTGCTTTAAGGCCACAAAAATCACTCAGTGCCATTCTGGACCAAACCACAACACCTAATTGATTAAATACAAGTCATCTCTTCACTCCTAGCCTATAGTTAGAACTTGAATTCAGAACTGCAATGCGCACAGCGAGCACAAAGATCTGGCGAACACTCACTCACTCGCCATCTACCCGACCAGCATTTTAAAAGCTCACGATCCACAGTCATATCTAGTTGGTTCGATCTGAGATTCATGTTCGAATGTTCCCATCTTTATGCTAAGCTAAGCTACCTAACCCTAACCCTATGGATCATCTGTTGTGACCACATTCTAACGCGGAAGTGCCTTAACCGTGCATTACTTCTCGTGGCCATCAGGAGGCGACTCTTTGAAGTCTTTTCCCTGCATTCCCAGTTAGAGTAAAATAAAGCAGCGTATGCTTTAGGGCAGCGGCCCCCAACCTTTTTTGCACCACAGATGGTTTTGTGTCAGACAATGTTTTCATGGACCGGCCTTCGCGGTGTAGGCGATAAATATGACATCATAAATATGATGTAATAAAATGATATGACCGGCATGCAGTGTATGTATCGAGTCATTTGATTGGCTAGCTAAAGATGTGGCTTGTGTTTCTTATGTCATGGGGCTTTTTCTCAGGTTCTTTTGGGTCTTGTTCGATACACTCAAGATTTGGCCCGGACCGTAATTGAAATGGTAGTGGTTCAGTCATGTCTTTGAGTCTTTGAGACGTGGTTAAAAGCAGTGTGGACCATGGGCTTCGTGTGCGTCTGTGTGTATGTGTGTGTGTGTGTGTGTGTGTGTGTGTCTGTGGATAGTGTAACTACCTTTCGGGGCACTGAGTGTATGCGCAGCTCTCCCTGGACGTACGACGTGATTTCTTTCGAAAATCGTTTTAACAAACTCTGCAACGGATAGGAAACTACGCACGCATGCCTATGAATGGCGCCTATCATGTTTTATCCATGAAGGAATGTAGCGTCTAATCAGCTCTCCCATTAGCCGTTTGTTTTCCACTGTTGTTATATGGTGACATTGTTGTATGGCGACTGCAGAGCAAACAAGCAGAGTGCAGCAAATTGGCAGCGCGCCCACGCCGTGCCCTCCGCAGTCCTGTTGAAACGCTGCCAGAGGGCATTAATATCTGCGTTTGAAGGGAGGAGGGTCCTGTTGTTTCAGCGGACATTACTCAGTCAGTCAGATTTTTGTCAGACATGTTTTACTGTGTGCTTGGCACATTTATGTTTCACAAATGTGAAAATCAGAGTCAGATGTGCTTATCGCTGTCTCCTCTAACGTCCACGTATGGTTCATCCACACACACACACACACACACACACACACACACACACCTTACCCTACGTCTTTCTCAATGAAGGCAGCGGCCAGGCGTGAGTGACTGTGTGGATGTGGAGCAGGAGGCTGCTGTGGAGGAGCTAGAGGGCGCCACAGGGACCCCGTCTCTTAACGTTGGCCCGTTCTGGATCGACAGTGACGCACCGGGTTTTGTACTCGGCGTAATGGGACCAGGTCGGAGGATTAATGATTATCCGTCTGCGTTGCCTCCCTCGCTACGTTCTCGCAGGCTCTTTATTCATCATATAGCATTCTCTGCAAATGGCCCCAAAGCTCAGCTTTCTATTCTCATTCACTTTGGCGCCACACAATTTGGAGTGGTGCTTTAAATTCGTCAAATTGGCTTATTCCAGCTGGTGGTTTTGTACACCCACAAAACAACAGCACTGCTTTGGCTCGTTTGACTGGCAAGGTGAAAAGAAAGCTGGAGTTTGATACTTAACACAATCATTTCCCATTACAGCGAGTCCCCAAACTCAAGCCTCATATACCATCAAGCTTTATGGCTGATCTGATAGCAGAGAGTTGCCTTTAATTTATCCAACAGTCTGAGAGCACCATGGGCATCCCATTCATCACTATTCTGGCTCTGGTTTTGTCTCCAGCACCTCCTGAGAAAAATATCTGGATCTGGATGTTAGTTTTCTTCACCAGCTCTGATTTCATAGTGAGCCAACACTATCGTACTAACGTACTGGCCGGGGGATTGAGTTTTCTTTAACGTAATGAGAACATTTTATTAGCTATTATATCTGGAAAGTAGTGAATGTTAATACTCAACATATGTTCACTGTCAATGTATTTCAGTTGTACAATACACAGACTAATTATTCAACCAGTATGTTAATAAGGCACTGGCAGCACTTGGTGACCGCCAAAATCAACACAAAAATAAAGTTCCTCATAGTAGCTTTAATGAAGGACAGAGTTGCCGTGGTAATTTCTGATTTGTCAATCAAATCACCGTTTCGTGAAGATCCATCAAGTTTTTCAAACAAGTATCCGAGTAAACAGATGTAATCATGTTGAGGTGTAACACCTCCATTCGTCCGGTACACAGTGTGTGAAGTGACGGCTGAATGTGAGCGTGATGAATGTGAGCCGTCTCCCAGAACGACACCAAAATGAATGTTGAAAATGTTTCAGGTTTCACGATTAGAACGCTGCCTCCAAACCAGCTCGCCATCAGCTGAAACTTGACATCCCTAAGAACCAAACACATCTTGCCATAGCTGTGGGGTTTGTTTGACATCCCTCCTTGTAAGTGTGAGTGTCTGAGGGCGAAGTGACAGTGACAGACCGAGGCAGTGAACCGAAACTCACTTGTTGGATGAAACCGCCTTCGCACTCTGCTGCCCGGCCTCATGAAGGCTGCTGGCGGGCTCAGCCTGCTGCAAGCGGGCCGGTGACTCACCGCACCCCAAACAATGCAAGCGGATGAGATGTGACATGAAATCGGAAGCAAATTATCATCATACGTGTACATTCGCTATTACCCAGAGTGCCTTAGTGCATGGATGTCTGTATATGGGATGGGTGGTGGAATTGACAACGCAATGCTTGACCCTGACAGCTACGTGATATAACCATATTACATGTCAACTGTAAGTGACTTCAGCCCAGCTGAGCTCCTCAGGCAGCTCAATCCAAGATGCATCAAGTAAAACATATTTTAGTTGTATTCTTCAGGTGAAGAGAAACTGATTCAAGTTGAACTGTAGAAACATATTCATGAGGTTGGGGTTTTAAGTGCTTTACAGCGTGAATCCGCTCCATTCTCTTCGTTTCTTTCCTTCCGGGTCATTCTCTGCCTCCCAAAGGATGATTCCAACCAATGTTCCATCTGCTGAGTAAAAGACATTTTTTTCCCCTTTTTTTTGCCTTCATTTTTGTATAACTATCTCTCCTTCCCCCCCTCAGAGTGCGAGCTCCCAGGAGACATTGGGTCGCAGGAAGAGCTCGGTGTGTGTGCCGCGGGCTTTGGGCCAGCTGTTCATCCTGCTGCAGTACCAGACGCCGGCCCAGCGCGTCAAGGTGATGGTCCGAAAAGCTGAGAATCTGGCCAAGCTCACACGGATCCCAGGAGCTGCAGGTAGAAATGGGCTGTTCGTCATTGACTTGTGTATGTAACAACTATTTGGAGAAGGGAATAGTAGTAACGCTACTTCTGTATTTGCTTCAGTACAACTGTCAAACATGTACTAGTTTATCAGAATTTAACGTTGTTTTGTCCTTAATTCTTTGGACACTATGAGACAACAGAAACCAGCTAAAACACAATACATATCATCTCTTTTAAGTTGCTACAACAGTAGTCATGTGATAAATTTTTTATATAAAAACACTCTATCTGCACTTTAAGAGCTGACTCGTATTTTGAAGGGGAAAAAACTTAAATTACAGCTTCTTTCCACTGGCCGTCACTCTGATGAACAATTAATCAGACACCTCCATCTGCTCCATCTGCACTGTTTTTTTACTACTGTTGTCTTTAATGTATTTTTTTATATTTATCTTGTTTACTGTATATTGTGTATAAGTACAAAGAGCTAAGTGAAAACTGAGTCAAATTCCATGTATGTGTAAACTTACATGACCATTCAAGCTGATTCTGATTCTGAATTAATTCATTATTCAATTTATTTGAACCCTTTCTCAGTTGACTTTTCAAACATTTGCATACAGCTATAAAATCCCTAAGTTCCTGCCTGCAAATACTGTCACTAAACTCTTACTGCAAGCTGCTCTCATGGTCCCACAAACCTCCGTCTGTGTTCTCCTCTACTGCCTCAGCCACAGTCAGACAGACCGGATCCCTGATTGGCTTGAAGTATAATCAGATTAGGACCCGATCAGCTCGTTGTCATTTCCCTTCCTGTCTGTATCGTATCTCACTGCATCTGATTTAAAGCTCTGCTTCGATGATGCTGGTGAGGAGAGGAGGCAGCAGTAGGAAAACAACTTTCATGTTCTGGTTTCCCGCACTTAAAGGGACAGTTGGAGGCTACGTGGTCAGTCATTTGTAAATTTCAGGAGGAAATTGTTCCTGAAATCTGTCCAAATACATTCTGTTTGCAGATACGTGACTCTTGTGTCTGACAATGTAACGTTGCTTTTTAAATTGAGTATTACACCCTAACATTTGCATGTTAGTATGGACACACGAGGGAAATCCTATTCTGCAATGATGATGATGATGATGCAGATCACGAACAGTGACAGTGGGTAAGGGTTCGGAGACAGTAGGTCAACATGTGTAGGCCTTTTCATGGGGAGGGCCAACAACCCAACACATTACATGACACTGACTTAGAGTCATTAACACCAACAACAACCAGAAATGTTGACTTTTACAGCTCCTTTGTATATGTATTTGTTGAACCATCTAAATATGACGTGAAAATAAATCTGAAATGAATGAAACTAAATCATGACCGTGCATGTATTTCCTTCCCGACAGACCACTACGTTGTCATCAACCTGCGTCAGGATGGGAAAATAATTGGTACCAAGGAGACCAAAGGGGCCAGCGGTCCGAACCCCGTCTGGAACGCCCCATTCCTGTTCGACCTGCCCTCTGGTGACATCACTCAGCTGCCATTGGTGCTTGAGTTTATCGTCATGCAGGTAAATAATGCAGTGTCAAATAACGCAGCTTGGTCAGTGGCACTGAGCTTCAAACTATGGCGCTCTAAGTACCCCTCTAGCGTCCGTCTTGCATGCGTCAGTGACCACGACGTGTCAATGTACGCTCGTACGTGCATGGTGTCTTTTCAAAATGAACTTCTGTCTGCACAGGAAGTTCGGTTTAGGCAACACAACCACTTAGTTAGGTTAAGGAAAAGAGTTTGACAGACTAATGCCTACATTTCGTCACCTTCCTAAAATTATGGCCAATAGTCATTTTTTGACAAAAATGATTTTCTTGCCTAAATCATCTCCTCATGTCAAGAGTGTGACTTAGGCCATTTTACAAGCTTTTCAACATGGCAGTTTGAAGCTAGCATTTAAGATAGCAATTTAGTTAGCATTTTTGTCAATGAAAATCTCACTCGAACATAATATTAGTAATCATAACATAATTTGACCGGTATTACAGGATGCCCGTTGTGCCCATGGCCCTGATTACATTTGGTCAAGTTTTTTGTGTTTTCTGAAAAACCTGAAAAAATGACCATTATTTTAGGAAAGTGACGGTTTGTGAAATGAGCGTTGGTGTCAGACGCCAAGGAGCACTGACTAAGCTGCATTATTAGGAGTGAAAACTGGTTTTATATTCATTACATATCAAACAGCGACATGCAGTTCTCTGTTCATATGCTGGCATATCGGTAACTGACCATCTTCATAGTCGTTCAAGTCAGCTATCTCTCATATCCACAGGGTCGTCTCTACACCAAGAGCAGCATTCTGGGTCGTGTGTCGATTGGCGGCGATCCGTCAGCGGCAGGACAAGGACACTGGAAGGAAATGTGCAGTCGTGGGCAAATTGAGACGGCTCGCTGGCACACCATCCAATCAGATGTGCTGCAGGACTGATTGACAGACTGACTGTCCACTCCGCCGCCCAGTGAGGGAAACACTGAGAGCTGGAGTTGGATGGGAATAACATGCGATTGGGGTGCACACGCTTCAAAGTATTTCCTTTTACTTTCAGGGTCCATTGTTGATTTTTGTTTTTTTTGGGTAGCTTTGGCTTTGATAGATGTCCACGTCATGACGCAACAGCTCGTGTAATGAATTCATTAACTGATCATGCTGCTTTAGGAAGAGACAAATATCCAAATGGTCCATGAGTATCTGCAGAGCTTTAGAGAGAGAAGCCCTGAACACCGTATGGAGCAGGGATGAGCGGCAGCTTCCTCCATATCAACAGTATTCTGTATCCCGGCATTGCCTTTGTGATTGTTTCCACTGTGACTTCTTGTAACTGTAGTCTGTATAACTGTGTCATTCTGGTTTTATGCAGCTTGCGCTGATGTTGTGTTGCTCTTTGTACTGTGCCAAGAGGCCGCACATGTTAATGTTACGGAGCGTCTGGTCGCCATTCGTGGTTTTGCTGTGGTGTAATACTGTGCCAGTATGTGTCTACACCCAGGACTGTAAACACCTCTTCTTGAGAATATGTACGAGGCCATTAAAGCCTGATGGATTATGGTTTTTCAGAGGATTTTCTCAGTTTTGCTCCATTCCGAATCCACACTTCCAAGGTTTCAAGACTTCAACTAGAGAGAGTTGCCACTTTATTCAACAGTAAGACAAGACCCACTTTGTAATTTCTCTGCTGTGTTGCAGTGCAACATGAGGCCTTTGCTCGCCAATTGATTTCGGCCAAGCAGCAGCAGCTTTATTGAGTGTCAAGCACTACTCTTACACAGCGGCTCTCTTGCTATTGCCGTTTATTATTGAACACAATCTGCTGCAGTGAATCCATGGAGAATACAAATGAAATTGATTGCATGATGACTTTAGCATATTTTGTCTGCAGTCGATGAAACACTGTAAAATAATGAAATAGATGCGGTCTACTTGCACAGTAAATATTAGCTAGTCAAGCAAAGCTGAATTAAGTCGGATTACTAAAACAATTACAATAGTTGGAAGATAAATAATACTATTTGACACATTATTACGCTATAATTGTTGGGCTCAAGCAGACGTCTGTCTGGCCTTTTATTGTCAACGTTAAAAACACTTTGTTGACTTGTAGCCACGACCGAAAGCATATCCTACTTCATCCTCTATTTCACTCTAAATTGGACCATACGTCACTAAATCTTCATAAAACTTTCATTTCCTTATTTGAAAAATGTGACGGCCGCTCAACTGATTAGTAGCACGTCACACTAGGGAGCTACAGGATCCACAGTGTGGAGCCGCCAATTCAAAATACTCACCATCAGGCAACAGATGTTTGACGCCCACAGACGCCATAGTCATTGATGGAATGATGCTGCTTAGCAAACAATTAAAAAAGCTTTGAAAACCGTGATGATGACGTCACAGAGAGACAAGTGCTGGAGCAACTAATGCGTTTTAGACTTCAAACAGTCATTATGGCGATTTTATGGGAACATCTTCCACTTCAGTCAATAAACGTAAACTATATGAGCACAGAGAGAGAGCGTCACTAGTCTTGCTGCTCTGATTACTAGCGCAATAAAAATGTTGTTTTAATGCAGAATGACCCTTTTAATTCCAATTCATATCCCCGAGACAGATGTAGACCTTCCCCCTGCCGTCAAATCATCTGGTCCCAGTGGAGACTTTGTGCCAACTGAATGCCTCGAGACTTTTCGTCATTGTTTCCTGCTCACAGTGGACGAAAGCCCTCTGATAGTTATAAATATCCATACGGTGTTCTTACGTCATATCGGATCACCAAACAAATGTGACGACTGCCACATACACACACACAGTAACAGTACACACACTAATGCACACACCCACACAAAAAGGTCACGGCTCGAGTCCTTCCAGGTTGGAAAACCATGGCGATGTGTAAAAAGTGGAAATGTATATCTCATGGGCCCAGTTGGATGGAAAACACAATCTCACACTTAATTACACTCGTCCTCTGCCTTCTTTCCTCACGGCTCCTTTCTTCACTTCTGTCCATGAAGGTCTATGGAAAGCTCCAGATTACTCAAGTGTAATGTAATAGGTGTATTTTGTATACCCAACCTAAAATAGCAGCTTAATAAATACACTGTTATATCTGTAACTTTGCAATACTGACTGGATCCATTGACTTTGAGTGAATATTTACCAAGATGCTTCTGGGAATCCCTTTAACATGAAAGCACAGAATACTGCACATCCTGTTTAGTGTAAATATGAAATGAAATTCCCGGCATGCGGCTGTGAAGCGTTTGATACAGACATGCCTCTTTTTCCTCCGTCCTCTGATCTGACCTCCCATGCTGGGTGGAGATGCTTCAAAGCAACTAAGAGGAGAATATGGGACTATATGTGCTTTTTAGCACACGGAGTGGGATTCACAAGGATCCTTAAGTGCTGCTGTCTAATAAATCACCCGTCAAATGGAATGCAATTAATAGATTTAATAAGAATTTCCGATGCTTTATTGATCAGTTATAAGCAATTATTACAACAAATGCCTGTAGCTGGATTTTAACCCTGCTTCAGCAGGTTACTTTAGCTTCTTTAGCTCTTTAGAACATTATCCATCAAGTAGCCTTCCAATGGGCCATTTTACCTCTGCAGAGCATCTCCACCACAATCCGTTAATATCATTTTTAAACTTCAATTACAAACTGGATTATAGGGATAGACAAATAAACATGTATTTTTCTGAAGCTTTTTTTATTACTGGCACTTCAAACCAACTTCCACTGTTTATTTGCAGCTGGAGCATTTACTCAATTTTGTCTTGAAGGTGGGTTCAAATACAAGTAGTATCATTATCATTAATTTAGTTTAAATCAATATTATTAGAACTTTTTCTGATGGCTTATTATTAAACCACACTCCTTGCTATTGATAACTATATTAACACATGTCATTGCAGAATTGATGGTTTCCTAAATTACTTTCAGTCACATGTATGAACAGAAAAAGCGTGCCTTGTACACCAACTTTCACTATTTCATCAAGCTGCTCATTATTGTCTCACATATTATACTATGCTCAACCGGACCGAATGAGTTTCAGAGGAAACAGGTGCTGCGTAACGCGACACAGTGAGCCACGAATCAGTGATGTAAAATAAAACCAGCAGGACAGCGAGTGGGCTGGACTCTGTGCAAAGATGGAAAATGAAGCAGGAGCGAACTCTGTCCGGTCCAGGAAGCAGCAGCAGCCCCTGACTCACGGCCCTGTCGGCTTTTTTGGGAGTATTGATCCACACGTCTGTAGAGACTCTGAAACACGGCATGCATCACACTGACAAAGTTGCATCCATTTGTGTGACGGCTACACTGGTGGCTTGTGTGGGAAACTATCTGGTGGTGGAACATTAGCATAGAAACTATCATTGTTAACCATTAAATCTGGCTAATGATTTTGGAGCTAATGATCTCCAGCCGTATGGCGTCTCCACATCCTCCGCACACCGGTGACTCACTCCTTTAGTCTTGCGCTGCTTCAGTTGCCTTTACTACACCCATGGTCTGACATTTACTCCCACGTCACTGTGCACCTGCTTTGCTCCGAGGAGATTTCTGATTTGGGTTAGAGGGGACGTGTCCTGCACGCTTAATTGGATGCTGAGACGTCCCACATGCTCGGACCAACTGTTTTCTAGTGCAGCAATGACAACATCCCACACACTGCCTCACCACATATGATGACAATATATAACTATGGAAACAATATCTATTTATTATTATTCATGTCCTTGTGTTGCACCCAATCTGGGCCACATGTATTGATGTGTGTATCAGACAGGTCACGCTGGCTGGATGTTGATCAATTATCTCCGAAACTAAGTGAAGTCTCAAGTGTTGTAGTTGCTTCATCAGGAAGTTGGTCATATCTTCTGGGATCTGTTTCAAAATTGTCCGAATTTAATTCATATTTTTGAAAGGATTTGGAATTGATTAGGAAACTAGTTTTACCGGAGCTGATGGTGGAAGTCTCTATGGAGTCCATCCCCCCAGGAGGAGTGCCAGGATTTGAAACAGTGGTGAAATGGCAAATTACTCTAATTTTTGGGTCAGTAATGTGATGCCATGGGGTCCAAAAAGACTATTTCTCATAGACTTATATTGTGAAATACAAGAGCCTTGTAATTTTTCCGGCAAATAAACTTCCCAGTAAACACACCTAATTGGCCTTCATTTAAATCAGTAGGTCCCAAAAGTCGTAAATGCACTAAATCCAGAGTTAAAGGAAATGCTCCTGCGCTTCTCGACGGGCCGTGTGGAAAACCACCGGAACACCCGGGTCATTTTTATACTCGGAAGTAAAAAAATGTTTTGCTTCACTTTAAAAAAAAGAAATTCGGCATCGATGACTGTTTTCGACCGCCGGTGTATGGGGGCAGACAGCAGCTCATGCGCAGATTCACTTCATCATCGGACTAGCTGGAGTAACATGTCAGGTTCAAAAGTCACAAAAAAGAATGAGAGTGTATTACCTGCTCTCACACAGAAGGAAACAAAGTCCAAGTGCACCAAAGTGATGATATCCACAGTTCTGGGGAATAGAACAGCAACGATATAAGTCAACTGATGAAGGACATCCATCCTCAAAATATATCTTACCATCAAACATGTATAAGAGCAACGGATATTAGATCTGCTTTTTGAATAACATATAATATTAAATAAAACTTGCATTATTCATCTTTACAGTAATTAATAAAGTGCCGTGTAGTGTCTTTATTCGTGTTTTAATGACTTCCTGGCCCCACTGGGAAAACAATGAAACTCTGACCATGATTTCTAGTGAAACTGCTTGAAGGTCGCCCTCTTGTGGATCTCTGAGGTAAAGCATCTGCTGGCTGAAACTGACTGCTGTTAGAATCAGGTCACTTCAGCACAAGTCAAACACACACACACACACACACACACACACACACACACGCACACAATGTACACGATGACTAGGAGGCGGTGGAACAAATAGCATCAAAGGCCTGGCTGTCACCCTGCATCTCCAGGTGAAAGCTGCTGTCTCCACCTCAGTAACACAATAACAGCACATCAGGCTGCATTCGGTCAAAAGAAACACGCCCGCCATGCCGCTCTTTGAAGGCAAAGTCCTGCACGTGATTTAAAAAAAAATCCCCTGTGTGCGTGTGTGCGTGAATGCATATGGGTGCTACGATCAAGACTATGTGTGTGTGTCGGCCCTCACATCTGGATCCCGGTGGAGGATCAGAGAGCCACAGCGTCGCCTGTATTCAAACTTTCTGTGACCATGATTAATGAACGCTCCGTCACGATTAGACCAGCTTTCATGCCCTCTTGAGCCGGCTCAGAAGTTTAACCCCTCAGGCTCAGGTTGCTCTGGGCCCCGAAATCACAGCAGGGTCAGAGGTCTCCAGCCCATCGGCACCGGATCAAATGGATCGAAGAAGACAGGGACGCCCTTCAGGTTGCTGGGAGTGTTGAACTCACCATACAACCACATGTGGACCAAATTAATCATAAATGAGATCTCGTCCTGTACAAAAAATAAAGCAAAACCCTCCCCAGCTTTATGATATGATTTTCTTTACACCCTTTCCCGAAGAAGACACTCTCCAAAAAAGAAAATATGACTGTAATAAATAGGTACAATTCGTTTAGCCGTGAATTACTTAAGATGAGGAAGATTTTGGAATGGAGCACTTTACACCATTTAGTAGTAAACTGCCGGTTGCACTGTTTAATTCCAAATATTAGAAATAACAATGAATTGCATTTGATTATGTTGTAGCCTGATATCTTTAACAGTAATCCCAATCATTTCCATGCAGTCCCTCCATGAGTTATTTTCCTCACCAGTTGTGTACATGTTATATTCCTTAATGAGCAGCAATGATTCAGAATATAAAGTTGCACGTGAGTCTAAAAGAGGGGGATGGTTTTAACGTGCCTGCCAACATCATTACCTTTAGGCAGAAGCTGATGAAACAAACCAAAGATGGTGCTTGAGAAAAGGGAACAGGTGTTCCACTACGTTGTAAACTGGTGCACAAATCTCCGCCACAACAAGCTGCCCCTGCGGAGCGTTCAGCGGGACGGCGTGGTGCGGGACTGCAGCTGCAGGCGAGGGCCGGCGAGCGCTACAATGAAGATGTGTTGAAGACCGCGAGGCCCAAATATTCCCGAGCAGCTGGACTCAGTGTGCCTCTCCCGTCTCCGTGTAAACAACGGGCCGAGCGACGCTAAGCAAAAACACATGCGGCTCGTTTCTATTCAAACTATTCCCATTGTTGTGTTTGCTGACAGGCCCTTCTGCACGAAGCACATGTTTGAACCTTTGACGGGTTTGAGGATGCTGTGAAGTTTCAATAGTGGACAACTTCAGACCACTCAAGGGTCCACGCTTCATGGGCTGGAGCCTCATCCGTGTTTTTTTTTTGTAAAAGCAATACAGTTTGATGGCAAAATCTGTTAAATTCAATGATTTTTCCTGAAAAGAAACACACGTTTCCCAAGAAGTGAAGAAAAGCATCACAACCACACAGCCTTTCACAATATTTCTCCACTTTTTTTTTCACAACTGTTAGTTTCACAAGTAAAACATGTGAATATACATATATATATATATATATATATATATATATATATATATATATAAGCGCAAGGACTCAACACAAATAGAAGTTAAAATGACCCAAATTGGGTTTAAATGCTTTGCTCGAAGGTACAACTGCAGTATTTGTTGACAGGAATGTAAATGGACCCGTACTTGTATTTCGCTTTTCTCGTCTTCCGACCACTCAAAGCGCTTTAACACTACATGACATCATTCACCCATTCACACACTGAGCTACCATGCAAGGTCCCCATCAGATTATCAACCATTAATACACCGTAGGCGCAGCTACGGGAGACATTTAGGGTTAAGTGTCTTGCTCAAGGACATATCCACATGGGCTGGCAGAGCCGGGGATCGAACCTCCGATCCTCTGATTGAGGTACCACCACTGAGCCTCAGTCTCCCCGTGCAAACTGTTCATCCTGTGGAAGAAAGGAAAAGTTGAAGTTACTGAATACAACACTTATGTTTTACTAATTAAAATGTTGCTCCTCACTTCATGCTACTCTTTGATATACACTTTTTTAATTAAAATACCAGTTTTTCAGCAATCATAGAATCTCCAGAGAGCATCAGATCCCAGGGAGCAACCGTTCACTGTGACAGAAGAGACAAAGGAGAGCGATAACGTCAAAGGATGGATGTGTTGGTCTCGTGAACACATGATGTTTCCCTCTATGAGCCAGGATGCTGTCCTCATCCTGACAGCTATTGCAGACCCTCCCAGCCTGCAGCCTCTCGCCGCGCTGCGTCACCTCGGCTCTGTTCGCCTGCCAAGGGAAATAAATAAATAGGAGTAAACCAATAATGGAAGTCAGATGATTATGTGACAATGATGTTACGGGATATGTGTCCCCGGCTAAACATGTGATGCACAGACGGTCCGCTCTGGGACTTTCTAAACGTCTTCATGCTTTGTGAAAAGAAAGAGAAGACAAAGCATTAGCAGTATCTGATAGCTGTAAACATTACGACATCCGGTCTGTAAGGGCTCGGTCATGTGCTGCCGACTATCCCTCGCTGGGTTTTGAATTCAATGAAAAGGTTCATGTTTCAGCCAATACATCCGACACAATACGTTCTTAATTTGGAGTCTGGGATCAAAGGCATGGCACAATGTGTTTGTGACACACACTGATGTCTGACACAGAGAGGCTCAGAGCCAAAGAGTTTAAATAGTTCTGGATCAATCAGGCACTTAGTGTGACCGACTTTGTGTCTATTGTCGTGACTCTGTCCCTGTGGACCTGAAAGAGTTCGTCCCAGATCCTATTAACCCCTTTGCTCCTTATCAACCTCTTTACTGCCTTCGCTCTACATCACGGTGGGAGGTGGACAGGGATGCAGACCACACAGCTGTGCCTATTCATTAGCACACACACACACACACACACACACACACACACACACACACACACACACACACACGCACGCACACACTCATATAAGTATATGGTTGCACATTAAAATACACATAGTGGCTATCTATATGCATGGATGTATCGGTGCAAAGACAGACACAGCCTTGACACACTCAGACATTCAACTAATGCAGGTACAGTCAAAGCTGCGCAAACACACACACACACACACACACACACACACACACACACACACACACACACAGCTGACTTTTTCTCATCCGAGGTGCTAAACTCTCATAAACAGCCCTTTCTGTGATGTTTATGTTCATGTCATTAACTTATTATGTCATTGACAGACCATAAAAATACTTTATGTTCTCCTTTTCTCTGCTATCGGACATAAAGAACCTTCTTGGTACCGCTGCTGTAAATCTTGTAAAAAAAAAAAAAAAGGGAAAAGGAGAAGTTCTTTAATACGAAATTAGCTGTATCTATTATTCTCATATAAAACATACCCAACAACAGAGGATATCAGAATATTACACAAAGCAGTTTTTAACAGAATGAAATAAAGTGTCCTCTGCTAGAAGGGACTCGAGAGCACACAATTGTGTTTTCCTCACTGGAAAGATACTTTATCACGTTTTATCAACCATAGATGCATCCAAGAGGGAACTTCAAACATGGGGGAACCGGAATGGGGCAGAATTAAACTTTTACAAACACCCAACTACTCATTTGCCATTTTCATTGGCCTGAATAGACTAGAATTCATTCCATCTGCAAGAATGTTTCTGCCTCTCTTTTCTTGAATGGAAACAGCCATTCACAGACTGTGCAGCCCAGTTAAACGTTACTTTGAAAATACAAAATCGTTCACAGAATTGACTGGAGATCATGATTTCACAATGTTTTAAAAGTATCCAATGGGTCCTCGTGTTTTTCTTGCCCTCCTCAGTACAGAGGTAGATTATGTTGTGTTATAAAGCCTCCACTGTTTCCACTGTGCACCCAGTAACCGATGGTTACCTCCACTCTGCAGTAGACTCGCTCATGATCAGATGGTTCAGATCAATGGGATCAAATGCTTTTAATTCAAATCTGCTTTCTCAAATCATTGTTTGTTAGTGACACAACTTCCTGGGTACATTTTACCGTGCTGACGACTTTCACAAACTGCACATTTACAGGACACGGTAAAGACCGTCGAATAGTAAAACAAACATTTGCACAGAGCAATTAGAAGACTTTACCACATGAAGTTTGCCCCCATCTGCTCCTGCTTACTGCAACATTTACGGCGTTGAAAATCACCACTTCCCAGCCATTTCCAGACTGCCTGCTCCGTAGAATAAAGCCCGTCTTGTTTGGAACCGCAGAATTTATTTGTTGCCTGAAGTCCAATTTGTTCGGCATTTGTTTATATTGCATCTCACAAATATAAGATGGGCCCTCGGTGCCTCTGTCAGGTCTCTGAGCTTTGACCTGTAAGTCTGCACGCAGGGACAAGTAGTGGTCCTCATAAAGGAAATTATGGAACACGTTTTTATTAAGGTCAGTGACCACAGGAACACTGCTGGTCTGTCTTTTGTTTTCAGCGTGGATATTCTTCCAGCAAGGCGAGGAGGAGGAAATTGTAAAACAACATAGTTTCAAACCGAACACTTTGATTGGCCAAAGACGTGTTTGACTCATACTTATAATTCCTCATAAACAGAGCTGGTGTTGCTTTATAAACAAGAACGTAGCCAGGACTCCCTGGAATATCCCTACTTAGGATATTTGTGATTAGAGAGGCTCAATGTATGCTTATATGTGAAGTGATTAAAACAAAAGTAATGTACCATTGGAGTATTGCAATATTGAAGGTTGTGATACCTCCTCTTCACTGAATAGGGTTAAACTAGTAAGGACTTCAGGTTTCTGGTGATGATCCGTTTGCATGTCCTGTTTCCTGTCAGTCCTCAAGTGCAAAAAGACAGCACCAGTTCAAATAACAATTTAGCCTTGGTCTCCAAAAAAGTAAACTCTTCTTAACACTTTCTGTAATGAGTACAAGTATAATTAAGTAGAGTGTGTTATTTGTTCAAACACTTATTCTAATAATAATGATGATATAATAATATAACTTTCATACAACATTGTTAACAAAGTGCTTTAAAATCATTAAAAACAAATACAAAACTGTTAAATAATCAATAAAAACAGATGTCAAACACTGAGTGACAAGTGAGTCTTCAGCCGCTTTTTGAAGGCGGCAACAGAGGCCACAGAACGAGCGCCAACAGAGCATTGAAAGGCTCGGTCACCCTTTGCTTTAAGTGGAGTGCGAGGCACGCCCAGTGGGTGCTGGTCAGAAGACAATGTGACTCACTGGTGATGTCGAGAGGGAGCAGGTCAGACTCACACAGGTGCCTGATCACGCAGGGCTCTATGTGGGAACAACTAAAACCTTTAAGTGAGTCCTGAAGTTGATGGGAAGCCAATGTGAAGAAGAAGAGCCGAGTGTGATGTGAGTCGTCCTGTCGTTAGTGGACCTCGCCAATAGCTTTGAAGCAGCGCAGACGGTTCAGAGATGATGTGAAAGTGTGTATGATCCTCTCAGGATGAACCTGAAGTTTACTATTGTTCCAAATGTTCATCTTTCTTAGTGTGCAGCTGCTAGCTTCTTATTTTTTTACCTTTTCTTGTCACTTTGATTGTGTCTGATATACTTCATTTACTCAGAAGGTATTCTTTGCTGAGACAGTGATGCAATACTATATATATACATTATAGTGTGCAGCTGTGTATAATTCATATTGTGGGTGCCACTTGTTTCTCTATGCCATGTCTAACACATACACACACACATACATACATACACATGCTAACATCAGGGTGGTAGCAAGACCTCACATACAGGGAATAAGATGTAGTGCGCAGCGCTAATTAGAATTGCATGTCCTCGTTATTCATCCAGCCGATCTGATTAGCTCTGGGTTCCCTAAGCACGGTGTCCATTTAATCAAAGCGTGGCGGTTCCCGTGGCCGGCCTGGAGCTGGCGGGACAGTGAGCAGACGGCTCAGTGTGTAACTACAGAGAAGAACTGGCCCCGTTAGTGGCCCTGAGTCTGGCTCCCTTTGGGACAACGTCACCTCCAGAGTCAGTTAAGATGTCGAATATTTCTCTGCAGGGTGACGGAGTGATGGATAATCCGGTCCTTTCCATTGTGTGTGTTCTACCACCACCTCTGTGTGTGATTTACAGCGTGCAGGAATGTTTGTCCCGGGCCTCACAGCCGCGTCGGGCTCGGTGCAGCCTGACTGCGCAGCCTGGTTCCCGGCGAGGGTTTTCTCATTATCGTCTCCAGAGCTGTTTAATTCGCTGTTCCACAGAGGAGATTTACACATTTTCCCCATTCAGCTCCCCACTTCATGCTGGCAGGGCGTAAAGTCAAAGAGAATAGAGTTCCAACCCCACGCACCGCTGGTCATATATCTGACTTTTGTCTGCATGTGGTCTCGTTTAGCTGAAGTGGGAGATCACTGCCAGGCGCAGGGCTCTGATTCCTACTGTGACAGCGCCTGCTGGAAATGAAACGCGATCACACACTATGTTACATTTGGTTGTGGACTTTCAAAAGTCCTGTAGTGCTTTAGGATCAAGTGTTCAACCTACATTATGATGCTGACGTAAATAACCTTTCCTCCCTCTCTGATCTACAATGTTCGTTGTATAGGTCAGTGACACTAGTCGGCATGGGGGCCTTTACCTGTACGCGCAGAAGAGTTGTCACGGCACTTTAAAGTCACACACTCTGTTCCCTTGTGGCCCTGATGCTGCTGATCTGCAGGCCTGACCGCAGGACCTGCCCAGCGTGTGGAGGAAGAAAGAAAAAAGAAGGTCCGTCCTCTCCCACAGCTTGTAATCCCTCCCGTCCAAGGAGGTCACGGCCGCGTCGGGAGGCATTCCAGACACGGCCCCCGCTCCTACCCCATTAAACCGACCGCTGAACACACACAAAGCGTGAGCTCTCTCCGCCTGGCCGGGTCACGGTGCTACTGCGACGGGATCCCCCTCTGGCCCGACTGATTGGGCTGTAGTTGCGGGTTTACCCACCTGAATCAGTTTACACAGCTTTTCAGTTCTCATACACCCTCCCACTGAGCCGGGACAAGCCCTTACACTCACATTAAGCACCCGCGCCATGACTGATGGAGGTCACGCATGGGACAGGAGGTTTTTATACAATGTAAAAGATTAATTCCCTCCCAATTTCAAAAGGCGATATAATACCGTATGTAAATCATTAGGGAGTGTTTGTACTGTTGAAAGTTGAAGTTCCTTAGTAACGTCGTTCGGCTTTCTCTCAGTCGAGAGTTGAAATCTTTTCTCACTGACGAGTGACGTCTCACTGCTGTGGTGTTTCTTCCTTCTGTAAGACATTGTGACATGATTTACCTCAAATATTGTCTTGATAAGGGCTGAATTTATTTTTGTTAATGTATTCAGGCGAGGTAGATATTGTTATTGCTCATGCCTAAAGGATTAGTTTTGGAAAATCGGCCTCTTCACATCCTTTGCGGCAGTTAGATGAGACGTTTGCTAGCTCTCTTGTGTTTATCGTATGCTAAATGTGAGGCTCCAGCCGGTAGCTGGTTAGCTTAGTTTTGCATATAGAGTGAATAAAGGCTAACAGCTAACTTGTCTCTGTCTTAAGGTAACAAAATCCACCTTCCAGCACCTCTAAATCTCAATATTAACGGTGCCAGCCAGTCCAGGAAGTCCATCTTCCTGCCCAAGAAATAGTCTCACACATAACAGCCCGGTGCACCCAACCTGTCAATGTTGTACTTAGGGTTTCGTACAGATTAAACAAATGTTGATATATTAATTTGTGAGAGTTAGTGGTGCTGGCAGGCAGATTTTGCTACGAATGGACAGAACCAGGTCAGCTTTCCCCTCTGTTTCAAGACCGAATGCTTTTATTTTCACTGTCACTTCAGGAACACTCGTTCTCTCATTTGTAACTCCCAGGCGTATTTCCACTTTGTCCTTAATAAACTCTACTATACAGAACCACACACATAAAGAGCATCACCATTACATCACAGCCCATTGTCTCACCTGTGATAACACAATGCTCTGAGATTGAGCTATCTTGTACCCTGTCCCCAGAATCAAACTCTCGGTTGTTGCTCTTTTATAGGCTACTTCATCACGTCATCATCCGCCGAGCAGGGCCAGATCCATCCCAGCTGACACAGCTTCAGCACATGGCTCAGGGACACATGTGCTGTGGTCTGAGTAGCGCCAGAGCCGGACTTGCTCGTGAGCGTCTGTGTTTTCAGCTGCTGACTGCTGGGCGCACCTGTGAGAGCGAAAGGAACTCCGCCTCTCAAAGCCTCCACAGTATAAATCATAGAAGCTTGTGCAGGTACAGTCGGGGTAGGGCAGGATTCAAAGGGGGTGATTATGGCAATTTATCTCCACCATTACCTCATAAATGAACATTTCAGCAATTGTTTTCATTGGGATTGCATTTCACATTGAATATACAAAGAACTGAATATGTGTGCTAATCAGGAGGGTTGGACTCTGCCACCACTGTGGTATTACTCTTTAAAGGTGAATATGCATGAGGCAGTTGTAATTTCTACTTCAAAATACTACACTGTGATGCATTTTCTATCCAAAGCCAAAGGTCCACCACCTCAGCTGTCACCGACATGCACTCTGAAACCACCAAAGCGTCCTCTTCCTCATCTTTTATGTGCTACACTATCCTCCTTTTTAGAATCCAGGCCGTAGCTAACAAAGACATCGCCTTCTCTGGATATTGAGCATTTTCCCCTCATCATATTTCCTTTTCGTGCACTTTTTAATGCTCAAAAATCAAGTTTCATGTCGATTTCCCCATGCGCTCTCATTCTGATTGGTTTACTATTCCTTGCATGCTCAGAAAGAAGCCGAGGAGACAGTATTTCATGATTCATAGTGCTTGCTATGCTGCAGACAAATCATGGGGAAACTGATTGATTGTCGTTTGACAGTTCTAGGAAATTTGTGTGAATGATTCACATGTATTTCACCTTTGTTCGACATAGCGAACCTGCAGGAAGGAAGTATTAAAAACATTATATTTTCCAAAAGAGACCTGCTTTTTAAACCGAAAATCAGATGTTGAACAGCAGTTGGAAGGCGGGAGGCCGAAGTAAACCCAAAAACATTTTTTCCATTGGCTGCGCCACATCTCTAGAGCTTTTTATAAGCAGGGAAGAACTCTACTTCTTCCAGTTTGAATTTCATGAAACAATGAGAGGTGATGCCGCTGTGCTTTTAGGTTCATACCAGGTCCCTGTGGCCCATGTTCGTGTGAGAACTGTGAGTCTGCAATACATGACACCTTGACCTCACCTCCTGCTTAAAATGAAGCAATGAGACCCGGTGAAGCCATGTAAACGTAGCGGTCCGTTGGTTGTTAAAGAACAGGCATTTCTAAATCATTGGGCTGTCTGTGGTAATAAAAAAACACGAAATTGACAGAAATGATGACGGAACGAAACACATGCAAAAAAACACAAGCCAAGAATTTGTCCAAAGGTCAGCCAAATGTCAATTTATTAACTTTTGTCTCTGCTAAACATAAACCAACACCAAATCCTTTGAGTGCAACGTGCAAGTCGTATTCCAAAAGAGGTTTTCCCTCCTCGTGATCAGTGCCGACGCTGATGGATCGCTTCTGTGTCACTTGGCTCCAACAGTCAGGTGTTTAGTGTGATAAGAGAGGCGTGCGGCGCTCATGTTTCCGAAACCCCCTTAGTTTCTGTGCAACAGAACGACAATAAAAGCAGAACTGCAGCAGAATGAAAACTTTGGCCAAGTTTGCTTCACACGTACGTCTCCTTGTCAGTATTGTATTGACAAGCAGTGCTGGATGGTTGTGTTGCTGATGGCAGCGAAAGACCATTAGCTATGAATAAATCACAGAGATGAAAAATAGGTTACAGAGATCAGATTTTTCCTCCGAGTACACTTGTAAAAATAAGTTATCTCTGTGACGGAGATGTTGATATCGTTGCCAACAGAGACTGGGAAACGTTACTTTGTCCAATGTGCAGATAGTGACAGACCGCAGGACGAAAAGCATTGTGGAGAAATATAATTACGCATTTTCTAACTCTGAGCCTTTGTTTTTTCTCATTGTGTAAGATCACAAATATGTCTTTGATGTGCATGTGGTTCATTGGACTAAATATCAATAAATGCCAAGAATGATGAAAGTGCGTGCAGTATCATATTGAACATTGTGCAATGTCTGCAGTGTATAAGACGGCTTCTTACTTTGTGAAAGGGAACACCAGCTCTTAAAATGACTGACAACTGAAGGAAAGGATGGAGGTTTGAGAGTCTATTCAAAGTAGAAAGAAATAATTAAAGCATAGCGATTTTAAAAAGGAGAAAGACGCAATACTTCAAGCTTATCGGAGTCAAAGGTTAAAGACTGCAGTGTGTAAAAAGGGACTGCTGGACATGCTGGGAGCGGATACATGCTGAGTTTCGTACGAGTGAAGGTCATGCAGTGGGTGAGATGGATTCATCACGTCCTCCAGCTGAGGGATTGCAGCTTCGTTCCCGTTGGGGCAGCGCCTTGTTTGATGATCTCAACTTGCACCAAAACCAGCGTGAGGTCATCCGCTAGCATACTTGCGTGGGTCGGTACTTTAAACTGATAACCGAGCTTTGATGCCTCTCCACCATGCGTCTTGTTTCCAATAAGACAGAGAGGAGCCTCTCCGCCCAGATACAACAACAACAACAACAACAACACAACAACAACATATTGTACATGCAAATAATGTGTAACTCCTGTACCTCCTCCTGCCGCCCAGGCTCATGCCAGTTCCAGGTTGTCCAGATAATGAACTTCCACTTGCTCGGACTCATCTGAAAGAAGATACTCAAGAAATAAGGCTTCTAGAGAGGAGAACGTCTTCCACATACTCAACACAGATACTATCATCAAGGGAGACAACACTCATCCCTGAAGTGCATACTCTCCTCCAGTTGTGGCTGCTTGGTACAAGCTGGTGTTCCACAAGTAAAAGAATGTGTGATCTTATTGTCATTTAACGCACACACTGCCACCAGGTGGGATACGGCCTTTGGCACCACGTTATACAACATCACTTTAATTTCGTGCCCGTTGCTGTGGGTGTTTGTTTGTTTGTGTGTGTTTTATTCAGTCAATCATTCCAATATAATACAATATTCTATATAATATACAAAACAGAAAGACTGAAAAGGTATAGGTAGAAGCAAAAATGCTTATATATTCCAATCCTAAATTATTATTATCAATTAAATCAGATAATTAATTCGAAATAAAGAAAAAAATAATAATAATCTTCCATATACATAAATTTCATTCACACTTGTAACCCTCAAAAATTGTTTTATAAATAATCCTTTTGAAAACCAATAATGAGTTGACCATTCTTACATCCATTTTAGCGTTGTTCCATAATTTACCTCCTACAATAGAAATACATCTTCTTTTAATCCCTTTTTTAGCTTTTTGTACAATAAAGTTACAAACCTCTCTACCTGTGCCAATGCTTGCGACCTCCCCGGCAAAAACATGATTTAAATAAGCAAACCGGACTTTCACTAACAATTAGTGTGACTTTGTTTTTGTCGGTTTCTGCAATTGGAGGCCACGGACATGCAAAGGAGGGTTTGCGGAAACTACAGTAGTGATGTTGAGGAGTTGCCTGGCAAATTTCATCTTTTTTTAAAGGCATTTACTGGTCAGTCCTCCTGACTTACCACAAGATTCATATAGTTGAAAAGAGGCAAAATCACCACAAAGTTCGTGTGGCTTGCTACAATGAGGTGGTGGAGCCTTTTGCATGTCTGTGCCCGGGGCCCATTGTCTCATAATCCCTCTCTATATATATAATCCGTTATATAATACATTGCAAAGCCCTTCACTTGTGTCCCATAGAAGCTGAATGGGCAGCCTTCAGTGGGTCTTCCCCGTAAGAAAGGCTGTGTAAAGAAAGCTCATGTTTGGCAGAATGGTGCAGAAAATGGCTTGATTTCAATGGAGAAATCCACCCATGACATCAGCTGACCATGACCAAGCTGCTGCCTCGTAACTCAACTCCGATGAAACGCGCCAAACGGTTAATGGGTTAATACAGGCTAAAACATGCAAACATGCTCTGGTAGAAACCCAAAATACAAGTGTGGACCTGACAATTGGCATATTATGTGAACTTTAAAGTGCTGAGAAATGTAGTAGTTATAGATGATTTGTAGTAATTAGCATGAATATCGTATATTTCAAGCAAAGCGGTGCCCGTTTCATGCCAAAAGTTTAAAATCCCCTCTTCTTTGGAAAGTCAAAGATAGATATCTTGCCTTTTTAATGTGTTCCAAAATGTCTCAGTTTTATCCTCCATGGATGACATGAAGTTGGTTGCGATGCAGAATGCGGCCCCGGCCTTGAATGAAAAACACATTTCTCCAGCCTGATCATAAGCAGATAGACAAACACCAAATTAAAACCACAACCAGAGTAAACCAAGACAGGAGACTCTCCTTCGTGGGAACAAGAGAAAGCCGTGGCCTGTGTGGTCGTAATAATGAAGCAGAGGCCGCCATTGCAACAGCTGCCTTTTGCTGCGGTTCTTTTATAATGCTGCTATATGTTTTATGAATTCATTTGATTCTGGAGGGGAATGGAGCCAAAGGAGACAGAGCAGTTTAATTTGATGTGCTAGACCGAGTTACCGTGAGCATGCATGTACACAGTATGTGTGTAAGTGAGTGCATGTGTATTCCTAACATGATTCATTTGTGGTGAATAAAACCAGCTGTTTCTATTGAACGGTGGCCAAGAACCCCATGCACCGGGGGAATAGACGGAGAGTACAGAGTTCCCTAACATCGCCTTGACCATGCGCTGACCGGCGCGCTGTGCTTTCCAACTGAGGGGACTGTTGGTCAGACCTGATCTCTGAACACCAGAAGAGACGTTTATTTCTTCTGAGGAATCATCCGAAAATCCTGCAATGCAACTAACTGGCAACCGAGACGCCCTGAAACAAATATCATATCCAGGGACAATGAATGTTTTCATTCCATAGGGACTTATGTTATGTGTGATACTCAGATACGTGTTCCTACTTTATGCCATAGAAAACTAATAAACACAATGAATACATACACTTAGTGTTCTGTGGGGATTTAAGTGTAATATGGCACTAATGTTTATTACGAAGTTCTGTAGGCAAAAGGTTGACTCTCCAATTTGGCTCTGATTTCATTCAATCACTCACGCTCTAATTTGTATTAATATTCTGTCAAGCCGAGGATCAATAAATACTAATAAAGCATCTTAACTGGCAAGTGAAGACAGTTTCAGTCCCCAGTCAATTGAAAGACCTGTGAATGTGACAAGAGAAATGACAAATGTTCTTCTCAGCGCAAATAAAAATAAACTAACAGTCAACATGGTTCGCATGATTATTAATGTCTTTAACGGCGAGATGCTAAGATTGCAATTCATCATAATGTGAAAATAAACATTCTGCACATGGTGTGCTGGGTTAACCAGATAGCAGGATGTGTGGTTCAACTTAGAAAGACAAACTCACAGCTCAATAATCAGGCTGCCATTGCGAATGTGATTAAAAACACACAACTGACTATTAGAGAACTGGCCTCTATTGGAGGTTTTAAATCACTTTTCTTCTTCTATTTTTAAGTCCTCCTCCCTTGCCCTTTCGCCTATTTTCCAAACCATACTTGAAAGATAAGTGAGTTAGGAGAAGGTTTATCTTGTTTCTTTCAAAACTTGCATTTTTGAAAGTCTTTGCATCATAAAACAAAACAGACAATCCATTCACACTGAATACACATCAGCAGGAACTCCAGTGCAGTCCAATCACAGCAACCAGGGCTAATTATTTGTATGAAAGTTTCATATTTTTTTAATCTAAAGTGCATGAAACGAAGCAGATCATGAACATCACACAGTAAATGATCTGCAAATTGATTGGCTGTGCATTTGAAAACACGCGCTGAGCTCTGGGCGCGCCCTAGATTACTTCTTCCTTCTCGGATCCCATGGTTCCAAAAGCCTTTTGCGTGTGGACCCTACTCCAAATGTTGTCTCATCTCACGTCACGTATTTGTTATTGCTATGACAACAGCCCGATGTTTTCTACATTTTGCAAATATCTGGCCCCAAAATATGGGAAGCGGTTGGGTGTTAAGAAATAAATTGCACTGTGAGTCTGTGGCTGCTTGGAACAAGTCATTTTCATATAATAATTTTGCCGATGACGCTCACATTTACATATCTGTATCATGAAATGATGGTGGTCGGTGTTGGAGAGGAAAGAAAGAAGCTTCTCATCCTGACTGTCTGTCATTGAATCACAATGGATTCTGTTCTTTTAAACGTCTGTCAGACTCGGTGTGTCTTTATGTCTTTCTAAAAGGCTGTCAGACAGGAGTCCTTACAAAGAAGGCATCTCACCAATTGTCAAATATATGCATTGAATTCCAGTCTGTTCTGCTCCTTTTTAAAACACTTAGTGGTTTGGGACCAAAATACATCTTGGATCATCTGCTACCGCAACAACAGACGCAGCCAATGGTCTGGTTGTTCCCAAAAATGAGACCCAAACGTGGTGAAGCTGCTTTTAGCTGCTCTGCTGCACATACTTGGAACTTCAGGAAGACGGTTATCATTGTTAAAACCAAAAGGTGAGAATGTTTTCCGATGTTTTTCACTCAATTTCGGGACAATATGCTGCTATTTCATTGTTATTGTGTTTTCTTGATGTTTTCTTTGTTTATCATTTCGTTTGCAATTTGATTCTCCTTTGGCAGTTAGTTTGTTTTGGTGTCAGTGTAATACCTTCAGAAAAGCCCTTGTGTATCACATGTGGTGCTTTGATTGTTAGGTAAAAATGATATTGTTATCTTTTTGACATACTTTGCATTAGTCCAACCTATTTCTGGAATTATGTATTTGTATTAGACATATTAATGTAAATCACCTTAAAAAAGACACAGCATCCAATAGCGCCCCCTAATGCCCGATGCTAGCTCACTGTGACGTCATGAAACTCAATTATGAAACGTGTTAATGACATTTTCAAAATGTCATCAGTATATATTTGGAGGTAATTGTGTGACGAGGGGGCTTTATTTAACTGATTTTGTCATTATCATAATTATTGTTGTTGTTGTTGTGATAATCATTATTATGATGCCTACGTCATCACCACCAATGGGCTGTGCGGGTGTCTCCTCAGTCTCTTCTTTAAAGGCAGGAATGTAAATCCAGAGGGATTAGTGCGAACACTCTGGGCTGTAAACCCTTCACTTGCTCTCCAAGGGGTCTCTGCCTCGGTGCGTAAAGCTGGGACGCACTGCGCAGCGCTTATTATCCCACTGGCTCCATGTGCGGCACCTCTGCGGGATACTCGACGAGGATTTCTCATATTTTTAATACCACAACCCGCGCG
The DNA here is from genome assembly GCF_910589615.1 of Taurulus bubalis. NCBI lineage: Eukaryota > Metazoa > Chordata > Actinopteri > Perciformes > Cottidae > Taurulus > Taurulus bubalis. The sequence goes on from NC_136592.1 coordinate 4,839,049, forward strand.
CGTCACTGACAGATGAAAACGTTGTGCGTTTTGCCGATGTGAAAGGCGCGTTTTCCCCTGGAACGGAGCATCTGTCCCGGAGCGCAGAGAGGACATGGGTCAACTTTATGGTGCGACTCTTTTACCATTTGGCGCAATCTGTGTGGTTTTCCTGTGGGAATCTGGTGCCAGCTCCATCAGGGCGACGCTTGCAGTCGACACCTCGAGGTAAGCCGCATGGACCTGATTAGAGGATCCTAAAATGTCTTGATCTTCTGTGAATGCACGAGTGCTGATGAAGCCATGTCAACCTCATCCATAATAAAGTTAATCAGGCATGTAATGGTTTACAAATGTCGGTTCTGTATGACGCAAAACTCCGACAAACTTAAGAAAAAACATTGATTGAAGTTGTTTCTTCCAACATGAGCCACCACATCTGAATAACAGTTTACTGACGTGCTTTCAGAGGTTAATGGGAGATTACAGCTCCATAAATGTCTTGTGAACAACCACTCTTCTCACGTTACTTGTTTGTTTCGACTCCTAATTTAAACTCACCCGTATACAAGTGGCTCCCTTGTTAGGTTAGCGCACAGTGCCAAAAGCCATAATAGAGTTTAGTCTGTGTTTTATTGGTTTGTGCTCTTTACGACATACTGTGAGCAGGCTGTCAAAGAGGAGAGACCCCTGGATGAACCGCTGCAGCGCGTCTCATCTAATGCGATTTTCAGGGAAATGCACAGACAAAAAAGGCAAAGGGAAACTCCAAATGGTTGGAATCGGTCGCGGTGCATGGAGCCAAATGTTACTTGTGCTAAGACAAAACATGACAGATGCTATTAAGGTGCCTGGACACATGGGTCAGGAGGTGAGGAAAGGATGTGAGTGGAACACGCACCCGAAATTCTGAGGAGAGGAATAAAACTGCTGATAATAAGACAACAGCTTTATTGTGTTTTATGTAAGCTTATGCACAACCTGTCCACTTTAACAGTAGAAAGGTAAAGAAATGTACAGTGTAAACTCACGCTTTAATAAAGTGATTGATGGACCTCCAACTGGAGTACATTACTGTGTCAAAGCCTTTAAGACTCTTCGCATTACTTAGCTGAGACTCTGTATGACGACACTGTTATATTCACATTGACCATGTATCACATCAGACAAGTAGCTTTTTGTTCTTTTAAATTCCCAGTTTGTATTTAATGTCACTTTCTTTAACTGTTCATAATTATAAATATGGGGGAACCCTGGTGGCCTATCGGGGTTATGGGACCGACCATAAATCACAATATGGAGGACAAAATGTGTCTAAGTATTAATAAATAATTAAAGAAATAAAGACAAATACAAAAATAGAAAGAAATAAAAGTTGTTTTGTATGTTATCGACTATTATCAGACGGGATGAGTGAACATATAAAGGGGTTATATGCACTGTAACAAGTTTCTGTAGTTTTCACAGTAATATTACTGTATACTGGCCATATTCTTACTGTAGAACTCCTATACAGCATGTTGCTGTAGATCTGCAATGCATCACGGTCAAAATTCATTCCCGGGTGAATCTTACTGTAAATAAATGTTGCTGTAACTCACAATACAGTAGTAACTGTTGCTGTGAATCACAATACAGTAATTTTGAGCGGGAATACACCATAATCCGTTTTAACATTATTTTCAACACAGGTTAGGTTTAGCTGTCACTCAGACAGAGGGGAAGCGACATTGTATTTCCTCCGTTGTGTTACACAAAAGATGACAGTAATTATAACGCCGTGTGCCGATGGACACTTATTCTCTCGACCACGGAGAGGAAGGAGAGGCTTCTCAACATTTTGGAGCAAGAGCTACAACATTTCTGACCAAAGTCCACTTCAACTTCAGCAACAGCAAGGTAACGAAGCTCATTATTATTCCTTCATATTTCCTTTTTGCCAGCAATTTGCAAATGTACATTAATTACAGCACAATGACAGCACAGTCTTCTCAAGTAAAGTCACCGTGTAACGCTGCGTGACTTTAAGAGGGAAGTAGAGACACTTTCCTGCACTAGTAAGCTAACGTTAGTGTTACTAATATTACCAAAACATAGTATTTGCCCTTTATATTGTGATATAAATCATTTGACTTCATATAGTTGATACATGGCATGCGTTTAGTGTAACGTGTAAATTAATTAGAATCATTTATGTGTGACGCCGTCGTCGTGTGTGTATGTGTGTGTGTATGTGTGTGTGTGTATGTGTTGCTGCGCGTTAGCTAAGGCTAGCGCCACGGAGAGGTTTTGACTCTTTTCTCTCTTGCTAGCTACCGTGCGGCACAACGTGACGTGGGTAACGTTACCGAGCACCACTGAAGGTGAACCAGAACTACACAACAGGTCAGGTAAGACTTTCACACAGCACAACATGGCGTGTGTTTTCTGAGCTAACTCTACAGGGCAGACTGCACCAGCTGGTATAACGTTGATACGTTGCTGCTAGCAACTCCCTCCTGTCGTGTTCGGGTCTAATCCGACCGATATGCAACTTTAATCAATCATACATATTGTGTTTTACATCTGATTGCCTCAAGACCTTATGATATCCTCCACACTAGACATTTAAACATACAATTGCTGATCATATCCCCCCCTCTCTCACACACACACACACACACACACACACACACAGACACACACACACACACACACATAGAAAGTTGTACACATTTCAAACTTCAAACCATAAAAGCAGGTGTTTGTTATGGAACCATCTCTATTCTGCTTCATGTGCCCGTCCCCCCACCTGAACCACACCTTCCAGACTAAACAATGCTTATCTTCTCACTTTGTCACTTTCCCCCTACATATTCTTTCATGTCTCTCCTAATAAATACGGTACTATTGTCTGTTTATTGTGTGTTGCAGGAAACCTCCACCAGGCTGATGTTGAGGCCCAGGTGTCTCTACTGAGCCTCAAGCCTCACCATGTTGGTGAGATCCCAGTACCAGTTAAAACACCACATAGGCTGACATCGTCATAGTAGAAACATATTGTGGTATTTCTAATGGGAATCGGTAAACAATGTCTCTCTGTCCTTCCACTGCAGGGAAGAGGACTCCTGCCCAGGAAGAGACTCCAGTTCATGAAGAGACTCAGTTCATGAAGAGACTCAGTTCATGAAGAGACTCAGTTCAGGAAGAGACTCAGTTCAGGAAGAGACTCAGTTCATGAAGAGACTCAGTTCAGGAAGAGACTCAGTTCATGAAGAGACTCAGTTCATGAAGAGACTCCAGTTCAGGAAGAGACTCAGTTCATGTAGAGACTCAGTTCAGGAAGAGACTCAGTTCATGTAGAGACTCCAGTTCATAAAGAGACTCCAGTTCAGGAAGAGACTCCAGTTCAGGAAGAGACTCAGTTCATGTAGAGACTCAGTTCAGGAAGAGACTCAGTTCATGTAGAGACTCAGTTCAGGAAGAGACTCAGTTCATGAAGAGACTCCAGTTCAGGAAGAGACTCAGTTCATGTAGAGACTCAGTTCAGGAAGAGACTCAGTTCATGAAGAGACTCAGTTCATGAAGAGACTCCAGTTCAGGAAGAGACTCAGTTCATGTAGAGACTCAGTTCAGGAAGAGACTCAGTTCATGTAGAGACTCCAGTTCATAAAGAGACTCCAGTTCAGGAAGAGACTCCAGTTCAGGAAGAGACTCAGTTCATGTAGAGACTCAGTTCAGGAAGAGACTCAGTTCATGTAGAGACTCAGTTCAGGAAGAGACTCAGTTCATGAAGAGACTCCAGTTCAGGAAGAGACTCAGTTCATGTAGAGACTCAGTTCAGGAAGAGACTCAGTTCATGTAGAGACTCCAGTTCATAAAGAGACTCCAGTTCAGGAAGAGACTCCAGTTCATGAAGAGACTCAGTTCATGAAGAGACTCCAGTTCATGAAGAGACTCCAGTTCAGGAAGAGACTCAGTTCATGAAGAGACTCCAGTTCATGAAGAGACTCAGTTCAGGAAGAGACTCAGTTCAGGAAGAGACTCCAGTTCATGTAGAGACTCCAGTTCATGAAGAGACTCCAGTTCATGAAGAGACTCCAGTTCAGGAAGAGACTCAGTTCATGTAGAGACTCAGTTCAGGAAGAGACTCAGTTCATGTAGAGACTCCAGTTCATGAAGAGACTCCAGTTCATGAAGAGACTCCAGTTCAGGAAGAGACTCAGTTCAGGAAGAGACTCAGTTCATGAAGAGACTCCAGTTCAGGAAGAGACTCCAGTTCAGGAAGAGACTCAGTTCAGGAAGAGACTCAGTTCATGAAGAGACTCAGTTCAGGAAGAGACTCAGTTCAGGAAGAGACTCAGTTCATGGAGAGACTCCAGTTCATGAAGAGACTCAGTTCATGTAGAGACTCAGTTCAGGAAGAGACTCAGTTCATGAAGAGACTCAGTTCATGTAGAGACTCAGTTCAGGAAGAGACTCAGTTCATGTAGAGACTCAGTTCATGAAGAGACTCAGTTCAGGAAGAGACTCAGTTCAGGAAGAGACTCAGTTCATGTAGAGACTCAGTTCATGAAGAGACTCCAGTTCATGTAGAGACTCAGTTCATGAAGAGACTCAGTTCATGAAGAGACTCAGTTCATGAAGAGACTCAGCTCAGGAAGAGACTCAGTTCAGGAAGAGACTCAGTTCATGAAGAGACTCAGTTCATGGAGAAGACGACCGTCCAGGGAGAGGATTCAGTTCAATACAGTAAAGTCAGTCATGGACTTTTTATTGTACTACAATAACTTGTTTCAGTTCAAATAGTTTTTATACTTTTCCCCCTTGACCTGAATATTTTATTGCTTCCAGTCCTTGAATTTGACTGTTTACTGTCAAATTACTTTAAAACATGTTTAAATTGTCATAGTAACTTGAAGAAAAAGGAACATTTAAAATGTTGTATGTTCAAGAATACCATAAAAAATGTTGTTGCTTACAAAACAATTTTTTTTACAAACTAAAAACAAAATGTAATGTTTCATTTAAAATGTTGAAATATTAAAATAAATGACTTTTGTTGAAAAAAAACTTTGTCTTCATTTTACAGTATGTAATTATTTTACAGTATTCATTTACAGTATTGAAATGAATACAGAGATACATGTTGCAGTAGTCTGGGATTTGCTGTAAACTGTACACGGTTACTGTGATGTACAGTACAAGTACAGTATTAGTATACACTACTGTAATAACAATGACGGTACTGGATTATTACTGTAAAAATGACTACAGTATACAGATACTGTGATTAATTTTACAGTAAGCATACTGTAAAATAGAATGCAGCTACTTACTTGCTAATTGCTGCCAGGAACTTGTGTGTATATTTCCACTGCAACCGGCATTGTTTTCTAGTATGCACATTTTTCTCCTTTTATTTCCATTTATTTCAGCATTTATCCATTTTTTCCAATTTATTCATCCATTCATTCATTCACCACAACGTTCACATGTTCAAGTCCAGCCCTGCACCTTTGTCACGCCCCCTGTTTCACGAGGACGTAAAGAGTGCCGGTCCATCGCACTCGTTTCCAATGTGTCTTTCTTTTCTCAGAGCGGAGTGTCCAGATGATAAGGTCGTGACCGTGGAGTATCCCTGTGTCCGAGCTGGGGGGAAGAACAGCACTTGTTTCAGGTAAGACTCCCAGATGATGTGTCTCCTGTCTAATAGGCCTGAGCCACGAAGCCTAACAGCAGGGAGTTACTACACTATACACTTATATTTTGGTATTCTGCCTTTTCCAGAACTGGTTTTTACTCAAGGACTGTTTGACAGGACAAGTGGCAGCTGATGCCTGTAGGGAGGGTTGAACCTGCGCCTTTGTTGGGGCCGTGGAACGAGTTCTGTAATCACTAAACCGCCCGCTGTGTCTTTCCCAGAACCAAACACAGTATATGCTTCTTTTGGAAACTGTATCACTTGGGAGAGTAATACAATAATTTCCTGAAGATCACCAGTCAGAGACTGAATGATGATTTTAATTAGTTAACCAACAGCAGTGACCCTTTAATAAGAAGTCAAGATTCTTTTGGGGGATTTGGTTTTAGTTTGTTAAAGAGCAACATTCTTTGGAAAAGAAGTAAATCATGTCATGAGAACAGTTGTTCCTTTACTTTACGTGTAATGCAGTTTTCCTCTGCTCTCCACTGACCTCCACCAGCTTTACTTTACTGTGACAGTAAAGCAGGATTTGAACTTGGACTTCCTCAGATGGGTCCAGAGCTGACACATTTTGGGAAGCCCCCCTCAGGGAGTTTGGCCTCCTTCATCATGTACAAAGTAGAAGTAGTGTGGCGGAAGATGATGTGATTAGTTATTATTATTGCACCGTATCCATTCAGGGGAAAACAGAGACTAGAGACGCATTAAAGTGATGACCAAAGTTTGGTTCAGCAATTGAATCTTCAGTGTTTTTGTAATTTAAATGAGGGCAAAAACAACAACCAAAAGGGTCAGTTTTTGAAAGGTATGAAATATTTCTTGAACAAATTGGTTCCTTTCTTGGGCTTCTTTCTTTATAAGAGGCTCCAGGGTTCCCATTTGTGAAAATATCCTTTGATAACATATCGTATGAGCGTCTCGAAACATAGGTTCAAGGAAATAGATCAATTCACTGCAGGCGCGGAGGCAGGTTGTGAGACCTTTAGCTCGTCATACATCATACACAACAGGAGAAAGTCAATGTAAATTGCTCATTCTGACGTGTAGATAACTTTCCTCTGAAGCCAAACATTGGCTGGATTTGGCTGTTGGCGTAAGAAGATCCTTTAATAAACGAGGCACCGGGCCTGGTGTGAGGCCAGACCATCTGATCTGTTTATTGTCGAGGTTCGACTGCAACAGCCTCTGCGTCTTCTTTTATTTCTGGCTCTGACATGGACCAGCGAGGAGCTGGAGGAGCTGGAGGAGGCGGATTAGAGGAGGTTGTGTTTTTCTTGCCGTGTTTCTCGAGGCTGTTCAGCACAGACCTGGACCAAAAAAAAAAAGATTTAACAAATAACTTTGGGGGCGACCAGATTGATCCATAGTGTCTGGACACAAATATCACTTTCAATGTAATTTCCACAAGAGAGCTATGTTACCAAGACAGGGCAGATGAAGCAGACAACGTTTATTTCCATCTTTTTTAGACGGACTTAAAGTTGAACTTTAGTTTTTCTGATGGATGTTGTATTTCTTACTGTTAGCGAGAACCGTTACGAAAGTAAAACAGCGATTTTCTCACGAGTTGAAAATGCCCTTGTACTACTTCAGCACATGTTTTACCCGCAAAGCTGTTTTGGATCACGGAAAGTAAATTCAATAAAACAATCTTCTTTTGGGGGGGGGTGACAGGCTGTATTTATTACTTCATGCGTCATATTCATGATCAGTACTTAAACACATCCGGAAGTTTGCCATGTCTACGTTTTTCCGTATTTCAGCAGGTCGGGTGTAACTGTCAGGAGTCGTGCGGTCGCACTGCATATATTTAATCATCTGTATGTCAAATTTAACCAACAGAATAACGGAAGAAGTCTGCACTGGTCCAGAGAGGCGTGCTAATAAAGGAATGAATGAACTTTGTAAACTTGAGTTGTTTTTGGTCTTCATCTCTAGTTTCAAGTCTCCTCCAATACATCATGATGTTCATTCAGTAAATGATATTCCCATTTAGAGTAAATCTGATGATACAGCAGGGTATATGCTGTAGTTGCTACCACAGCATCCTGTCAGTCAGGATAGAGGCATAGCGATGTGCATCCACCCACTCGTCCAAATATGGTCACAAAATCAAAGATGGCGACGGCCACAATTCGAAACGGTATTCAACGAACAAATGGTAGACGTCACGGTGGCTCCGTCCACTTATTATATACAGTCTATGCTGATAGAGGGTATGCTATGCTATGCTATGCTAAACACACCGTTTAATCAATTTCTTACACTTTTTCTTACACCGCTCTACGAACACTGCAACGCATGTGAAGAAATCCTAAACTTGACAGCCCCCATAGGTTCCTCTGCTCTGAATGAACAAATGAGGTTGAACTGTATTGACCCAGACCTGGTCAGTCCAACAGTATCATCTCTTCCCACAGCTCTGCCGCGTTCAGGCGGGCTGGACACTTTCCAATCATTTCTGGTTTTCTTCTCTTATTTCTTCACCTGGCACCACTCTCTCATGTTCAAATAATCTGGGAAAGGGAGATATGTCTGCACTTTTAAATTGAAGATGGCATGTTAACCATTTGGAAAAAGTCACACCTTCCCAAAGAAAGCGGGCTGTCAAAACAGTGAAGCAAATGATGGTACTTAAAAGTACTTATGGCACTTACCATCACTTACCATGAGGCGATGCAATTTAACGAAAAGGACAACAGTGATATTTAAGAAGCATTATAAACCATTTCTTATGATGATTCATGTGTCTCTAAAGAAACTGTTTTCAAACCTGTGTCAGTGTGATTGTCTCTACTATTGTGCAATGTAATGTCTCACAGCGGTTTGCGGTGTTGTTGCCGAAAGTAAATCGTCACGGCTCCCACCAGCTAAACAAAGTCCTTGCCGGCCGCAGGACTCCTTCTCCTCCACTGCCTTTTTGTTTTGATTTTATTTTTACATCAAACCAGCTCGATCTCTCCATTCCTATTGTTTTGGCCGTTTTGCGTTCTCACTCTGTCTTCCCCGGAGGTCAGGTCTCAGCCGTGCCAATCCAAACACGCACGGTTCGTACCCAGGTCCGGAGTGATGCGAGCGTTTATGAGTCTGTGTGAGTTGCGTCTGTATTGTCTGTGCTGGCAGCTACAGCCGGTTTATGATGATGAGGGTTGATTTGCTGCTGCTTTCTGAGCCCTCTCTCTCTAAACACTCTCAGCTGTGGAGTCCAGTCTGACAGGACCGATGGGCTCCACTAAACTGTAAACCGTTCCTTCAGTTGATTGGCATGTTGTTCTGGTTTACGTGCCCCGCGCGGCTCATTACTGCAGCAGATAACACCCATGGTATCGCGCTACTTGCTCAGATTAAAGTAAGGGACGATGGTAGATTTTTATTGCTTCCATACTTTAAGCTTCTTTTGTCGTTACAATGATCCATCTCTCCCACTGGGGTCGACATAGTTTTGTATTCCATAATACAACATAAGTTCATCAGCACCGATCGTCTGTTTCTGCAGCGGCGTCTCACAGAGGGAAGGGTTTCTCACTAAATGCTTCTTCTTTTACGGAATTCATTTCACCAGAATTTGGTGTTTTTATAAGTAGGAGTAAAGGCTGGAGCTGAAAAGTATTATTTACATCAGAGCAAACGCGCTAGTTTCCAGCACCTGAACGAATCCCCGAACCGCAGTGCTCACTGGGATTAGCAGCATCTCAAGTATTCATTGTGCATCCCCGCCAAGCTGAAGCAAGCTGGAAGCGTAGCGCCACACATGGAAGTTGTAAGTGGAAGTGTTATGGTGGAGAATCCTTCAAATGTACATGTTTCACCTGATGTAGCCCTCACAGAAAGATGAAAGGATTCGCTGCTTTTCTTTGTTTTAGATGAGAGTAAACTGAACATCTTGGGGTTCTAGACTGATTTTAAGAGGAAAAAACTCACTTGAAATCCCCACAAGCTTTAGACAATTTTGTGTGGCTCATTTCACTAATCCTATATAGATTAATCGATTAAGGTGATCAATTCCAAATGGATCAATCTAGGATGAAAATAACCACAAGTTGCAGCCCTAAAATGATTCAAAGGTGTGATGACGCAGACTCTATGGTATCTGCTCTACAATCTGTGCCAATACAAAAAGAAAAGTTGCGGATCCAGAAGCTGTCATCACTTCAGACGATGCTTGAGAGAGAAAGTGGTCTCCTACCACATATTGTAACACTGAATTTGTTTCCTCGATTCCTGTTTCCTCGCATTTCTCAAGTGCATCTCCTCTTTCTCGCGCCTTAAGTGAGCCAACCAAGTGAAGACAGTTACTGAATTAGCACCGCGTGACCACATTCTTCCCACTTCTCCTTTAATTTCTTCCACAAACGCATACCTAAGTTCAGAGCATGCGGTCGGATGAAAACAGATTCAAAACTGTTTTTAAAAGAGAAAGAGAGAGAGAAAAAAGGAATGTTGCAATCTGTGTTTCTTGACTTTGCTTACAGAAATATCTCAAGGCTGAGTCACACAGACTTTGGTCATTTTGGCCTCTGAAGCTCCAATGTGGGGGTCTCTGATATCACACTGTTGGCCCCTTACACACATTTTTGCTTTCAAATTCACCATTCATGTGTTGTAGATGAGGTGATCACTCACTTTCCACGCATACAGATGGCCTGACTATATCAGCATCACTAAACATTGGCGCTCTTCATTGCTGAATGCTTCTTTTGAGCCTGTTTGCGCTCGGCAGAGCTCCACTGGTCCAATGCATTATACCAGCTTTAATACCATTTTAACCACAACCACTTCCTTTCTTGACTCATTATACCATCCGTGCAGGGCTTGCCTCTGTGAACAAGTGATTGGGGGCTGACTGTCGAAGGCAGGAAGGCCTCTTTACAACTGGCATTCACATGCGTCTCGTACTTGGATTGTCTCCACATTAGATATACTGTAGCTGCATTCCCTCTATTCTGTTGCCAAACAGTTTGGGCGAGTCTATCTATGTGATTTCTACCCTTTAAAACGTTACGTGTGCATCTTGAATCCATGTTATTGGTCTTGGTCCATCCTGTGTTTCCTGGTTCAATGTGGATGAAACTTTGTCAGGCTATGTAGCTGTGTGGTTGAAAATCTCTTTCGATCATTCCAGGAATTAACACAAAATTGACAAAATACTGCTTTTATTTATTAGAATGTTACCCAATCCATGTATTGGTTATACAACGATTGATCAAATTGGAATCATGTGTGCAATTCTTTCCACATAACGCAATCCAGTTCAGAACCATTGTTACAAGCCGAGGCATAGCAAACCACAATTATACCAGAATAAGCTAAATCTAAACTTTCTCTGCAACTGAAGTGGTCTTCTCAGCCCAACCTCCAGATCGTGTTTCACCTCCAACTACAACAACCTCCACTAAACAAAAGTTCCTTTGGTGTCAGCATTGCAAATTGCAAGTTGCAGACGGAGACCTCTTGTTCTGAAAAGTGAAGCCAATGTGGAAGAGCCTTAAACTTGCATTCCTTCTAATGGCCAGCAGGGGTCGACTCCTCTGGTTGCAAAAATGTGTTTGATTGCATAGAAGTCTATGAGAAAATGACCCTACTTTTTGACTTTATGGTCTCAATCGCATCAAAACTTTATTTTCAACCAAGCCATCAGGCGTGTTCGAGGCGAGCCGGTCCTGTGCAGATCGCTTGTTCTGGACTTTTAGCCTCTGTGGTACCTGTAATTCACAGTTATATGATTTATGTGTTTTATGATACGTAATTAACAGTCTGATCACCCACCTAGGAGACAATGTTAACATCTGAAGACAGTAAAGTCTTACCAATGCAAACCCAGTAATATGCTGCCATGACTTTGTAAAGACCAAACTTGCTCTTGGGTTTCTTTTAGTCAGTGAACATTGTTGTTGACGTGACTCAGCGAGTTCAGATCTTTGCTGGTTTTAGTTGTTGAACTACACGGTTGGGGTTTGCTTGTTTCGCTAAGTGAACCACAGTGTTTGTTTTAGTGTTGGGTTGAGTTTGTGGGCCGCGGTTTTAGACTTTGCTTTGCGTTTTTTGCAATCTGTACAACTTCCTAAAGGGGGTTACTGAAGGTGAGTTATTTTGCTGATGGCTACACATCAGTTATTCCCTCTCTTTCCTTGAGAGCTAAATGTCTCTGCTCGTTATAAAGGCCACGCCGGCTCTCTCTGTATTCTGTGTCGGACATGAAGGCCTGTCACGACATCCCTGGAGAGTGGATACCAGTGGTTTTAAAGGTCATGCCAAGTCTATGTTTATAGCATAATTTGAACATCCTGCCAAACAAAAATTCTAATTTCTTTTGTTGTCTTTGTTCTAGAACAAGGCGGAAATGTTATAGACCTTGTTAACATGTTTGGAAACTCTGAAAGTGGTCTTCAAGAAGAGGTGTACATTCCCGACCGAAGCCCAACCCCAAACCCCCACCCACAGTTGCCGTGCTCGTCATACTAGAAACGTTAAAATTGTCCACTAATGAGACCCGACTGAGACCGACTCAGGTCCAGGTCTGGACTCCATCTCCTCTCAACTCTACGGCTTCTCTCTTTCTCATTGGACTCAACTTCTCAGTTTTGTCCGCAGAGACAGAAGCCAGGCCTCCGTCTAGTAGCCCGAGTATTAACGCCGGGGTTCAGGTCAGGTCAAATGAAATAAACAACAAGTTTCGTACATGCTAAGTGTTATTGTGGAGTTCGCGTAATCAAAGAGATTTGATGGTTGTTTGAGCTTTATGCTAACCAGCGAAGGTCAGCAAGGTTAGCGTTGAGAAATCGACCCTAACCTTGTCCTTGTCACAAATGATCACGTCTGGTACTTTTAGGGCAAAAGAAAATATGATGGGACACACTTAAATCTGTCTGGAGTTGCTCTTAGCACCAGCATCCTCTACTTGTGTCCTGCTAACTCCGTTGCTCCTCTTCGGACAGTAATGTCTAGTTGGAGCGGTATATGAGGCCACATGGGAGCATCTCCGGTGTCACGGTCCCTCTGAGAGTTTCAGCAGTTGAAATAACACAGACGGGAGACACAGAGTCTGCTAGCAGGGTGAATGATATCCTGACTTGATCCCGATTGAACGTTTAACGGGCCAATTTGCTGACTGACTGATTGACTCGCTGGGGTGATTGCTTAACATATTGACAGCTGTTGGCTCGGAGATCCAAGCTTGTGTTGTGTGTATTTTGTATGTGATGCATGTAGGGGGCTCCGTTTGTGTGAACTTTGCTCTTTGACGCCTTCAATGCATTCTTAAGATAAAGTAGGGTTATCGCATGAGTCTTAAGCTCCCTCTCATCTCCTTTGTTTCCTCTCTGGATTTACGGCAGTAGACTTGGCTCTCACCTCAACTCCGGAGCCCACGTGGTCTCTGCACATACTTGCTGTACGAACCCACACAAACAGACGTACTTGTGAAACCCCCGTGTTAGCAGTAGTGATGCATTGCCAAGTTGTAAAAAAAAAAAGGCCAGCTGAAAGCAGGACTCATTTAGAATGAAGTGCACAAACAAAAGAGTCATCAGCAGTTCAGAAAAAGAGCAACAGCACAGCAGATTAGATATAAAATAAAAGGAGCTATGCAGCTAAACAGACAATGTCACTGAGGCTAACAAGACACACGCAGAGTAAACTGGGGCGATAAAGACGTGGAAGACCCGGTTAATGAGGGAGAACATAATGTAGTATGGTGCTGTGATGGCTTTCTTCACTTCCTACCATCTTGAAGACTCTCATCATCAGCTTTCTAAATAACTCGGCAATTAACATTTATGAAAGATATTAAAAGCACCATGGCACCTATATAGGGTGAGGCGGACCTGAAACTTCTATTTTTGCTGTCTTTCAATCTTTATTTACTCTTAACCAGTAACATATATACTAATATTTACACATCTGAACACAAGCTCACATGGGTTGCCTTTATTATAACACCAACATTATTCAAATAGCCCTTTTGGTTGCAGAGATACACCCTTTTAAGTTTGGGTATGCTATTTTGCGCAGAATCCTAAAAAATGATACGATGCATTTCTGTCACATATAAATGAAAATGCAGATGCATTTCTTTCTTCGGTAGTAATCTGACACTTGAAACACAGAAAATTCAGAAGAAACTGTTGGAACAGGAGGAGAGATGGATATAAGAACAACTCTCTTAACACAGTCCAGATCCCCAGAACCAGCTCTTGGCCAAACCAAATCCATCTACTCTAGTTTCTCAACCTCAGCAGTTTGACTGTTAGGCACTTTGTAACTTGACGTGATATATAAAGATGGGTATCATTATTTTGAGCACAAAGCATACTTAAATGTACATGACAACTTGAAATATCTTTAATTGTCATGAGAATTTTGGGACCTATGAGAAAAGTTTGAGAGGCCTCGTATTATGCAAACGTCCCACGGCAAACCTTTGGGATTTTATCAGCTTGAAAGCACAAAAAGGAAACGCAGATTTAGGGAGACTAGTTTCTTCAAAGTGAATTGCTGTGGAGAAGCCAATATCACTCCATCTGATGTACTTTTGTTCGTAATGATCACATCTTTTTTTATTGGGCTGATCAGTGCTAACAAGGATCATTAAGCATATATCCTTATATCAGCTTATTTTTAAAACAACAAAAGGGTTGTTGAGGGCTCCTGGGCCATTCAAGAAGATAGTAGGCCAATTCTAAAACAACAAATCTGCCAAAATAAGCAGGAAAAACTACTGTAAGGTAGTAGATTTGGAAAAGCGAAAGTAAAGTAAAGGAGGGGGCTTTGGAAGCAAAGGTATTTGTTTGATCCAAACAAAATAAAGTTGCACCCTAGCAAGCCGAGTGCACTGCTCAGTGGGGTCTATGCCTGGAAAACCACATAAAAGTTTTTTGGGTTCCTTTTTTAAAAGAGCAAGATGGGGAAATCAGAGCAGGGAGTGTTTTCTCTCTCCTGCAAGTAGCTTCCCACTGTGATGTGACATGTGGTGAGATGCTGACTGAGGCTTCTCCTGCCGAATGTCAACTGCTGAGTAGACGTCGACGTTAAATTCACGCCCCCCTCAGATTCTTTCTTCCAGTCTTCTCTTTGAGTCCATTACTGTCACCCTTTTCTCTCTTTTCTCTCTTCTCCCACAGACTACACCTCGATCCATCCTGCCCATATTCTTCTTTTATTTTCTATCTCTTACTGTTTTACTCTCTGATGTTCTAGTCTCTTTTATTCCGCTTTTTCCGGTTTGTACTTCCTCTCGCTCACTCGCTCTGTGACTCACACCAGAGCTGCCATGGAGCCCACACTGTCACTAACTGCACTCCTCGAATACATATTCTCTATTTTTTGGGCGATTCCAGAGAGAATCTGGCCGAAGCTACATTCTGCGTCATTCTACAGTCTGCGTTGGAGGGGGCGGGACTAAGTCCAGGGAAAAAGTCTTCAGTTCATGTTCCTCATCACTATCATGGCGTAGCAAACCGCCTCAGCTCCCATACTAGCGCTAATGCAGGAGTTTTCAAGATCATAAATAATGACACTGTTGGGGAGCAGAAGGTTGGCTTTTATTGCACAAGCATTTTTCAACAATAATCTGTTCAGTTTTCCAGCATGCAAGTACCGTAAAAACCGGGTTACAAGCCGCTACTACCTTCTGTGGTTGTCCCCGCTGTAGCAAGCTAGCGCTGCTGCTAGCTCCCCGCTGCTGCTGCTACTGCCCCACTAAGACACTCCAATGGAGTCGAGCTATTCAATCACTATTATCATTTACACCTGTGCTTTTTTCGACTGTGGGGTTACAGAAGCCTGGCTTCACTACCCGATGAGTACTGAATGCAGCCGGTCCAAGCTAACGTTAGCATGTAACATAAGTCAAGATGAACGCTCCTCAGACTCTCAGGTCAAATGAGCTCAATTCCGTATTCCTGCTCACAGGACGTCTGCCTCATTGTCAAAGACGAACAGCGTGGGTGTTATTTTTGCTCAGTGAAGTGTTTTAACACACTTTCACACAAGTTAGTATTTGTGTCAATGAACTGGACCGGAAACTAGTGTCTCTTTTCTCCCACTGTGTCTGAGAGACAGATGCAGAGAGAAATGAAGCAGAATGCATCACATCATTTAAGTGCTATTCATATGTTTCTGGTTGTGGAGACAGAGGGCTGCGTTCTATAGTAGCAGGTGATGAGAAGCAGACGTGTGTGTGTGTGTGTGTGTGTCCACATGTTCTCTCCTCTGCGTGCTGTATGTTGCCGTGTGTCTCGCACTGTACAATGCGGGCCTGAACGTTAAGGGCCTGCTGGGATCTGCAGTCAGAGGTCCCTCTCTTACGAGCCATAAAACAAGCTATTACATTGCTGCTGTCGCTGATAAAGTAATTCAAATAAAAACATCCTACTGCATGTTCTAGTTTTTCTCTAGTGGAAAAAGTCCATCTGTATCTCGAGCTGTTTGTACATGTCATCATCGTTCAATAAAACCTGCTCGCTTTGCATTTCACCAGGAGCTCCAGTGGCTCGTCCTGCACTGATGGGATCGACGCAAGAAAGTGGACAAACATTAAACAGTGAAATTAGGGGCTGAAGCCAGTTATGTCAAACAGCAGGAAACGTGTGACTGAAGAATGGAAGGAGGTGATTTGATTTAGGTTTCAAACAGGCAACAAGGACCAGATGCCTGCACCGGTGTGTTTCCGTGCGTCTGTACATATGTGCATGAGGGGCACGGGAATATGTCTGTGCATGGGCGCACGCGCGGGGGTTGTTTTGCTTTGTGGATGTCTGGGTCGAATATCACGACATCGGAGACTTTTATGCGTGTTTGTGTCTGCCTGCGTGTGCGCGGCACAAGTGCGCGTCAATATGAGATCATCCTTGAGGCTCGTAAACGTGCGCAGGAGGGCGGATGCCGTCTGACTTTGTAGATCTCTGGTGGTATTGAGTTGGACGTTTGGTAAACTGTAAACACGTGTGTGTGTGTGTGTGTGTGTGTGTGTGTGTGTGTGTGTGTGTGTGTGTGTGTGGCATGAACACATTGCGTGTTCCGGTGATTAAATGCCCTATAACAGCAGTCTACTGCATATTAGTGAGGCACCGACAGCTCTGTCTTCAGCTCGGTCCTCATCGTTATATCACAAGTCACTTTTTGGGCCTTTATCTTAGAGTAAAAAACGCTTGTTGAAATCTCTGCTCCAGACAAGTGGAAACAAATGGCCGACTCGCACGTCCAGAATGCAGCAGCTCGACTGGTCTTTAGCCTACTTGCCTACCGTGCTGCGAACAGATCGGGTCCAACCTACATCCAGGACACTCCAGCTCCTTCACTCCGCTCTGCTTCTGCCAATCGGCTTGTAGCTCCGTCACTGCGAGATAAACGCTCAACATAGTCAGATTGTTTGTGTCCTGGCTCCTCAATGGGGGAATGAGCTCCCCATTGACATCAGGACAGCAGGAAGTCTCTACATCTTCCGCCACAAACTAAAAACACATCTTTTCCGACTACACCTTAAATAAAGAAAGTAGCACCGTAGTAGCACTTAAATGGCCCTTACTGATAGCACTTTGTAGTTTTGCTTTCTTGAAGAAATTGTACTTTCTTGATTCTTGTACTCATGGTTGAATGCACTTATTGTAAGTCGCTTTGGATAAAAGCGTCAGCTAAATGAAATGTAACGTAATGTGAGGTCAACACCGAGCGATCCGCTCGCCGATTGTTTGCGCTGCCTCCAGAAGTCCAGAGGGGCGCCTTGTTCAAACTATCGCTTTCTTTCCCTCCCTTTGGAGGTACACACTTTCTCTGTGTACCTTTGGGTGGCGATTAACAAAGCCCAAGCTCGCACTTTCTCACACTTCGGAGTCGACGCCAGGTCTCTTTCGGCGGAAAAGCTGTGTCGCTCTGCGTGCTGCGGTTTCATTACTCTGAGAAGCACTCAAACGCCGTCTTCGTTTTCTCAGAGAATTTTTTTACGAGGCCTTTGAGTTACGCTTCCTGTGTTTAATGGAGGTACTGTCTTCGTACGGCTGCGGACCAGAGTCGGACCTCCCAAAAAACTTCAGTCATCGGCTTCCATCTTTTTCTGATTAGTGTGCACCTGAGCGGCCCTCTGGACAAGCACAATGGCTGTTTTTTTTTTACAATCTGCTCTTGATTAGCTCTTTTCACTCCCTTTATGGCTGCGCTGTCACTCTCAATACCTCGACAAAACAAATCACTGGCCAATTGATCACAGACTGGGACGGCATTATTGTTGCAGTATTGTTTGAAGTGGGGAAGCCCAGCGGGGAGCATGTTCCTGCTTGCACGGAGCTTTGTGTCATGTCACAAAATTGAAAATTGGAGTGTAACAGCTGGGGAGCGACAAGTGAAAACAGTTGCAACTTTCAACATTATCGCAGTCACAAGGCCATGCAGAAGATGGAGAGGGCCCTCTTGCTCTTATCAGTCCATTACTTTGAGCCTCAGTTACAGTCTCCAGACGGGATTTCTTTTTGTCTGGCAGGAAAACTCAACCAGACACATCATTATATGAGCGATCTGTCGTCAGCGTGACCTCACCGCTTAGCTGCTCTCCATTACCCTTATCTCACACCGACCCATCCCACATTGGCCACTGTTACCCTCATTCATAAATGTGTTTTATTGGCATTTGTACACATATATAAAAATACATGATTCAAGCATCCAATAAAATAAGTGTTACTTTTGACAGCTTCTCTCTCTGCCGCACACACAACTGTACCACTGGTGATTGTAGTGATATCATCCAATTATTTTTATGCTGATATCTCATGCCAAAAATTACACAATGAAAAATGGTGGAAACAAGCGTGGCCTGGAAACTAGTGTGGCCTGGCATATAACTATATTGCAATATTTCCTGCAGCTTCCTAGAGATGGTTTCAATACAGGCAGGAGGCAAGGACATCTGGTATCAGTGGGCCAGTGAGTAATTTAGAGTCTTTCTGGCCTAAATCACTACAGCTGTTACGTACATTACAATGCCATCTGGTAAATATTTGTCCATCAGACAGAAAGAAATGTGTTTAGCTGACATGTAAACTCAATATTGTTCAATACAAAAATGTTATTATTCAGGAGGGCCTTGATTCACTTAAGTCATCATGGAAACCAACTTAATTTACATTGTTATATGTGGCAACATTGTAAACATCTCCTCCCATTTGTCGGCTCCGAAATATAGCAGCTTGGATTGCCAGCGATGCCGCATTGCTGCCGTGATGCTGAGTTGGACGAGGTCTCGCAGGCCAGAGACGACTGGAAGGGGCCCAGTACACGGTCATCACAATCCTGAAATCCTTCCTTTAACACCGTGAATGGAGCAGGCTCTTGATGGGCAAAGCACTTACCAACCCACACCACAGTACTTATGAGCCAATTTGAAAATCTGGCATGCGAGTGTGAAAATGAGTCACTCTAAAATCTGGTCGGTGGTTTCAGGGAAATCACTCATGACGAACGGTAATTTACAAAATGTCCCAATGAGGTGGGGAGACTCTACATCATTCTCAGTTATCAAGAAAATCTGGTCTGTGGTATCTGAGGTTTTGTGTTTAATGGAACAAGGAACAGACAGGGAGACAGAGGGTCTGGTATCAGACACTTTAGATGTGCAATAAACGGGATTCGGCGCATTAATGTAGCAGCAAACAACTATTTGCTAAAGATATAGTGTAGTACAATTTTTAGTAGTACAATTTAGTAGTACAATTTCTCCCTGAGCAGAGACTAATGTCACTCTCCCTCTGTGTATGTTGTAATCCAAGCTTCCTCGTGCTTGTTTACGTTAATACTGTTAGCTATGCCGTAATTGTTTTGGCACTGTTGTTTTTGGCACTAGTTTTTTTGGCACTGTTTTTTTGGCACTGTTAGCACTAGTAGCGCCGTTAGCCGCGAGACACCGGCTCAGCAGTCGCCACGTATCAATAGTATTCAAATGTATTCAATGGTTGTGTCAAAACTGTTACGATGAACCTGCAATGGTGGCGGTTCTGAAAGTAGAGAAAGCAAAGAAAGGTCAAAGGGTGTTTTTTTTAAAGAGGGGGTTAGGATGGGAGAAGGGCAGGAGACATGCTGGAAAGATGGGAGTGGGGAGAGGTGAGGCATAACAGAGGGGAGGAGGAGGAGCGCAGGTCAGCGTGTATTCTGGTGGAAGTGGTTCAGACCTCCGGTGCTCCCAGTCAAAGCTTCCTCTGTTAGACCAGAGCTCTGATGTTCCCCCTGAGGCCGGGGTCCTGGAAGTGGGCTGGCAGAGCAAATAAACACAGAGGAGGTGCTCACGCTCGCTACGCTAACACCTTCACATATGTATACTCACAAGAGTTGAAAATGAATACACACACACACACACACACACATGCGATGTAGAGGCTGGTTTTGTTAAATTTGTGGAGAGCAAACCTCCACGATCACGAGAGGATTTTTTGTAGTGTAAAGATTTAAGGCAAATGATGGAAACGTACATATTAGCTCAGCCTTCTTATGAAGTAGTATAAATGAGCTTTCACTAGGGATTTATAAAACAAGAAAAGGGCTTATGGACGAAGACGCCAGCTAAATAAAAAAAATACCATCACTTTGAAAAGACAAAAACAAAAGAAAGCTTGACATCATAAATGAGCGATACTGACTCCCAAAAGAACATATAAGGAAAGGACGTGGCAGCCCTCTAAAAACATGTGTTTTATTGTTGATCTCATGCTAATGTGTTTCTGCACAATCCATCATCACACCATCACGCCACCAGCCAAGTTTTTAAACTGCGTGTGACTGTGTGTTGCTGAGCAAATAAGTCAATTACAGCACGGTTGATGAATACAGCATGCTGTAATTACAACACGTACAAGCCACATCAGTAAGAGGCATCCATCAAACTGACAGGACACACACACACACACACACGGCCTGGTCTCCTGTCCTGGCGTGTCAAGAGGCCATTGACCTCCACTGAGCTCCACTTCCTGTGTTCTTGCAAACAGAGTCCCAAGAGGGAAACTCTAAACTGACAGCAACCTTCATCCCTGTCTTTCAACCGTCCTCCTCCTCCTCCTCCTCCTCCTCCTCTTCCTCCTCCTCCTCCTCCTCTTCCTCCCTCACTTCTTACTCATATCCTCCCCTCATTGTCTTAACATGCCCTCACAGTTCATCCCCAGATCCAGGCGACACACGGGAGATGGGATTTGTTTCAGCCTCCTATATTCTCCCTCACATGTAGAAACTCTACCTGCAAGCTAGGAGAACGACACCCTGAGACGTGAGTGGGACTCGTAACGCACAGTGACAGCATCGCCTATGGAAAGCATCATCCACACTGTGCCTCTGCCCTCAGGACGCCTGCACTGTCTGGTTTGGGGACTCGGGGAGGCAGTGGGTTTTCTTTCTTGGGGTGCTATAATAAATATCCTGTCTTTGTAGCGCATTCCTGCCTGCAAATGCGCAAATAAATCACAGTAAGGCTCGATGGGAAACCAAAACAGCGAGCACCCCACACACACACACACACACACACACACACACACACACACACACACTGGAAGACTGGAGACCCCCTCGCTAAAGTACATAATCTTCAGTGTAAAGTGATCCAGGCCCAGGGCTTGCCTCTGGATCCTGTCTTGGTGTTTCGTCCAGTTGTGCTGTGCTGATTTTGGCAGCAGCTGCTGCAGCGGACTGGGAACTGGGAACTGGGAACTGGGCAGGTAGCTGCTGGGTCAGCCACCACCAACACAAGGGACTGGTGGGAGAAGTTTGGTAGCCAAAGACTGGAGAGGAGGATGAGGTTCAGGATGCTTTTAAATGGGATCAGGTCAGTGTGGCACGCAGACTCAATATGGATTCGTCTGATTGCATATAGACACCATTAGCCATCGTGAAGACACATCTCCAGGCCATGTCGGAGGCCTGTCGAAGGTGACTTCGAAGCATAATTTCCCTACTTGCTACAGATCCTTTCCGTCTGCAGGAGCTGTATCAGAGCCAATCAAGGCATTTTTTTATGGAATGGTCTGTAATGTCCAGTCTACTTCCAGTTCTTTGTTTATTGAAAGTTATCGCGCTCTCGGTACACAAGCTGTCAAAAACAGCAGCCAGCAGTCACAGTTGGCGATATCCACACGGACAGTGTGTCAGGGGAGCCAAGAGGCTGTCCAAATCCCCTCCAAACCATTCCATCATCCTTGTTTTTCCTAATTCAGCTCATCAGCTGTGGAACACGCACATTGCTATTAATTACAAAATATCTGAATATGCAAACCTTTTTTTTTGGAGCATTTTGGAGCTGCGTGCTGGTATAGAAAACTGTGGGAAAGGTTTTGAGAAAATAAACAGAGAAATCTGTGCAACCAATTACAAAGACCTATCAGGCAGACGCCAGAAAAAGCAAATGTTGGCATTGTACGTTTATGCACAGCACGGGATACGTTGGATGTTGAACGCCACTTGGTTAACGATGCGAAACGGTTGGTTGGCTTTAGGAAACACAACTGCTTGGTTATGGTTACAAAGAACATTGTGCTTTGAGTTAAAATAATTACTCACCATTACCAAAGCCTCACTGTTTGTCTCACGGTCTCCTGGATGAAAGGCCTCTGTTTGACCCGTGCTCCGCCCATCCAACCAGCCCTTACTGTACTTTCGCTATTTGTGGACTTCGTCACTTCTCGCTGTTGCTTGCTCAGCCCCGAACGCCAATCCACATTCAGTGTGGTTTGCAGAAACAAACAATGACAGCGTATTTTCCCTGGCAACATGGCGGTTGGTCGTTTAAAACTGGCTGTTAAAGGCTTTGAGCAATCCTCCTGGCCTCCAAAGAATATTCCCCTGAATGAAATAAAGATGGCGAAGGCAGACACCTCATCTGGTTTCACGGACGGAGGGCAACACGGGGCCAACAACACGTCAGTCTGGAGAGGAGAGAGAGAGAAAGAGACAGAGATTATGTCAACAACGACTGAACCAACGGAGCGCACTGTGAAATATGAATATAAATCGACATGTTTTAAATCACAGACTCGGTGAAGTAAAGTGCAGAGAGAGGACGGGAAAAAAGAAAAGAGGAGGAGGAGGAGAGGAAGCTTGCTAGCATCATGGATCGCTCTCACTAACAAACTCTGACTGACGTTAAAAGGCTGTACCCAATTACTGGGTGGCATCCCAGCCCTCACACACTCACACACACATACACACACATGTGTGCAGATGTGGACAACACGCACACAGTTAGATTGTTCTGGAAAGTATAGGTTACTGGTAGTTTTGAATCAAGGCTACTGACATTTTGCCAATACTTTGTGCCAATATTCAATTCAAAATACTACAATTGAACAGATACTGACAAAAGACACACACACTTGTCAAACTTCTACACACACATACACATGAGTCAGATCCCACCGAGTGTGATGCTCTCTGTTTTCGGGGCCGTGTCGTGATGACCTGTTGCCTGTCTGACCGGCATACTTTCACGTTCCAAAACAAAAACACACGGGTCACCTCTCCCTCCAGCCTCTTCTGCTTAGAGGCCCCACGACCTCCCTGTCCCGTCCATCACAGTAACCCAGGGGGGAGCTGATGAGGGCTGCTGCACCTCTGACTGACAGGCGGCCTGTCGGTGTGTGTGCATGTGCAGTGCGTTGGAGCGAGAGATCAGTTGGCTCCGTTGGCTCTCTGAGTATTTTTTTTTGCTCTCTGGCACCATCTTGGTTCTGGTCACTCGTCTGTTTTGCCGTGTTTCAGGATGTGCACGTGCGTGAGTGTGGGGGAAGGTTAGTAAGTAGCTTTGAAAAGTACATGCAGAGGCTGTGTACGATCCAGAGTTGAGGTATGAGTCAAGTCTAATGCTGTAAATCCAAAGGGAAACAAGAAAGGTGCACTCTAGATCTCTGCCAGGTGTGTCTGCTGTAACGTGTGAGTGAATAACAACCCACAAGTGGCTAACCCCCAAGTCTAGACCGCAACTGTATCAGACGCGGGAGAGTTTTTTTTCGATCGCTCATTTTAATCTATGTCGCTGTCTGTACCGGCTCGGTGGATCCCGGCTCCGTCTACGGACGTGACCGCACCATGAAGAGTCTATTCAGGCTTCAAGTCTATTTTTCTGACACTACGCATGTGAGGTTCGATGCACAATTTAAAAAAAGCATGGAATAACTGTCCCATGGCAGCAGAACAGCTGTGTGTGCAGTTCCGTTAGTTGGTTTGTCCAAAACAATAAAAGTGGGCAAACAGGTGAAGAGTAATGAGTGAGAAAACACTCGCAGTTATCAACGCTTTTTCGCGTGAGTTTACTCGCTCGACTTTATGTGCTTAATTCGCGTCTTTTTTTTGCTTTTTCGTATTTCGCTTTTTCACCTTTTCGCAGCGGAAAGGGGGCGCGGCTTATCTCCGTGGCTTATCTCCGTGAAAACAGTTGCTATTGAAATAACCACTAGTTCTGCTTTATACTTGTTGTGGAAGTCCCACAAACGTCGGAACATCCAAAGCCCCCGTGTCGAGGTTCATAATATTGCTCGCAACCATTCGCGTCTGTGCATTGACTCTGCATGTAATTTACTCGCGCGAAAAATTCACAACGCAACGCGTGTGAACGCAGCGTCAGTGTTGTTAACTCACCTGCACAGATTATTGAATGCATCTCCTGTTTTAATCTTATCAGTAATACAAAGTAGTCTGCATTCTTGGTAGTTGTTGGACCACTAGATACTAACACACAACCACAGCTCTCTTTGGGGTTGAATGCAGTGTTTTCTCTTCTACCTGCACAAATATATCTGTAAAAGAAATTAAGATTTTGCAGTATTCATCTGCATCGATACCCATCTGGAAGTACCCGATCGGTGCATCCCTGGTTTTCTGACGAGCCTTTGGTTAAAAGTAAGAATTGTGTTTCAACCATATCAGCAATTTCAAAGTTTCACTTTGTTTGCGTTGTCCTGAGTTGTCAGTTGTCAGTGACATGAAAAGGTCGTCAACTTGAATAAATCTGATTTAATAGAAATATAGACTTTGACTTTTCCTGGCCAGCCGTTGACTTGCATCTGCAGTGCATTATACCAACCGATTGATGGATTTATTGACTGATTGACTGACTGAATGAGTGGCATCTCAGCATACACTCTCCTGTCTCCACCTAAGCTCCATGCCCGGCCGTATCCATCCCTCTCAACACTCCTGGCTACAGGCTGCAGATTAAAGCTGCTCTCATCTGGATCTCATCAGTTTAGGCCGGGCATCGCCATTTTATAGGTTATTTTTCATTCAGGAGAAGGAAGGGTGATTGAGGGTCACACTGCATGGAGGCTGGAGTAGAATAAAAGCAACTTGTTGTGCTGAAGGGGCCGTGAATGAGGCAGCATGCTGAACTCTCCTCCAGTAACAGCATGCAGTAGTCGTGCACTCTTCCCCTTTTTCTTGTGTGAGATGTTTGTTGTGTGGCTCTGCTGCTCCAGTCTCTGAGCCATTTCCTCTCCGTTTTTCCAACTGTAATGTCTGTAACATGTGGTGGATTGTTGCAGGACGCTGGACGTGTGTCATTGCCAAACACTGTAAATCCATTTGGGGTAGAAATAGTTGTTTGCTCAATATTATTTGCACAATGCTGCAGTTTATTAAATAAAACCACTGCACCGAGCTCACGCCGAGGCTGTAAAGGGGTTAAAAACTTGTATTAATAGTTTTTTAGTTGAGTTTATTTGGTCAGGGTTCAAGTTCTGGCCGGGTAACAAGAAGGGAAACGAGGCAAATCAAAAAAAAGTAGCGCCTAAACTGCTCTCTCTCTCTCTCTCTCTCTCTCTCTCTCTCTCTCTCTCTCTCTCTCTCTCTCTCTCTCTCTCTCTCTCTCTCTCTCTCTTTTTCTCTCTCTCAAATTGTACATTCCGGTTTTACATTTCAGTTTTGGTACAGATCAAGCTAACAAGTTATAACACTCTAGTTAATAGGTGCTGGTGTACAGGATGGGTTGTGTTACCTTTGGGAAGAGCCTTTTCAGATTCCCTCTGTTTCCAGGCTTTATGCTAAGCTAAGCTAACCAGTTGCTGGCTGCGGCTTCATGTTTTTTGACAAAAAAACATGAGAGTGGCATCAATCCTCGGCAAGACTGCAAACAAGCATTCCTCAAAATGTCAAACTATGCCTTTAATGGTGATAAGCAGATGGGTTTAAAATGGTGATAGAAATGCAACGTCTGATTATTTTTTGTTTGTTTTTTTCAGGAGGAAATGCTGTGACGGATTCAGGTTTGTGATGGGCCAGTGCATACCTGAAAGTAGGTAAACCACACACACTGTCCTCTAAGTCTGGCTCATGAACTCACATCTGATCTCACATGCTCCAAATCTGATATGATGTCTCCAACACAGGAGTTTCTATATTAAAACACAGCAGTTTCTGTAATGAAACACAGCAGTTTCTACTGTATATTAGAACAAGTGCAAGATACAGCCTGTTCCCCATATTCTGGCCACCCAAGAAGAAGTCCACAAAATGCCAATACTGTGGTTGACTTTTATCCTTTTGGAGTAATTGTGTTGAAGGAGTCGTGTCAAATAACTTGCACGTCGCAGCGCTCCAGAACAAACACACATCCAACCAGGGAATAAACTGCACACAGGTTTGGCACAGAGAACTGACACATCTTGTTGTGGTCATCCATCACATTTCTAATTGTGAAAATTGGACTTACATAATCATGATCAGGACCACAAAGGAACAGTATTGGCTGCTTTAGTGTCTGAAGCATCAATGCTAGCGTGTGCAATACAGACTGCAGCGTGCCTCCTTGAACAACAGTGAGTCACATCGGCCACTAGAGGACACTGTTCCTCCATGAACACAGCGGCCTTCATAAAGGATGGATTTAGTTTGTTTTCTATAGCCCAAAATCACACATTACAAATTTGCCAAGGAGGGCTTTACAATCTGTACACATACAACATCCTCTGTCCCAGGACCTCACATCGGATCAGGAAAACTCCCCGAAAAAACAGAACAAAACATTTCACAGGGAAAAAAGAAAGAACCCTTCAGGAGAGCAACAGAGGAGGATCCCTCTCCCCGGATGGACAGAAGCAATAGATGTCATGTGACCAGAATGAATAACGTAACGGAGTTACAGCACATTACATGAATATGACAGAAATGATTGAGGAGGCAAGAGGCAGGAGGCAGGAGACAGGAGGCAGGAGGCGGGAGGCAGGAGACAGGAGGCAGGAGACAGGAGGCAGGAGGCAGGAGGTAGGAGGTAGGAGACAGAAGGTAGGATACAGGAGGCAGGAGGTAAGAGGTAGAAGGTAGGAGACAGGAGGCAGGAGACAGGAGGCAGGAGGTAGGAGGTAGGAGACAGGAGGTAGGAGACAGGACCGGCTCCAGACAGCCACGATCCATGGAAACTTGAGAGGCGAGGAAGCAGAGGCTCCGGGAAGAAATAGTTAGTAATGTGCATTGAAGAGACATGAATTCATCCAGAAGGAGAGAAAGAAGAGGAGAAGAGGAGCTCAGTGTATCCTAAGATGTCCCCCAGCAGTCTAGGCCTATAGCAGCATATAAAGGCTGGACCAGGGCAAACCTGAGCCAGCCCTAACTATACGCACTATCAAAGAGGAAAGTCTTGAGTCTACTCTTAAATGAGGTGACCGTGTCTGCCCCCCGGACTGAAAGTGGAAGCTGGTTCCACAGAAGAGGAGCTTGATAACTGAAGGCTCTGGCTCCCATCCTACTTTTAAGACTCTAGGAACCACAAGTAGCCCTGCATTCAGTGAGCGCAGCTCTCTAGTGGTAATATGAGCTCCTTAAGATATGATAGTGCATCACCAGTTAAGGCTTTGTATACTTCATAACTTAACCCACAACTAAGACGTCACTCCCGAACAGTTCATCCATGTCCGCCATTTCTCCTGAACTGTAGTAAAAATGTGACCTACAGGAAATGAGGCGGCACACACCACGATGACGTCGGGCTCATGGATCTAATAACCGTTTCTTCACAAACATTGAACATCCCAAACTTCATAGAGATGGATTTCACTGACAGGAAGAGTAATCTGCATCTGTGTAATCTGATAAGTAACTCATTTATGGGGCATAAGACACTATTCTCATTTTGATAATGAATTAAGTGACTGAGGACCAGTCACTTAATTTATCTTCTCGTCTTTAGTTTCTCCCAAAAGCATCAATGATGCTGAGATCCTGCAGCAGTGAAGCTGCACCATAGATGTGCTGCTGGTCCTCGTTCCACCTCACCAGTTCATCCACCAGGAACGCCTGGAAGGGTTTTGCGCCGGCTCAAACTATGTCTTAAGAATGATGTCCTTCTTGATGTATAGTTGTACTTGAATGAAGTGCAGTGGTGCCTGCTGGAGATCGATGTCAAACTTATATCTGAACAACATTTCATGCAAAAAGGGGATATTACTACTATTTTTCCTGATTACTGTGACGTTGCTTTCAGTGATCCTGCGAGACTTGCTCAGCTCTCTCTCCAACTCTCTCTCTCCCTCTCTCTCTCTCTCTCTCTCTCTAGGTGTGGATGTGTGTGCAGCGTCGCCCTGTGAGCAGCAGTGCACCGATAACTTTGGGCGAGTTGTCTGCACGTGTTACCCCGGCTATCGCTTCGACCGAGATAGGCACCGCAACCACAAGTCTCCTTACTGTCTGGGTCAGCCTGCTGCCTTCTCATCTATTACTGCGTTCTCTCTCTCTCTCACTGGAAAAACAGCGCCCTCCTCCTGTTGCTCTGATATTTGTTTGTTTAATGTCAAATAAATCTCTCTTTGTCCCCCCCACACACACACACACAGACATTGATGAGTGCGAGCCCCTCGGCAGCAGCAGGTGTGACCACGAGTGTGTGAACACAGCGGGCAGCTTCCTGTGCCGCTGTCACAGCGACTACATCCTCGCCCCGGACCAACGCTCCTGCATCCCTGTACACAGCTGTGAGTTTGTCATTTTAATTTAAATTTACAACGTTTGGATGAAAATTAAGTCGCAAACCGTCTCAACAATATGATGCTGATGATTCTGATATGGACGGTGGTTGTTGTTAATGTACTACAGCAAATGTTTCACCCTCTAGAAAAGAAGTGACTATATATTATATAGTTTGAACCTGTTGTGTGACACCATGTTAGAGGTTTGGTTTCCCAGTGTGGCCACATTTTAAATGAATGTTTTGTGTTGCAGTGAGTTCATCGGGGAAGTCAGACACCCTGATGAGTGCTGGCACCTGCTCCTTCACCTGTGAGGACTTTGTGAACATGAAAAACAGTCTGCTGCAGCTACAACTAAGGCTGGGCAACACACCGTCACCCAACCAGGTATACGGCTACTTTGGATATTTTAATGGATTTGGATTCAGGTTACAAAATATGAATATATATATTTATATAGTCAGCTGACTTAGTCTTCCCTCTTCTTTTTAGGTACCCGACATGGACAACAGCAGTGACAAGCCATCTCTGGGGAGGGCAGGAAAAAGTCCCGATAGCCCCTGTCTCCCTGGTCTACCTGGTCCTCCAGGAGCTCCTGGGGTCCCAGGTAATGGAGATGTTGTCAGAGTAACAACATTAAAGATTGTCAATAGGCAGAGAAAGAGGAAACATTCAAAAAGAAAAATGCAAAAGATCTACACAAAAACCTATACAAATGATTAAAGTTGAAGAACAGTGCTTTCAAAGGAGTTAGCTTCGCAGTTTGTCTCTCTGATGACGATCCGGTTTTAAATCGCTCTCTTTGTCGCTGTATCCGTCTGTCCTCACCAGGACACCCAGGGGAACCGGGAAAGAGAGGGGACCCAGGGGACAGGGGCCCGCCTGGTCCACGGGGAGACATGGGACCCATGGGTCCGGAGCCTGACCTGAAGCATGTGAAAAGAGGCCGCAGGGGGCCAGTGGTAAGAAAAGGAAAAAAAACATAAATCCCATCATGAAGGGATTATCACATCTGCTTTTCAGTTTGTTCCCCACTGAAGCTTCCCCTTCAGAACATCAAAGGTCACGTCCTCAGCGTGTCTACGGGTTGTGAACACACACGAGACGGCACAGTCGGCCGTCGTCCGTCACCTCTTCAGCGTCTATTCATTTAAAACCGTGTGGTGGAAATGTGTTTTTCTAATCTCTGAAGAAAACTGCCAAACCTAGTGACGCGTTGTTCAAGATGTATCTTTAGAGCTGCGACAACCTCTCATCATCTCTGGTTTTAAACAGACTCACATTGACTAACCTTCCCATCCATGTGTCTTTCATACAGGGACCCACCGGGGCGACAGGAAGAGATGGACTGAAGGTCATTATTACATATAATATACTTTCTTCCTTTATTCCCCTCTTCTCAGTTCTCAGTTTGTCCTTCTTTGATTCCTCGCGTCGAGCTCGGTCGTGCTTCTGGTTTCTTTCTCTCTTCCTTATAGATATACACTGACAATTATTACATTATATATATATATATATGTATATATATATATATATATATATATATATATATATATATATATTAACCTGCTTGACATTCAACAAAGTGCTTTTCAGGACACTTTAGCGAGTTGTTATCTGGGTTGATTTGTGCTCTTTCTCATCTGCAGGGTGACAGAGGAGCTCCGGGTCCAATAGGTCCACCTGTAAGTCAATAAAGTCAATTTATATACTTATACCACCTAGTAAAGT
Source organism: Taurulus bubalis (assembly GCF_910589615.1). NCBI lineage: Eukaryota > Metazoa > Chordata > Actinopteri > Perciformes > Cottidae > Taurulus > Taurulus bubalis. The sequence continues at coordinate 4,869,361 of NC_136592.1, forward strand.
CTCTCTTTTTAAAGCTACTGTATAAATGTACTCATTAACATGCTCTAGTCTTAGACCTTCATCTACATGTCACCCTCATTCTATCACGTCAATGAGGAACGTACACCTGCAGGTTCATTGTATTTATACATTTTTAAATCTACATTTTGCATCTGTGAACCTACTAATTGTCACCGTAATTTGTTGAAAATGCAATTCAACAATGCTTTGGTTGTTGCATTTTAACGTAACTTTGAATTATTCCTCATCTCATAGTCCGGTTTGAGGCGGAGTAATCGGTGTAATTGAGGAGGCTGTTGCTTTTTGACTTGTCGCAGCAGGGAAAGCGCAGGTGAAACAGATTTCGTTAACGAGGGTTCTATTGCCTCGAGTGTCCCGGTACTAGCTCACCTTAATGGAATAGAGTTATCCGTCTCCCTGCTACCACATGCCGAAATGTCCTCACACCTCAAACCCACTTTACTGGCCGTCAAACCCAGCGGCAGATGGCATGTAATCATTTCCTCACTTGGTCCCCGTCGTCCCCAGGGATCGCCCGGCTCCTTCGACTTCCTCCTGCTGATGATGGCTGACATCCGCAATGACATCATTGAACTGCAGGAGAAGGTGTTCGGGGAGCGGCGGAGCATCTCCCTGGACGGCCCTCCCTATTCCAGCGGGGAGATGGATTTTGTGGAGTGGGGCTCTGGACAAGGAGATCTCCGGCTCGGCACCTGACCCTGTATTTGGCCCCCCGGCTCCTCCCGGCAAACTCTTTTGTTTCCTCTTTGCTAAAGGACGGTGGCGTTCAAGGGGCCGACGTGTAAATAGGCCTCAACCACACAGCCGGGATGAACTGGGCGAGGAGCCTCGGTTGCATTCTCCACACTGCCCCGGACAGTGAAACGGGGAGATGCAAGGATTATAATAAAAAAAACTGAAATTGGACACTCTCAGCCACTGCCGGCGCCGTCTGGCTGCCTTACCTGTGCGGCGGTGTGAGCGATGTGTGTGCAGGACATATAGAGCGAGAGAGATGCGGCGTCTGCCTTTTATGTCCGAGTCCCTGAGCTCGAACCACTTCAAACGATGAACTTTATCGTCGACATCTCTTCCTGTTCCTGAGTCTGCCCGAGTTGGAAGCTCTGCTGCCTCCGTCGGCTGTTAGTACAAAGACAGAGGACCGGGCTGTGAGCCTGCGCCTGCATCTATACCTGCAAGCCCTCGGGTCTGACCTCTGCAGCTCTGCAGCTCCTCGGCCCTCTGAGGCATCTTCAGGCGTCAGAGCATTACAATCACAATCCTGCACTGTTGGACAAAAACAGCAATGTCTGATGTATTTTTTTATTTTTTTATTGTACAATTAAACGACTCAAGTTTAAATATGTTAAACCAAAATGCAAATGTTCATCTGTTATGTAATCAGAGAGATGTTAAAGGTTTGAGATCCAAACCTTTGACAGCGCATTTAAAACAATGTGCTGGTATCTGTGGCCGAGTGTTATTGCACAAAAAGGTTGCAGGCAATTAAAACTTTAAATTGAAAGGATAAAATTGATTAATGCATTGGGAAAGGTCCAGGAAGACAGGGAATCCTTTTTTAAAATCATAAGGTTTTAGAAGGTACCAGTCTCATCAGGGGGCGACTCCTCTGTTTGTATAGAAGTCTACTGTATATAAATGACTCTACTTCTCTCTTGATTTATTCCCTCAGTAAACATTGTAAGCATGAGTTTATAATCTCAAGTCTTCTTCAATACAGCATGATGTTCATTTTTTAAATGATGGTCCATTTAGAGTCAAACAGACCATAAAGCAGGGCGTGCTTTAGGGCGGGGCTACCTTTTGATTGACAGGTTGCTACCACAGAGTCGTCCAGTCTGGGAGTTGTCCGTGTTCTCGTCGTGCAACTTTAACACTTTCCCTGTGTGTTTTCACTTCATGGAAGTTAGTTGTAACATTAAACTGGGTTACCGGTGGAAGCATGGAGACGTACAAAAAGGTAAACAAAGAGGACGGCGTCCAGCCTGGTGAATTACATTTACTCAGAAACATTAGGGATGAAGGATGGAACATAAAAACACATGAAATCAGAGGAATGGAAGCAGAGATTATGTTACACAGAATTATTCATCAAACATTTAATTTAGTTATTGATTTGTTTTGACAAAGAGATTATTTGAAATGACTAAAGCAGGGAGTAAAAAGTTATAATAAATACCCACAATTGTCCATAGTATTTTTTGGTGTGCAAAAAACAAGATGGTGACCGCCAAAATGCCAAATTCAAGGCTTCAAAACTGCCCTCCACAAACCAATGGGTGACGTCAGGGTGACTTTGTCCACTTCTTTTATACAGTCGAAGGGAAAGCTTAGGCGACTAATTAACACAAAGAATATTGTTTGTTTTTTGTTACAAAAAACCCTTCAAAGGAGCTTTAGCTCATTCAACGGACATACTTTGGAGAGTCAATCTAACTCCATGCAAAATGTCGCACTATACATTTATGCACTGCACATATTTATATATGTTACAATGTGATGTGAATGCTGCCTCAGCCCTAAATGATCTGTTGGAAAAGCAGCGCAGTTCACTACTGTATATTACAGCGATTAGCATGGATTAGAGAGCCGGGCGCATGTATAGTTTCTTGAACGTTCGTCTGCTCTCCTGCAACCTGAAGTGATGCCTGTCCACCAGCAGAGGGTGCTAAGTGACAGACAACACCCCTTCTGGAAGTTAGACCTCACCACTCTGAATACCGACCAGGTGAGACAACCAAAGCATTACATCACATACCCGACTACCCTCCAAAAATAGTCAGTTTCCCAAACACGCATGTTTTTGTAAAATCTGTAAATCACCCTCGACCCCTTACGTGCGAGGCACATGAGCACCCAGCTCATTATCCTCAGCGCTGCTGAACTGTAGCGTGGCTGAGTGTCATTATGGAAAGGTGTAAGTATCAGAGGTGAGAGGTCAGATCCCGAGGTATAAACAGCTGGAAGGATGATTATAGACCACAGGCTGTCAGAGCCTGTCTGGGCTCGCACCTCCACCAGCGAGAATGATGAAGAATAACACGCTGAGTGATTGATCTGCCGTGCGAGAGTTCACCCCGTCTGGCCTTTTCCTTTCTTTTTCTTTTTTTGCATTGTTTGATGCTTTGATCCTGAGGACCAGATCCCCGTGAATTCTGCTGAGAGTGTGTGTGTGTGTGTGTGTGTGTGTGCGCCAAGGCTGTCTGTGTCTTTGCACCGATACATTCATGCATATAGATGTCCACTGTATGTGTATTTTAATGTGTATCCATATACTTATATTAATGTGTGTGTGTGTGTGTGTGTGTGTGTGTGTGTGTGTGTGTGTGTGTGTGTGTGTGTGTGTGTGTGTGTGTGTGTGTGTGTGTGTTGACAGGCTCCGCCCCCTGCCGTGCGGTCACTGCTCAGAAGCGGAGTCGTAGCTGGGGCAACCGGGATCAGGAAAAACAACATGAAACAATTTAAGAACCGTGTCAGCGAGAGAGTGAAAGAGATTATCTCATTTCCTTCACTGCTTGTCATGCGACGGGAGGCCCTCCCTCGGCCCGTAGGGGGCAGCAGAGGCGAGGTCAACGCAGTGCACGTCAAAGCAAAACCAGTTCACACACTGTCCCACCTCCCATCCACCATGATTAGATCAGCAAGGAGAAAGAAAAAGGGAGACAAGCATGTCACTATTTTACAACTACATAACTCATGGGTGTCAGCGTATTAAATAGACATGTTTTTTTAGCACTGTTTTTATTTCCCTTATATCTGTGACAGCTAATTTGTCAAATGTTTTCATCCAAGCTCAAGCATTGATGTCGTCACTGTGAGGAGGGTTGTGTTATTTTTTCTCATCTTCGGATGAGAATAAAGATGCAACAGAAAACATTTGGCCAGATGTTCCAGAGTATGAGAGGAATTTCCTCACTGGCACACTATGGTAATTCATAAATACACCTGATGCACGACGGGGCTGTTATGTTTAGGAGTCTCTGTGTGTTCACCTCAATTATTCCTTTACAGACCTGTGCTGTAATGAGCAAGGGATGCAAACTTTAAAGCTGCATCGGATTTGGCCCACTGTCCGTCTAGCCTATTCTTGTGAAATTCGCAGGGCACAAAGGCCACTGTAATAGCTCATCTTATAACTCATAATTCATGTGCTAATTTAAAAAAAGTGATAACATTCAAACTGCAACTTGTGGTGGCTGACAGAGGCAGAACACTGCAAGGCGCTTATTATATTGACAATGAATAAAAGGACTGTGTGTGATGCAAAAGAGCCCACGGAGAATTATCACCAGCATCACTATTGCCTCAATTTTCTTTCCGTTTTCTAGCGTCTTAAAGCGCGTTGTTTTGATTAGCCGGCACACAACTTTGACAAAAAAACTTTGGATTCACTTCCATCAACCTTGTTTCCAGCGCTTGATCCAGCAAAAAGCTAGCATCAAGCTAGCAACTAGCTAGCTCCTAGCTACTGGCGCATTTAGCAGCTGACATTGAATGAAACTCGCCGCCAAGGCTACTAGCTGCTACAAGTCTGCAGGATGTGTAAATATGCAATTGTTTGCATGCTAACATGTTGTCTATAACAGTTTATACTGCCGTATTCCTGCACTTTAACGATTACTCTCACTCCTGTTGTCGTTTGAGTTTCAGCTTGTCATGAAGTGGGTTTTTTTTGCAGGAGGAATGTAAAAAGAATTCATTACCTGCATGTCAGTTGTCACTTACAGGATTGCGACATGTGGATTGTGTAGTGTGAAAATGTAAACGGACAAAAATGCAACATCTTTCAGCCGCAACACGGCTTTGGAACAGCTTCAGTCGGAGTCTGTGAATGAAACCCACAGGCACAGGTAATTTGGAGAGGCCGACAGAGAAATCCTACAGTTTATATAACCGGATTGAATGTGTCAGAAAAAGGGGCGAGGAGGTTGCAGCTGAACCGCTGACATTCCTGATTACTATTTAGATGTTTCTAGAGATCGGCAGCCATTGCAGTGGTGAGGTGGAGCACAGGTGTCCATCATCGCTGGGGTATGCAGCTGCGTGCATCAAGGAGAGGGCGCACTCACTCACACACATGCATGTAGCTAGTCTTACTATCTATCGTGCAGCCACACACACACACACACACGCGATCTCCCGCACGAAAAATGCAGACAAGCCACGGAACACCTGACAGGTGCAGGCGTGGTCTGCTGCGAGACACGCTATCTTGACACGCTAACTCATTCTTAAATCTGAGCTATGTGCCTGAGGCTCTGAGTGCTAAGCACCCTAGTTTACTCTCTGAAGCCTGTTCCTCTTTCAGTCCTCGTCTCTGGCTGGCACACCCTCTTCCAAATGTAGGCCGACTTCTGTCATTCTGGTCATAATGGAGCTGCTAAGAGGCCTGAGAATTGGAGCTAGTCCGATGATTAATGGACTTATTAGCTGCCACCAACCCCATGATCAGTATGTGTTAACCGTTGTCCTGCAGGTGTCGTGATTTAAGAGACCACTGCATGAGGCTCAGTCAGAGACACTGATCCCCCGGCATTACATCTGTGGTTAATCTGACATTTTATTTTCCAGAGGAAGCTGTTTACACACTGTAATCGGTTGTATTGTGTTTGAGAACTTGTTTCTGTGCAGGTCCCTCTGAGCCACACATGCAAGCTCAGTGGAGCTCAGTTTAGGCAACAAATCAATGGATAAAACCCAAGACATGGCTATATGTTGAAATGCATATAGCCATGTCTGCAAGAGCGCATATCCACATATTCCCACAGTTAGCAAAAGCCTGATTTATTTACCATATATACAATTCACGCATGATCCGATTGTCCACAGCAGTGCGTCTTGGCAAACGTGCAAATACAATATCCCATCTGTCAAGAATGCATATCAAAGAGTTGCCAAATGCGTTTTTGCCTAGCTTCACAGGAGAGCTGCACATGATTGGCATTGTTATGGCGGACATGAATAGAAAAATCTGAGAGGGCGGATTAATGGCAACACTTTGTGTAAACTCCCCTGGCCTGAGGCACTTGGTCTATACACCTTGGCTTCCTCTGTCATTTACAAGCTGTTCGCATGCACGCAGCGGAGCCAAGAGTGTAAAAAACCGGATGAGCAAGTTCACAGCTCTCCTGTCTTTTAGGGAGAAGAAGAAGAAAAAAAGCGTTGCCTCTGGTTGCAGAGTTGCCTCGCGTGAGGACAACAGCTTCATCTTTTTAGTCCTGCCGACCTCCTGACCTGGCCTGTGGCAGCGGCAATTTTACAACTTGCTTTTCTTTCTTTTTTTCTCATGCTTTACAAGCCGCGTAAACATCTGTATACTGTGTGTCTCTGACTGACTATTTGGAGCATTTCACCATAAGAGTATCTCTGCACACAGAGCCTGTTTTAGAAAAAAAGGCTTTTATGTTTGTGAAGTAATGCAGATATTAGCTACATCCAAAAAGTAGGAAAGGTTGTTAAAGATAGCAATTATCTACCAGAAAAAAATGCATGAACTCTTGTCAGTGACCTTAAAGATGCACTTTTCAAAATGTGTATGTTAACAATGACATAAGAAATGTCTGTTCAATGTGAAAAGTGCTCATTGTGAGAAAGACACAAATAATTTACCTCCTGACACCTCGTTTTTATTTTACAGCCCAATGCTATTTTACTGTTTGGATCCTGCTGCACCGTTGTTTCCAGACGTAGCGGACAGTCGTTATGGGGTAAACAAGCTCTGAGGAATCCACTCTACGTGAGGCGACCTGCTCAGCAGACAAACACAGCAATTAGCAGCCAGACAGTCAGATATTTCTCTCAGGAGTCGGTGGAGACCAAAACAGAGCGATGAGGAAATTGCTCTTATATTCACCATTTGGCCAACAACATTAATGCTAACGCTTCTTTGTATCTGCTGGGTGTGTAAATAGGCAACTGTTAGCATGCTCTGCAGACTGGCCAATCTATCATAGCGTAGCGTAGTAGCAAGTGTTAGCACGTCTATGCTACGCTAGTGACTGATGATATACTGGATGTATACAAAGCAGCTTTTGCTTTTTAATGATAGTAACAGTGAATAAAGCTGAAATTGTTTCTAGTTGAATCACCCTGGATATATAATTCCAACGCATATTGTCGAACTTTCTGTCTGCTTTTCTCTGAAGTCATTTGTTTTTTCTTTCTTTCGTTCTTCCAAAAATGTGTTAATGTAGTAGTTGGTGAAAGTGTGGGCTTCATGCTAGAGCTGACAGCTTGACAGAGTAGCAGCTTAGCAAAGGGTGAATTGTCCAATAAGTCAATAATGCAGTTTCTTTTTTGTAATGCTGCGTTCACACCAAATGCGTTACCAACAGTCTAGTTTGTTACATGAACAAACAAAGAGTAAGTAAGCCTTTTTGGTGGGCTTACTTTTAGAATATATGCAATGAAGAGACTGGTACATAATCATAACGTCACTTACCTTTTCCACATCAGCACTTAGCACAAAGTACGTTCCCCTATTTGCTCTCTGTACTGTTAAGCAAGTTCACAACGTGTTGATGAGGATGATGAACACTGATTGTTTCGAAATTGAATTTGTTCTCACAGCGGCAACTCTTTGCACAACATCTCCCCATCAATCATCTTCCTGTCAGCAGCATAATGGCGCCATTCGACATATGCTTGTTTTATGATTTAAGAAAGTAGTAGTATTGCTGCAATGACGTGTGTTCCTAGAGTCCTCACATTCTTCAAAACAAATGCATGTTGTAACATATCCTGTTAGCAGTGTTTGGTTTTGCAATGGCAATTAATCGGCTATGTTTGCTTCCCACTTAGACCTGTTGTGTAAAACTGAGGACTTGTTGATATTCTGGGGCTAAACCACAGCTAACTGTGACGGCGTGCTGATTCAAGCCCTAAATCAACCAATGTGGGCAAAGGATCTGTGCAAGACACCGAGAGCGTTCCGGTTGTAACCCCTGCTGCATGCACGGCCTCTTGTGCTGCTGCTGGCGCAGAGAAACGGACACGCATTCAGACGCACAAGGCACACGCACAGCACCACAAACTGTTGTTTTAGGCAACAAATCGGCAAACTTGTATTTTCTGGCATCATTGCTTGGGGTTTCTATGATAGTGGAATTTCCAAGTGGCCTGCTTTGGAAAACAGGCTGATAATTAAATTAGAGCTTGGCAAACCACATGCTCCTGACACCAGTGGCAATATGAAATGACTCCCACCGTAACAAAGGTCTCGCTGAGACAGCAGCTGCCTGGAACTGGCTAGAGAGGCTGGAATTCTAGTGCCTTTTTTTTATCGTTGTTTATCCAGCAGCAGGAGCTCACAGATTTACACTGCCGAGCCGCACACCAGGAGCTTGTGTTTTTTTTTCTTTTGGTCATTTTCACTTATTATGATTGGATTTCTCCCTTTTACACGCGCTGAATACTGCTCATTGAAGGGGACGGTCAAAGCCAATTTATGTTTTCAAAAGGTTCAACTTCTGGCTAAATTTCATGTGATATTTGGCTGAAGCCTTCAAAAATTTGTCCCGGAAACAACATTGATGGTTAAGCTGAATGAAGTAAATGTTGCTATTCGAGTGCGGGAGGTCACATGTGCGCGTTGGCAGCAACAGATTTTTTTATTCTTTATTGATAGGGTTTTCATATTCTTTTAGAACATTCAGGTCCATTATTTATTTGTGCACATATTTGCCCTTGTGAGGTACAAACTGCAGGGGTACTAATATGTACCACTTGTTGCCCCAGTAACACGCTGTTGGACCTCTAAAGGTTCAGATTGAGCACATCATTTCTGACAGTGTAATATTATATCCGATTAGTGAATGTTTTTCTCTTTCTTTACCTTGCAGGTTATTCAGTGAAAACCAACTTGCAGAGACTTGACAGCAGCTTGATCAAGGCAATCCTTTTGTGAATTCATTTTCATCAAACCTACGTCACTGACACAATAATTAAATGAGTAGAAGAAATAATGGTAACTGTGATATGTAGTTAATGCCAAAAATCTTAAATGCCAGTCAAGAAAGAACGACCTCATAAAACAGATAAACATCTCTAACTACATCCTTTTTTATGTCTCAACAAATAAAGACAGAACGTTACTAGCACTCCAATCTGAAAGCAACTAGCAACCAATCAAGAGCCCAATCCGTATCCAGTAACATGTCACTCTACTTAAATTGTGTTCAACTTTTTATTCTATATATGAAAGCATTGGAGAGCTCTGTATTCTTATTATTTCACAATCTGTGGTCTGGGAACAAAACCAAATATGTCAGAGTCAACTCAGCTTCCCTCATGAGCGGCGAATAGAAATACAGAACGGATTTGTGAATTTCCATGAGATGGATGTTTGGATTTGATTCAGCAGCAGTCTAAACACACAAGGCTTTGATAGGAATCTAAAAGCTGCAGGTTGAGCATCTGCACCTGATTTATTTTTTGGGATGTTTTACTATGTAAAGCAAAAACAAAAATGAATGCAAACGCACGACGTGCACGCGCTGGTACATGTGCATGGGTGCTACTGTGCGCGCCCATCACCAGGTGTACGGACTGGAGGTGGGGAGGACGAGGCAGGAAACATTCCACTTATAAACATGTTTGACAGGCAGTTAAAAAGGTGTTTTGATCTACAGTCCATCAGAGGAATCAGGGACCATCAACAGGCCGTGGTGGCGTTTCATCGTGTCTCTTTGATGGATTCGCCCTGAGGGCACAGTGGCATTTCCACAGCGCTCAGATGTATAAAACTCTTGACTTGTAAAACCAAAATGAGTGAATGAAAAGAAATCCGTGCTGCCAGTCTATTAGTGGTTAATGGTTTATGCTGCAGCAACACCAAAGAGGTTGTTTCTGACATTTCTACTGGGGACTTTTCTTTCTTTCTTCTCACACAGAGAGAGAGAGAGCATGCCCATCCAGTTGATAATCGTTAAGGTAACTACAGAGCAGTGCCTGCTGGGTCATGAAAGTTCGTCAATAAAACAAGAGCATGTTATTAAACCTGGCACTGCTCTCAGTGGTATTTATGTTTTGTACTCAGCCCTCGGTTACTGTAATTTAGATTACATTCGCCATTGCGGGCATATTTATCTGTGAATCACACACACTCATACCTGCGCTGGTGACGCATGCAGCTTCTTGAAGGGTAATAGTTGTACGGATGTTGTTTTGGATGGAATATCATGTACCTTAATGTGTAGAATTTGAATTTGGAAAATGCCTCCCCATTTCCATTTATTTTCAACTTTTCACTAGACATTCTTGAGGAATTAGCCTTGAAAATAAAAAAAGATTATACAGATATTATGGTGAAGGCATGAGTGTTCCTCAGTTATTCTGGGATCAGTATTTTTTGGACCCCAGTCGCATTGAAGGTCAGCCAAGTAACGTCAGGAAGACCAAACTATCCCCTATAGTCTTACAAAGAGATCTCAATGACCATGTTGCGCTAGTCATGCAATCTAGCCACGCAAAGGGTTGGCCCAAACCCAGCTGGTGAGTTATAGCAATGGTGAGTTATAGCAACGATAGAGGTTGTCAAGGTCGGACTGGACTCAACTGAGAAGGACAGTATTATTACGCAAAGAAAAGGCAGACTGCTTTAAATAATGCTAAACTGTCATGGATGACACACATTTGCACATGGATATTGTGCAACAATGACCTTGCATTGAGAGAGATGTTGGTGGTCCTCATTGGCGAACAAGAGTCGACAGCAGGGCGGCAACCCAACAATTCGGAAAAGTAAAGCCAATGCGTTTGTGCCTTAAACTTGCAATCTTTGTAATTTATTTCTCTGGTTGCAGAAAAAGAAGTTGGATTGTATAGAAGTTTTTGAAAAAATGACTGATTATATTACCTGAATAAACATTGCAAACATGAGTTCATGCTCTCAATCTCTGCATTATCTAAATTGGTGATGGCGACGGCCAACAAGCAAGATGACTATGGCTGAAAACAAAAATGCCGAACTCAAGTCTCTAAAACCGTAGTCCACAAATTAACAGGCAACGTCCCAATCAGTACGTCCACTGCTTATGTACAATCTATAGTCTACAGCCATGCTGGCTGTATCTGCATTTGGATCCTATCCCTGTTACCTGTATTCCCCACATCTTTGGTACTGTGGGTATCTGTTCTAAATGTCATGGCCATACACCCAACAGGTTTTGGACCAAAGCGATGGGCCAACAGACTGACATTGCCCTCCCTGAAGCCAACACCATCCTCAGCTCCCACTGGACAGACCGTCACGGATAACAGATAACAGGCGAGTGATGTGAATTTGCATATGTGGGTGTGCATATTTTGTAAATATGGAAAACACTCGTGTTTCCCCTTGGTGTGTACTGCATTATGCATTCCTTGGTGTGTAAGACATGCATTCCCTTTATGCTGGAAGTTACAGCTATGTTTACATTCTTGGCGGGAATTTGGGAAAGGGTGTTAACGCTCCCATTTGAGATATTCATGGAGGGATATCAAGGTGCAACACAGTTTCCTGTTTGGAGACATCGTAGTGTGGTGTGGTTGGCATGGCAATCACTACCCTCAAATCTGAAACCATGGCATTCTCTTTTCATTAAAAGCAGCTCATTGGAGTTCCTTTTGAGCTACCCAATCTACAATGTTGGCTTCGTTCACTGAGGCCTGTCAAGGCTTAACTAAGGAATGCCAACACTTGAAAACGTCTGTCCAAAATATTCAGTTTTCTCCTTCACACCAGTCGTTAGGCTGTCAGGACTATTTGCCTCTGATTTTCAAACTTGCTCTTTGTGAGTTTTGAGACGCTAAACTGTCACAAAATTAGTGTTTTCCAGATTTGAATCTTGCAGGAAAAACTGATTTGGCGAGAAACTGGCTTTGCAGGTGACAATTTTGCCATCTGATCATCAAAGAAGAACAAACATGGCTTGTTCAACCAAGTGCGTCATGGGTACTTGTGTAGAATGCGGTGCAGGATCTGGGTTCAGTCCCACTCGCATCGCCCCCGGCTCCACTGGACACAACTGGTGGTGTTTATTGGGTGGTAAGCCCATGGGATTGTGTTGCTGTTGACACGGCCATTCCCCGCTGAGTGGCACTCATGCAAATGTTCAGCGACTGCCAAGTGAGTTCACCAATAACATTTTAAAAAGCAAGGAAACATTGATATAATAGTATATACTGTTCAAACTTTCCACGTCTAAAGAGAGGCAAATAGGTCACTTCAGTGCAGCAAGAATTCTGGTGCTGAAACTTGAATATAAATATTAGTTTTTTTGGGCTCAGTGTCTTGATTTCCTGTAAACGGTTCTCTGTGTGTTCGGTGTTTATACCAAGCCAGAAGTGAATCTTCTGCTTTTCCCCCCCTGCATTTCTGATTCAACAACATCCGGACGTCGGTGAGGACAGAATCTCAACACTGATGGGTTTTCCAACACAGCATACCGCGGGTTTCACGTATCTGCCTCACACGGCTCGCTGTCCACCATTTGGTGGAAACGTAGATACACAAAATGTCTCAACTATTGGTCTCGCTTCAGCATCCATTTCACTGCAACATTCTTTTCGAAATATGACTTTGTGCATGGTGGGATGAGGGTCGTACCACATTAACTAGTACATACACATTGAATACATCACTTCATGAGGGCCAGAATACTTTCTTTGGAAGACACAGCATGATTGCAGATATAAACTCCTCTTAGGTATCATTGTACATGAGCAAAGGACTCAATCAAACTCAGCTATGATGGTAAACAATTCCCATGCCAAGAGCTTCAAGAGTTCTCCTCTGCCCTACAACTTCAACTGCCACTGCCAAAGAAAACAGCGTGTCCTCACGATGAAGAAACAATGAAAGAACTATTTGTCAAGCAGCTGCTGTCATTCACAAAAAGTTTTTTTTCATTCATCTGTTGCACGGGAGTGTCTCCAAGATTGTGCACAGTGTGCAGCCCGGAGCTTTAATGCCTCTTAATTTGGAGGAAAAACAAACATCTGCGAAGCACTACATCCTGATTCTTCTGTTCAGAATGTACTTTAGTGTCGTGTAATTTGTAATTATTACAGTCTCTTCCACCTCTCTTCTCAAAAGAAATATCTCCCCGACATGTAATGTGCAAGTCAGGGGCCTTTATGCTAATTGCTCGAAAGCATACATATGAGTCACTCTGTGGGAACTGGAATGCAGTGTGGCATACCTGCACATTAACCGACCTGCCTTTGTGCACCTACAAGAAATTGAGGCGTATACTTGGCAAGGACATTGTTGGTGCCACTCCCGAGCATAAACATCTTAATTCACTTCCTTTACTGCCCTCTTTATGCACTCTGCATGTAAATTGCATGTGAAATGTAAAAACATGTTTAGATACCAGGTGTCTAAGCCGAGTTTAAATACCTACAGATCTACAGAGGTCTAAGCCGAGTTTAAATACCTACAGATCTACAGAGGTCTAAGCCTAGTTTAATTACCTCCCAGGCTTTTTGTACATTCTTTATGTTATTGTAGGGTGTAACCAAGATATAAACTTAATGGGATAATTCAAGTTTATCAGAACTTGGGTCTTATTTTCTTAGCTTTGGCCGATCTTTCGACAATGTGCTCCCAAACGTAATTGCTGGGGGCAGGGAGCACGGCAGAACCACAAATATCTTTTGAAGGAATAGCCTGACATTTTAGGGAAAACCACTTATTTGCTTTCTATGGGATAGAATAAAAGAACAAGACCACTTCATGCCTGTATGCTAAACATGAAGTTCACACCAGCAGCTGGTTAGCTTAGCTTGACATGAGCATGAAGACTGGAAACACTTAGCCTGGCTTTAAGGGTGACCTTGTGGCAATGTTGGGTCAGAAAAGTGAAGCTAATGTGGAAGTGCCTTAAGCCTGCATTCCTTTTATTGGCCATCAGGGGGCGACTCTTCCGGTTGCAAAAACAAGTCATTGTAAAAAAGTCTAAGAGTAAATGACAAATTTAATTTAATGAATTAATCTTGCAACTTATGACGCCCGTACCATAAGTCACACATTGTTGTACAACGCCTACCTGCAGAAAGCAGGATGTGGTTTCTCACGACCTGACACAAGTGTCTTAAGGTAGTTACAACCGGCTCTACTGCATGCTATTATGACTAGGAGTAGCTATTTTAGCAACGCGTTGGATTATACGATTAAAATTAGTTACTTAGGCTATAGTGGGAAAGTAAAGAGGTCAAAGAGAAAGCTATCATGGCAAGGTAACCTATGTGTATATATATATATGTACGATGAGAGCGATGTGAAGCCTGAGTAAAATTCCATGTGTTGAACACACATGACCAATAAAACTGATTCTGATATTGTCTCGTCACATGACCTAATAGAGAGATTACATTGGACAACATCAACAAACATAATACATACCTGCTAGGTATGACAAAATAACAAAGAAAACAATAAATGATTTATTTAATTGAATCAAGTTTTTTTTAATACTTTATGTTGAACGTGCACAGAATTGTATCATATACTGATACTGACTGTAGCTAGAAGATGGTTTTGGCCATTTTTGCACCATATTTAACCAAAGTCCTCTTTGAACTGAAGCACACGTTTAATCCCAGATCACGACGTAACATTTTCCCACATGGCGCCCCGCTCGTCTTCAGTCTAAACAGCTTGCCCCGTACACAGAAAAATGTCATGGCTGCGACAGAGTGCTAAATGAATAGCATGTAGTGTAATATTCCACAGTGGGTGATGGATTGCCCTGAGAAGACTTCTGCATCGACACAATGCTACATCTAAATCGGCTGACTGTGCAACTTCAGCACGCCATACAGGAACAAAGGTGACCTTTGACCTTCAAGTCTGCCAGGAAGTGCAGTCTTGACTTCAACCGGAGCGAACGGGAGACGGCGTGAACAGTTACAGGGATTGGTGCTGACGTCTTATCTGCTACTACTATCTGCAGCAGCTGGAGTATCCACCTTTCCTGCCGACGCCGTCAGTGCTGCGTCTGCCGCTGACAGATCTGACACATGGAAAGATACACAACAGCTGATACTAATACCTCTTTGCAAATGAAATGATTGATATCATTGGAGAGCTCATTGAACTGACTGCTATTGATCTTTGACCAAACCTAGAGATTAGATAACACGCAGTGCAATTGCAAGGCCGTGTGTAACATACTACAGAGCTACCAACTCTCACGGTTTCGCCGTGTGACACACGCTTTTGCATGTTTTCACACGCACTCACGCCACACAAACAATTTCTCACGGCAAAAAAAAAAAAATTCTGATTTTGGGCCAAGGCGCGTTCGTTCCTTTTCAAACTCCCCGACGATAGATGGCGCTAAGGAGCGCATCTGTAAACCTATTCGCTGCATAGACATCCTATTTACCCCAAAGAGTCCCGAAGATAGCAACAGAAGAAGATTTTTCAAAACAGACACAACCGCGGGAGAAACTCAGTTTGATTCAGTAACGGCGGTGATGCCGGGCGGAGCTTTTCAACGCTGATTGGCTTTCGCAACTCCGCGTCATGCGAATTATTTGCTGGAGTTGAAATATTTGAACGCCGGCGAAAAAGGGAAAAAGCGGCGTTGCGACGCCGTTTCGCTTCTATCGCGACACCCGGCGAAAAATTCGCTATTTCGCAACCTAACGCGGCTGTGCATTGACTAAACATGTAATCTGGACGCGCGAATATTTCGCAACTGTTTTGGTGTGAACACGGCATAAGGCAGACCTGGGCATCTTACGGCCCGCGGCTCTCCCAGTCTGGCCCGCGTGAGGTCAATCAAAGAAAAGAAAAATAAATAAGGTGCACGCCATCAATGCAATACAAACGGCACTGCTTTTACTTTGAAGGTGATTTATTTATGTGTGCGCGTGCACACATAAATAAATACTACGGGCAGTGTTGCCGACTTGGAGACTGAAGTGAAAGCGTATTGTTCTGCAATTTCTGTCGCGAGACCCCCGCCTCCTAAGGAGCCTCAAGCTGCAGTCTCCGCCTCCAGATTGAAATTGAATCACGCAAAGCCGCCGCGGATCTGACCTGCGGTCTGATCCACTATGGCAGAGCACTTTAAGTCAGGATCTTCACTCTTCTCTCAAAGAGGAGAACGCTCCTCACATGAGGAAAGATGCTCAGAAGATGTTGGTTCTCTTTGGATCTACCTACATGAGAACAAACATTCTAGTGATGAAGTTCAACAGATCAGATCCTCTCTCTCTGACA
Organism: Taurulus bubalis; assembly: GCF_910589615.1. Taxonomy (NCBI): domain Eukaryota; kingdom Metazoa; phylum Chordata; class Actinopteri; order Perciformes; family Cottidae; genus Taurulus; species Taurulus bubalis. Next base: position 4,885,595 of record NC_136592.1, read on the forward strand.
CCTGTCAGCTGTCACATCTCCACCTCATTCAACCAGACTGAACTGGAAACAACTGAACTGGAAAACATCCAAAGCACTGATTGCTTTTGTTTAAAGTTAATACATTGCTGGTCTTTAACATACATATTTAAGGTACGGTTTACTTTTTTTAAACTTATTTTCATAGCCTTATTGTAGCATGTATTCTTACCAGTAGCAGCTCAAAACAATATAATTTACACTTTTTTAATAAAGTAATAACATTAACATTGAGTTAATTGAATTAAGTTCAGACTATTGGTTCGGCCCTCCACAACGGTCCAAATTTCTCATGTGGCCCCTTGGGAAAATTAATTGCCCACCCCTGGACTAAGGTATGTTAATGACATGTGGTTCCCAAGCGCTCTTTGGTGATGGTTGATTACGTTTCTGTCATCTGTCCATCATCGTATAAAGACCGCCCTGACAATTTGATTGGTCCGAACAATTTTTGATTTTGGATAATTTCTCCCCAACGGAGCAGTGCGAGACCGAACTTCCAGACCTCAAATGTTGTGGGCGGGGCTAAGTTTGGCTGGTACCAGGCTACATCTTTAGCATACCACCCAAACATCCACTAGAGTGCATGAAATAACATCTACTTAAACCAAAATGTCCTGGGTGTGGACCATCAGCTATGTCTTTGCTTCACAGAATGTAGCCAATGTTGTCCATCTCCAGTAGGCCGCCCCTCAACGACTTTGGGCCCCACAAACCACCAGAATGCAACGACAAATTAATTCAAATTTCCTGATATTTGAGCCACCAACGTGTGGCTGCGTGCGCGGGTAAATTTTGGTCACCCCCGACAAAATCTCACTCCAAGGTTTTTTGAAAAGTTGGCAGCTCTGCATACTAGTAGTAACCAGAATGATCTTAATGTCACCGTGCAGAACGTATAAAAACATCGAAGACACGCAGTCCAGCAATAAAAAAAGCTACGGTACAATCACCCGAGGCCAAACAGTAACGTATGAGGCAGGTGTTTGTTGTTTTATGAATCTGCTACAGTTAAGATTGCTCATAAATTACATTTGGGAGCTGCGAACTGGCTCGTGATCAAATCAGAAAAATGTCTCAGCTGAAAGGCAGGGTAATGAACGGAGCTACTTTGAAGCTCACGTGATGTGACATGGGAGGGCAGACTGTGTGAACACCGTGTCCTGTCCTCGCCGCATGCGACATGACGTCAGCGGCGTTCCCTCGTGAGATATTCTTCTCACAATGCGAACTGCCACGATCAAATGAGAGCGCTCTGCTTTTTCTTATTTATTTTTGTATTTTGCATCTAGCGAAGCATTCATTATTTTTGTTGTGCCGTTTGTTTACGAGATGCTCCCACAACCCAGAGACGGGTGGATGTCGAGCAAGCGCTGCCCTGCAGGGATCGAAATTTATTCAAGCCAGGTTACACCCATTGGCAACAAACAACTAGACTCCTCTCTCCTTCGTTCTCACACGCAGACACACACACACGCATGTCTGGTGCTTCAACGCATACCTACAGCAGTGTTGCGACATATGTATGCGCGCGCCAGGTGTGGCGGGTCGCTGTTGTGTCTCTTTAACGTTCCCGTATCATGATCACCATCTTTAATCTCCTGCTGTGTGAGGGCCTGCGCGCTAACACGCTGCTGGATTACTACCTTTACTGATCACACATGCCAGCACGGCACACAGCAGCCAGCCCTTTTCTCTGTTGTCTGCCTGGATTGCGTTGCAATTATGTGTACACTACCGTTCAACAGTTTGGGGTCACTTAGAAATTTCCTTATTTTTCAAAGAAAATCACTGAAGATAACATTGAATGAACGGGGCACTAGAGGGGTCTCTGGAGGGGAACGGGGTACTAGAGGGGAACGGGACACTAGAGGGGAACCTGTAGGGGATGGGGACAGCTGCCGGGCGGCAGCGGGGGCTCTTGATGGCTGCAGGGCGGCAGCGGGGGCTCTTGATGGCTGCAGGGCGGCAGCCGGGGGCTCTTGACGGCTGCAGGGCGGCAGCCGGGGGCTCTTGACGGCTGCAGGGCGGCAGCCGGGGGCTCTTGACGGCTGCAGGGCGGCAGCCGGGGGCTCTTGTCTCTGGGACGCCGGGGGCTCTTGTCTCTGGGACGCCGGGAACGGGTCGGGGCACCAACAGGACCCGGGGGGCCAGAATAGGCCAAGGGCCGGCAGGACCCGGGGGGCCAGAATAGGCAGGACCCGGGCGGCCGGCACAGGCAGGATCCAGGGCGCCAGCACAGGCAGGATCCGTGGGGCCGGCACAGGCAGGATCCGGGGGGCCGGCACAGGCAGGATCCGGGGCGCCGGCACGATCCGGGGGTCCGGCAGGACCCGGGCTGGCAGCGGCGCACTGGAGGCAGGTTTGAATGAGAAAAATCCAGAACGTGCTTTACTTAGCAAAAACTCCAAAACAAAGTACTTGCTCAGGGTGGCACATGTCATGAACCACACAGGCACAACGGAACAAAGACAATCTGACAAAGGGACTTAAGACAAACAGGGTTTAAATACAAGAGGAGGGTAACGAGGAACAGCTGGAAACACTGAGGGCAGCACAGGTGAAAGGAATGCACAATCAGGGAACAGGGCAGACAAACAATCACGGACAATCACAAGGGAGGAAGTGCAGGAACACAGAGGACACACAAGACAAGGACTTCACAATAAGACAGGACACCAGACAAACCAACATCGTGACACGAATGGTACATTGTGTTTGCTCATCGCATAGAAGACTAATGGATGATTAGAAAACCCTTGTGCAATTGTGTTAGCACAACTTAAAACAGTTATTCTAGTGAGAGAAGCTATAAAACTGGCCTTCCTTTGAGCTAGTTGAGTATCTGGAGCATCACATTTGTAGGTTCGATTATACCGTAAAAGTCGGGTTATACGCCGCTACTACCTTCGGTCATTGTCCCCATTTGCACCCCGCTGTAGCCAGCTGGCGCTCATGCTAGTTCCACGCTAACTTCCTCTAGCTCTCAGCTAACTTCCGCTAGCTCTCCACTAGCTCCCCGACAACCACCAACGGTAGGGACCAGCCCCGGCTCTACACCCGACTTGGGCAGAGGGGACTCGGACAGTAGCAGCAGCAGCGGGGAGCTAGTAGCAGCGCTAGCTAGCGCTGCTCCTAGCTTGCTACAGCGGGACACTAACTGGAGGTAGTAGCGGCGTACAACCCGACTTTTACGGTACTCTCAAAATGGCCAGAAAAAGAGAACTTTCATGTGAAACTCGGCAGGCTATTTCATGCGAGAAATTGCGAAAAAACTGAAAATGTTTCTGGGTGACCCCAAACTTTTTGTAACGTCCATGTATGTAGTAGTACATAGAAGTGTGTCATTTGCTCACTTTTCCTTTATGTTTTGCCGCATTCTCAGACAACTAAATACACCATCACCGCAAACAACCTGGACATAACGTCTTGAAACTGCACAAATACACTGTGTTCACATGCGTGCATGCAAACGCATACAAGCCTAGCGTTTCTTTTCATCTTTCGCCTCCTTGTCGCTCGCTGCGCTGCATAAAAGAGCATGGCGAGACACAGAGGGATCAGACGCCGGAGTGCTTCACAACGCGCCCGACTAAATCTATTCCCGCTGGTACAACAGGAGGGCCGGTGGCTGTGTAATTTACACTGCTGTCCAGGATAAGTCAGCGCTCTCCGCCAGGGTGTCGTCATCCTGCCCCTGTTCTCCCACTGCGTGTAATGAATCCAGTGTGTCTGAGCTCTGGCATGCACAAATGATTAACTGGTGGCAAAGAGAACTGATTAAGGAGATAAAGCTTGGCACACAATGGCCTCGGTGCTACACGTGTACCTGCACAACCAGAGCTTCCTCACGCAAGGGAATTATTCATGTCTGCTGATCATTCTGTTCATTCTGACACCCGCTGTGCACACGTTTTTTTGGATGCACGAGACAAGGGAAGGTGTATCAATCCGTTATGGGTTTTCAGATTTGCGTGTGGAGTCCTTTCCGCATGCGATTGTTTATCCCAGAATCTGATGAGAGCGTTAAACAGCGGGACTACTGTCGGTTGCAATTTAGGGGAAGAGTTTGGGTCACGTTGATGGGAAAACAAAACCATTGAAAGCGACTGAAGGGTGCAGGAAGATAAGTGGAATTCTTAGCAAAATAAAACCAGCAAAAAGCGATGATAGTTCTGCGCTGTGATACACAACACATGCACAAGTATGATAGACCTAGCAGGAAGTAGCTATAGAAATGTGCAATAAGGTGCAATGTGTAGATGGAGGACGTGGCAGCGCACTTTTAGGAGGTTTGCGGCTGGAGATGGATGGGACACCCACTGGCCAAATGGAAGCGAGGTGGGCCGAGAAAGAATCCATTATCATCATTATCAGTTGCTGGTAATAATCACTGATATTCACATGGTGCCCTTAAACAGCAGCGCTCTATCCACCGTGAAACAGTGGCTTTTTTGGTTCCAGAGGGGCCGTATTTTTTCAGACCAGCCGAGGAAATCTTTTTCTTTCATTATCATCGTGAGGAGTCCCGAGCGTGTCGATATGCGGCAGCACAAACACAACGGTGGTTATTACAGCTCGCTGGTGGTGGAGCAAGATTTAATGAAGGTAACCACAGTGGATCTTGCATGCATGATTGCACTTTGCACATGATCAAGTAAACTGAAATGGGAAGCCATTGTATACATGCAAACTGGCGGGTACTGCTTACTGGTATCATTTCCACAAACGGAATAGAACTATTCTTTTGCTGTGCATTTAAAAAATTGTCACCAAATTAAACCGTCTCTCATGAAAGTAAAACAGACAAACAGAATATAGATGAAGGGGGTTCATTGGATTTTGGAAAAGTATGTGTTGGTGTGGCTCTAACAAAATGACAAAATAGAGCACAAACGAATAAACGACACACAAAAGTACAGATATTTCACGTCAAATCTATTCATACCGGCAGAGATGCGAATAGTTGCAACACTTTTTGAATTTATAGGTTGGAATAGATCCTATTGGTAAAACTGTTGTGTAGCCAAATATACGGTCAGCTGTTTTATTGAGTTTCCTTTCAGCGAGATGCACTGACTGAATTTGGGGTTCCCTCTGGAAAACGGTCGTGTATGTCTTGGGCTTTTATTGTGAAAGGTAAGACAGAAGAGCGTCTGCTCTGCGTTGGCCTTTGTCAAGGTTGAAAAAAGCAATAAAGTTAGTAGATCCCTTCTGGTCCCAGCTAATGCCTTTATAACGTTTTGAATATGTCCGTTCGGCACAATGCGATTGGTTGCTGAGTTAAAATTGCGAAATTTAAAAAAAACTTGAACTCGCTCCTAAAAAAAAAGTATGACTGTACGTTTTTTTTTTACCACATTCTGTGAGAACGTACTCGTGACAAACATGTGTCTTGTGAGGCCACAGTGACCTTTGACGACCTTGAGGAGGTGTACCATCCGAACGTACAGACAGACGGACAACCCCAAAAACACCATGCCTCCGGCCACGAATGTTCCCGGCGCTGATGCATAAATATCAGCTATAGATATGAGCCGCTTCTCCCATTTCGGCACAAAGCAAGACACCTGAAAAGCATTGGCGGGAACAACCTTTTCGGGGGTGTTGCTCCTCGTACATCCCCGCTGGTCTCCTGGGAGAGAGGGGGGCGTTCCAATATCTCGGTCCAACCAGACATTTGAGGCGTCATCATCTTTTTGCTGCACATGGAGAGGAGCAAGGAAGAGGGAACAGCTTTGCCTCCACGGTGGGCTCTTCCGTTTTATTCTCATTCAGCAGAGCGACAGGAGTCAGTTAAGACTTCTTCAACACGAGCGGACGTCCCGGGAGGAAGATATTCACTAAAAGTTTTCATTTCAGCAGCGTCTTCTCTTCCTTATTAAAGAACATTTTGGCAACAGTTTTGTTGGCCCAATATCAACAGCCGTTATATCAACAGCCGTTATATCCACGCTCACGGCAGCATCCCACCCAATACTGTACACTGTACATGATTTGAACCCGATCCAGGTTTTTTGATCATATGCATCAGCGCACGCAGCTTTTTTGTTTTCTTTTTCGCGTGCAGCCAGTCAGTCGTTTCTGTTCCCTTGGACGGTTGAGGGTTGAGGAGAAAGTGTGTTTTCTGGCCTCCTGAATACTGTATTCACCACAACTGCTATATTTGGCTTCACCTGATTACATGTTTAGTTTTTTTCCCTCCTAACTGCTGCTGCAGTAATTAGGCCGGAGGACACGTAGATAGCAGACAGTGATCACAAACCTGGATAAGCACGCTTCCTGATTGCTCCACAGGGGAAACCCCAGTGTTCTGTGGTTTGGGGTTTTTGTGTAAAGGTATAAAAAAAAAATGACAGCATCAGCACTTTAAACACTTAATATTAAAAAAAAAAAGCTGCAGATGGATGAACTCTGTGTTTGACTTTGATGAGGGACACTAGGGGTTTGTGTCCTCTCTCACTACCAACAGTCAACGTTAGTTTGCTTACCTGTTTCCACCACTAACCGATCAGAGCGGTGACAAACTTATTCTGTCCTGTGAGGAGCTGAAGCGTGTAGAGAGGCTTCCACTTGTTCCCTACAATGTGTTTTAATAGTGTTTCCTGTATACCCAGGAAAAGTACATGCATTGGGAGTCCCAACTGTTTCCCTCGCGGGTATACCAGCCTGCAAATGCGCAGTTGGCCTGCGCAAGCATAACTGCACACTCTTTTTTTTTTTGGTCTTTCTTTTTTTTTTTTACACACACAACTTAGCGTGCTGTCTAAAAAAACGGTCGATGATTGTTTTGATAGAAAAGGGTGAGCGATACCTCCCTCAGCTCTTTCTGTACACAACCTCCCGACCCTTGGCTCTGTCCGAGCAAACACAGTCTGCACGCAATGCGCAATGATTAACCCGCAGATCGTCTATTGGGGGAGGACTCACTCTGTAAGCGCATGATAACAAATAAAGAAAATGGCCGAGTATTTCCGTTTACAAGTCTTGTTTGTTTTTCTTTTTTTCTTGTTGTTGTCTCTACTAAAGGAAAACACTTTCCAACCAGAAAAGTACCCTTTTAAAGTTCTGGGTACCATGGATGTTTCCTTGTAAAAAATAAAATAAAAAGCCTAAAAATACAGTTAAAATGTGACATTAACACAAGTCAGTGCAGCCAATGTTAAATACATACTTTTATCACCAAGCTACCTATACAGCCTAATAATGAGAAATAAAACACGTTTATTAAATTAAACAGGTTTCACAGTGTTAATGCACACCAATTGTGTGTTATCTACAACTACTGGTTATTCTAATTTAAATTCCCCTATTGATGCTGCAAGCTGCACACCAGGGCGCATTCCTTATGGGCGCCAGAAAAAGGGTCTGAGTGAGACCTCTTTACTGGCATCATTCTGTGTGGATTACCCGGCAGATGACAGGCTGGTTGACGGCCCCTTTGGTTTGCAGAGAGAAGGTTTAAGTGCACGTGCGTGCGCGCGTGCGTGTGTGTGTGTGTGTGTAGGGGGCAGAAGAGGTTAATTTGTATCATGCATGACTTGTTTTGCGTGACAAGCTTATCCATATCTTATTTCCCTATAGAAAAAAAAGGGATTGGCTTCCAGAACAAATGCCACAGAGAAACTAGACTCAGCCACCATATAGATAGAGGCTAAGTGGGCAAGTAATGACCAGTATATTGAATTGACCATATCATGAGATCAGAAGTGAAATCATTTGCATACGGTGGTAATATTCACCAAGATAAAAATTACAAGGTTATATTTCAGATGCAAATAGCCCGTTGTCAGCAGAAGGGAACTTGAAATTATTGCCAATTTTCAAGTTTTTGTTTTGATTGCATTCTCTTTTTTTGCACTTCAAATCAGCTGTTTAAAAGCTACAACACACATTGGGCCACAGCTGACACAGTCTGATAAATTATCGCTTCTTTAGCTGTGGGACTTTTATCACCATCTAACTTAAGTTGCACACTTTTTGTTTTGTTTAAAAACAGCTGATGGTGAAGAGAATCAAGACACAAACCCCAAAAAGATCATCTTAACAATGTGTGTTTCTTTCAGCCTTCCGATCGCACACAGCCATCATTCAACGTTAAAACATATTGATTGATGGAGATTTAAATACTTTCCTGGGACATATTGTCTTCAACATTGTTTTACTACCGTGGCGCCAGCATGATGCCGTCATGGCCAGACAGTTAATTAGGGTCATGACCTCGATTCACTCATTTACTCTGGATGGTGTGTGACGCTGCCTGCAGTCAGGATACACACACCAGAGACCATGTTTTTAATATCGGATAAGGAACTGTTTTTCCTCCTTTTGGAAAAAAAGGAAAAAAAGAAAAGAAATATTTAAAATATTTTAGGAATAATCCAAAATTCCTGTTTTAAGAAGATTAGTAACTTCTAATTTGGTTTTGTGGTTCTTTAAACATTGTATACAGGTATTTTATGGGCTTTTCAATATACTTTCAAAATGTTTTTCCTTATTTTAATGATAAATGTCAAACTCTATTCTCTATGTGACCGCCAGTGATGGAAATTGTATTCTTGATCATTTTATTGGATTATGCAGACATGAACACTATTTGTGTTTGGGAATGAAAGAATGTTGTGAAAACCGCGGCATGAACAAACATGCACAAAATCTGTTGTATGACATATTCTTCTTACTTTAGTTTGACTTAAGTTATGCTGATGTGCTCCATGCTCTGGTTATTGTAAGTAACAACATTCTTTGATGACTCAAAGTGAATCTTAATTCCATTTAGTTTTGTTATTCTTAAAAACATAAAATAACTAATTAATCTTAATAATGCTTCGTAATGTATCACTTCCGATCAGATAACAAATCCCATTGTAAAACCAAGCGGTGATGTAATTAAGCTGTGATCCATTCTGCTGCCTTCCACTGGAGATTCAACCAAATATCCTCACACGCACAGTTCGCTGCGCGGGTCATGACTCTCCTCAGACACGCAACTTAACGGGGCTTCCCATTATGGCCTCGCCTTCCTTTTGCCCTGCGTATCACGATCGGTTATGACACCTTCGTGCTCCGCGCGAGAGGGAGAGGTGACAGAAAGATGGATGACCGAGATATTCCCGCACGCAACTATTGTTATTGCCGCGGAGCGCAAATACCGGCTTGCATGAGGACGGAGGGCTGCGAGAGGGGGGGGAACATTTAGCTCAGTTACTAATCTGGTATCCACGCCTGGTCAGGAAGGGAAGGTGATCCAGTGCCCGCACGCACGCACGCACGCACGCACGCACGCAATAAGTGAAAAAGTATGTCCCTCTCAGGGACGCTTCATCGTGTTGGTGCTGAGTTCAGGGTTGCCCGTGAAAAAGCACATCAGCATCAGGCGGATTTTTTTGTGGTTATTTGTGTGTTATTTGTGTGTGTTGCAACTCCCCGACCCTTGTTATCTATCATTGCTTCTGTTTTGAACCTGAGCCATCTACTCTGTCCTCTAAACAGTGCGGCCACTGCTGCACCAGCAGCCATTGGGCTTTAAAAATATATATAGACCACTTTCTTATCGCGGCTCATTAATCCTGAGATAAATCGGGAAGTGAACATCATGGGTGGGGGCTTAAAGGTCACATATCTGCTCATTTCCAGTATCATACTTGTGTTTTGGGTTTCTACCAGAACATGCTTACCTGCTTTTTCATTATGAATCAAGTTCATGTGCGATGTGAATGCTGGGACAGTATCAAGACCCTCGATCCATTAGAAATTCACACAGTTTTCAGAAACTGTGCCTTTAAAGAAGCCATCAGGAATAAATAATAATTAATAATGCAACTTTACCACATTTAGACCATGTCACAGTTTTGAACATAGATATTCTAAATGTGTCCCAGTTTATTTCCGTGTGTGTAAATTACCTCAGCGGACAGGAAGTAAAAACGGAGAATGATATTTCAGATATTTCACCGGACAACATGAGAAAAATACAGAGTTTCTTTTTAACGTTAAAGCCTGAACTTGGAAATGAGGACGACTTCTACATTAGCTTGATTCTGATTATAGCTTTAATAAAGCCTCATGTTGGGTTCCCTTTAGTGTCATCTCAACTTGAAGCTATGAGAGAATAAAGGACAAATTCACAACATCAAGTTTTTCAAGCATCAGCGGCTCAACATCTTGATATCGAGGCAGCACGAAATGTGGTGTGTCACGCTCAGGTGAAAAAAACAACAAAGGTGTATTGTGTGCGTGTGTGCGTGCGTGTGCGCGGGCGTGTGTGTGTGTGTGTTAATATTCAATAGATTCTGCAGTGAGTCGAAACTGGAAGGTGGTTTCCCTTTTCCTCCGGTGATAAAAAGTAACACTGTCGTTTCGTGCCTTATTACAGGAAAACTATTTTCCAGGTCGTGAGCGTCCCACCAGTTCCACACTGAGCGGTGGAAATGAGCTGACTTGTCTGTGACGGCCTGCTGACTGAACTTGACAACAGTCCATTCCAACGGTGGACAGCATAACTATCACTCTTGTACTTTCCTTTCTATGTGTTAGTTTACATTTTGAACAGCTATAGTTACGTTCAGATTAATATGCAATACACGTCTACGTCTTTTATATTAAAGTACACGATGATATAAGCACGTACAACGTGGACGTTTTGAGTCAATATTATAATGACATGACACTCTTAGGGACCATTCTGGGGCAAAAACTAAAAGTACATGTTGTTGCCAACACTTTACTTTACTTGTAAATTCACATGTTTTATGGACAATCACACGGGAACGTCTTTACAGGAATGGCACGGTAAAACTAAAAAGGGACAGATTTTGAGAAAATGAACCATATCAATACAGCGAATAAACCATGTACAATCAACAGTACTGTGTACTGTACATGTGTGTATCACTCAACAGACGGTCAGCGCTGGCGAGTCGGAGTGACGCGCTATAAGTTGTGACCACAGCCCAGCGAAACAGAAACTCACTGTTTCGCTGTCAGATCGAGCACTTTGACCCCATAACATGCACTGGAAGTGGAAAACATTGAATAACGTGTACTGGAAAATGTCGAATGCAGTTTAGTGAAACTCGAGGCAGATGTGTAAAAAACGTTTTGAGCATCAGACGTGATCGCGCCCAGTATTTTTGAGCTCTCCTTATTAATTTCTTGCTGTGAACGGGATCCGCTGTGAGTGCGCATTAGGTCATAGACGGCGTCATGACCTGCAGTCCAAAATAATCCTATTACGGTTTGCCCGACCGGGCACACGCACACACGCAGGAGCCCGTTCGCTAACGTCCTCCTGGTCAGCCATTGTTCTCTTTGATAGCGGAGCAGCGGTAGCGGGTTAGCATTAAGTATTAAAGGGGCACTGCACCAACTTTATGCATGAAGTTCAGTTTCCTGCTCATGCTCATAGCATGTCCTCTGTGGTTGTGGCGGGAGCTTTGCAAAGTTTTTGAGGAAGTAGCCCTGGTGGTGAGGCAGGGAGGGCCTCGTGAGAGACGCTTCTGAGAGGAATTATGGGAAATGTAGGCCCCAAAAGCTTTACATTTTGACAATTATTTTTGATCTGTCCTCTCGAGAGCAATGGCGGGCGGTAATGGGATTACAAATGGAAAAGAGCTGATGTCAGTTTGTTAGCTCTGCGTTGGAGGGGACGTTGTGTGTCCTTAGCTGGTTTGCTAATATTAGCTATATGGCGCCTAAACGTGCAGAGTCACCTCGTCCTGTTCACAGTTTGAGGGTGCACGAGTTTGTCGGTTTCTGTTTCGGAATGCGTGAAACATAAAAGACGCCCCCCAATGTTATGGAAATATGATACTGATTTGCAGAGCAACCCTTTTACGTCATCAAAGTTGCAGGTTACAAACAGTAATGACCGATAAAGCCTCAGTGTTCTGCCCATATTTGATATTTGGTAAAATAAAAATAATAAAAAAAGTTAAATATGAAAGAGAATTATTAGACATGTATACATGTGTAACTTTGCGAAAGACGCCTGTTGTTGTTATTATTTAAGAACCCCTCCACCGCCATTGATTTTAAAGCAGGGGTATTCCATTTTGAGATGCAGGTTTCAGGAGTACATGCTGTCTCATTTGCTATACAAAAGCCAAATAAACCGGTGTTATTAGGTGCACTGGTAAAAATGCTAGAAAATGCAATATTTGCATGATCATTACTTGTGTCTCTACGTGTCTTGAAAGGGTCCAGTGGCTTCGTGATAGTTAGAGAGCGCAACACAAGGAAAGAAAAAAAACAACCAGCGGCGGTATGCAAAGACACTGACACGATGAAACGGAGGCACACACCTGCTCTGGTGGTGTGTGCGTGACAGCCTCTGCGTGAGGAGAAACTAACAACCTTCACATGTCATTACACCTGCTTTTATGTCCAAGAATTTAGGAGATATGGCTGAGGGCAAAACTTTTTGTTTTGTTTTTTTCTTCCTCCCCACGAACAGAGGAAACTAACACCGCACACCTCCAGCTCTGCATTCCAGCTCATCCTGACATGACCCGCCGCTGCTCTGGCATGTGGTCAACTCGGCACACAGTAGTGTGCGGCTCCTCATAGTAGCCCGTAATCTCTTTAATCTCTCGTCTCTTTAGTCTCCCCACTGACTCACCTCCTTCCACCTCTGCTCTTTTCTCTCCCACACTCACTTCGGCTGCAGATATCAAAAGCCAGAGGGCCATAAAATGTGAATTTGAACGGGGGAGGGGGGAGTGCAAGTGTTTTTGTTTTTTTAGCACCTTTGTGTGACATTTACAGTCGCCCAATTTCCAGCTATGGATGCTGCTTCACCTGCTGGGATCTGACACACACTCCTGCAGCCTGAGCGCCCGTTGAGAATGCAGCCGGCCCTCACCTGCAGGCGGTCCGCCGTGGTGGTGCACGTTCATCTTTAATTAGGTTCACTTTCATCCCCCTCCGTGCAACGCAATCGCACTCCGGCGTCGCTCTCGGCTTCAAGTGCATTGAGGTTGTAGTTCACCCCTGTTCTGATCAATGTGCACTGCTGGCTTTCTGTAGATAACATGCACACGCATTGTGTCCGTTAGAGGCCCACAGACAGCACTGTGTTGGTGTTTAGGCCGTGTGGCATATTGCTGCTTTAGGGGGTGCAGAGAAGAGTAGAGAGTAACTACTAGTAGTGTGTATTATAAAGGCCTACATAGCATGTGGTTTATTTGGAAAACATGCTGGGGTTTCTCTCTAATTGCATTGTTCTCAAACTGTTCATATCAAGTTCCCTTACTTTTTTATCAATGTGTATATTTACTTATTTATTTGTTTATTTTTGGATGTATTATTATGATTCATTCTTATTTTGTATAACTGCTTCTGTAAAAGCTGTGAGAATTAAATCACTGCTCAAAATAAACGTCTCCTTCATTGTAATGTTCTCACTGCGCCCTGACTTACAAGTTCAACATCCAGCCATACGGCTCCTGCGTGGGACCCGCTGCGTGTGAGAGAGGGTGACTAACAGTTCACCGTGTTTTAGAAGTTACTTCACTCGTTTGGCCGTCTGGCCCTCGCCGTGTGCGGCTGCTCAGGCCGGCCCCACGCACCGCGTTGCATGACTGCAGCCAATGAAGCCTGAGTGGCAGATTGCATGACTCCAAAGCCCCAAGATCCTCGCATTTACAGAAGCTATAGCGCGCAAATATGTGCACCTTCGTGCCCGAGCAGAGAGAGAGAGAGAGAGAGAGAGAGAGAGAGAGAGAGAGAGAGAGAGAGTCTCGCGTCCTGCGCTCTTTGTTCTGCGGGTTTAAGACCCTTGTGTCTTTTCCAGAGGCTGCCGCCTTCGCGTGACTTGACCGAGCAGATTTAGGATTGTCCAGAAGACCGGGACCCTCCCCTCTGGACGGCAGCTCCGCTTCTCACGCAACCTGCAGCACCAGAGGCGCAGTCCCGCGGCGCACGGCGGAGAGTCCCCGGAGAGTTTACACACACACACATACACGCGCGCGCGGGCGCGCAAACACACCACACACGCACACGCACACACACACACACACACACACGGGAGGATTAGGACAATGCTGAGCCGCGCGGATTGCGCTAAATACGCAAACCAAACTTTTACCTGCCGGACTTTTCCCTGAATCCAAATTCTTCCCCGGATTTCATAGCTCTACTTTTTTGGAGGGGTCGCAGTGTTCTGCGATGGTTTGACATGAGATGTGTGTGCACTGCAGGGCTATTTCTAAACACAAACAAGTCACTCCGAGTTCAAATACACTGCGGTCTCGTCTGCGCCTCATAATAACCCATAATGTGCCAACAGTGGAATTGTTTTTAAAGCTATACCACGCTGTCGTTACTTTATCATTAAACAATTCCTCCTCTGAAGGTGAAGACATGTTGGACACGCTTATGATAACCAGAATAGGGAACTGGATGCCCACAGACACACTTTAATGGATACACTTAGGCTGTGAAGCAGCTTTTTCTTTCCTTTTTTATATGTATATATTTTTTTATTGTATGTCTGATTTCAGGGGACAACAGGATGTTTATTCCAATGCCATTCGGAATAATTAGAACATGATTTAAGACAGCAAACAATCATAAAATACCTCCAAATTATAACATGTTTTTTTTTACATCATCATAGATTATGTAGCATATCAAATAAAAGAAACACGTGTGTTTGGGGAGTTTTGTTCCAAAAAATGTGAGTCTTTGTGTAGCAGTCACTGATGATGGTCTCAGTTCCCTTTTAAATATATTAGAGTGTGAGTGGTTTAGTCCCTTATCCATCCATTGATTCCTCCATACAATGTGTTATTGGTGATAAAGTAGATTATGTTGAAAATCCTGTAAATGAATGAGTTTGTATTCGCTCTACTAAACTGTAAGCACAGAGACAAAGCAGATCAATAAGCCTTACACTCTGATAGCTGTTGAGGGCCAGCTTTAAATCTGTCTCCATCACGGACTGGCACAGGTCACAGGTGTTCCTTTCACACCTGTTGCGCAATGAGGCGGGCAGAGTGACCACGTGACCGCGGTGGGGATAGCCGCAGATGCACTTAGCCGAACATATTGAACGTCGAAAACAAATTAGTAAGGGTTTATAAATCTCGTTTCCCAGCTCATCTAGAATGAAGTCATCAGATAGTCTTTTCTTTTCCTTTTCTTTTTAATACCCCAAAAGGACCAGAGCCTCTTGGAAAAAGCTCTAACAGGTTTGCAAAGGAGACAGAGGAATGGTATTGCACTCATCTACCCTTGCACTCCAGCTGCCTCCCCTAACCTCTCCCCTCCCATCCTCCTCCTCCTCCTCCTCCTCCTCAAAGGGGAGGTGAGGGTTTGATCACTGCGCTCTCACGCAACTGGTCAATCTTTAACTCCAGCGGAGAACTAACAGGTACAAGCACGATATGGCATGTGGCTGTTGTATCAGGACTTAGAGCCGCCTGGGTGGTATAGCTGCGTGTGCAAGTTGTCGCAAAACTCCTATTTCTCACGCACCAAAACCTTGATGGTGTCACTGCGGGGCAAACAGCTGACTTTAGGAGTCACAAAAGCCAACTCACTGAAACATAATTATAATAAAATAGAAGATCCTGACATTTATTTACTATATAATTGCCTTTAATGTATGTGTGATAGACCTGTTTTTCTTGCATAAGACAAATTATTCGTCTGTCCCCTGATTCAAGTCAAGTTAAACATCCCAATACACGCGTCACCTGGTCGAAGCGGCAATATATTTATGCATCGACCTGCCATCATAACTCACCTGTGTGAGATATTGATAGCCGAGGAGATTTTATTAAAAAAATAATTAGGATTACAAGTTAGATGAATAAGGTTTATGCATCAGCTGGCTGGCACAGATGAGATCAAAGCGCAGGTATTTTATTGGCATTCAAATTATAACGTATATTATAGTCAATATATTGAGAGAAAAAAAGGATTATAATAATTGATTGAATCTTTCAAAATAAATAAATAAAAGCTTTCTTTCAACAACTGTCAAATGTGCAACTTCTTCAATGACATAAAGTCTCGCACGCACACATACAAACACACACACACACACACCCCTTTTCTCGGTACTAAACTTCATTCATGACAAACAGAGAGCGCGAGGGAGGAGGGGGGGGGGGGGGGTGATTACGTCATGAAGAGCAGCCAATGAAGCTGTGGAGCGCACTATAAGAGCAAGAGCCCATTCTCTGCTTTGGAGACATTAAGAGAGTAAACTCGAGCATTACCTCTACCAAACAATATATATATACATATATATATACATATATATATATGTATATATATATATACATATACATATATTCTATTTTTTTTCTCCTCCCTATCTCTCACAGCTGCTGCGTTGCTGCTCCACCAAGGTAAGACTTTTACTCACATGAGGACACATTGGTTTCCAACTGAGCAGACAGTGTCAGATTGATAAGAGCAAAGTGTTGAGTGCATATTATTTTTTTGCCAGCATTGTTGTTAATAAGTGTGCGTGTGTCTTTGCAGTTGCACCTTTTTAAAGTGCACTCTTTCTTTTGAATCACTGTGTTGTATTATTGGGCTCACTGCTGTGAGTCATAATATGGCGGTAGTAAACTTGCATATTAAAACATGTTGTTTTTGTGCAGAAAGTGAACTTATACAGTCTAATTAATAACAACCACATGCTACTGCAGTTACTGCATTTACTCCACACTTTATGGCGCATGCAGTCAACATGTTGCACAACACTTCTCCTCCTCCCTGCCCTCACTACTCTAATGCTCCTCCTATTTAATTCCCAGGTTGTGCAGGAGCCAGTTTTAAAAAGAAAAGAAAAAAAGAAGAAGTCGTCATCATGGTGCTCATGATACTACCGTTCATCGGCGCGATCTCTGTCTCCGAGAGTCTGGTTGCCATGACAACGCTGTGCGTGGTCTACCTGATCTACAAGTTTTTCCACACCGAGATCCCAGAGGGCCTCCGGCGGCTGCCCGGGCCGAAGCCCCTGCCCATCATCGGGAACGTGCTGGAGGTCGGCAGCAGGCCCTACCTGAGCCTCACCGCCATGAGCAAGCGCTACGGAGACGTCTTCCAGATCCAGATCGGCATGCGGCCCGTGGTCGTGCTGAGTGGCAGCGACACGCTGCGCCAGGCCCTCGTCAAGCAAGGGGACGACTTCGCCGGCCGGCCCGACCTGTACAGCTTCCGGCTCGTCAACGACGGCAAGAGCCTGGCCTTCAGCTCGGACCGGGCTGGCGTGTGGCGCACCCGCAGGAAGCTGGCCTACAGCGCGCTGCGCTCCTTCTCCACCCTGCAGGGCACGACCCCGGAGTACTCGTGCATGCTGGAGGAGCACGTGTGCAAGGAGGGCGACTACCTGATCAAGCAGTTCAACGCCGTCATGGCGGCCGACGGCAGCTTCGACCCCTTCCGCCACATCGTGGTCTCCGTCGCCAACGTGATCTGCGGCATGTGCTTCGGCCGCCGCTACAGCCACGACGACCAGGAGCTGCTGAACCTGGTGAACCTCAGCGACGAGTTCAGCCAGGTGGTGGGGAGCGGCAACCCCGCGGACTTCATCCCGGCCCTACGGTTCCTGCCCAACACCATAATGAAGAAGTTCAAGATCATCAACGAGCGCTTCAGCGCGTTCGTGCAGAAGATCGTCAGCGAGCACTACACCACATATGACAAGGTATGGGTCTCTTCCAAGCTTTTCTTTTTCATTTTCATTTTCTCCAATCGCTGTATATGAACGTGCGATCATCTTCTTTCAGGACCACATTCGTGACATCACAGACTCCCTCATCGATCACTGCGAGGACCGGAAGCTGGATGAGAACTCAAACGTCCAGGTGTCCGACGAGAAGATTGTGGGAATTGTCAATGACCTGTTTGGAGCTGGTAGGTCGAATGTCTTCACGTGTTGAACGATCTGATCATGAAGTGACCGTGAATCATTCAAAATGAATAAGTGTCCTTACAAAGGTTGTGTTTCTCTTCCAGGTTTTGACACCATCTCCACTACCATGTCTTGGGCAGTGATGTACTTGGTGGCTTACCCAGAGATACAGGAGAGGCTTCATCAAGAGCTGAGTAAGTACAGCCATTTTCTTTGAGACACTTCCTCGAATATTCCATTCATATCACAAAATGGGTACCATAACCAGTGATGCAGGAAAGCTCATTTTGATCCCTTTTCTTTTTTCCAGAGGACAACGTGGGTCTGGATCGCACTCCTCGTCTCTCCGACAAACCCAACTTGCCCTTTCTGGAGGCCTTCATCCTGGAGCTCCTTCGGCATTCTTCGTTCCTGCCCTTCACCATCCCTCACTGGTGAGGTTCATTCCCATATTTTAAGATGCATGAGAGTGCCACCCGTGCCGGTAGAAATTGGTGCGTTGACGACGTGCTGAACTCTCACGGGACCAGGACGGCACGCAAACCTCTAAATACACAGCGGACTAACACTCTGTCCTTTCTTTTTTTTACAGCACCACAAAAGACACGTCTCTGAATGGCTACTTCATTCCCAAAGACACCTGCATCTTCATCAATCAGTGGCAGGTCAACCAAGATCCGTAAGTTTCTTCATTTTAACACGACTGACGCGGCTGCCCCAGCGCAAACCAGTTTTTCTATTGTGCAGCGCATCTTCATCATTCCTCATCCTCATCCTCTGCACTTTTCAGCGAGTTGTGGAAAGACCCGTCCACCTTCAACCCGGACCGCTTCCTGAGCGCCGACGGCACCGAGGTCAACAAGATGGAGGGGGAGCGGGTGATGGCCTTCGGCATGGGGAAGCGGCGCTGCATCGGCGAGGTCATCGCGCGGAATGAGGTCTACCTCTTTCTGGCGATCATCGTCCAAAAGCTGCTCTTCCTTGCGATGCCCGGAGAGCCGCTGGACATGACCCCAGAGTACGGCCTCACGATGAAGCACAAGCGCTGCCACCTGAGAGCGACGATGCGAGCGAGGAGTGAGCAGTGAAGGCATTTACAATGTGTGTGTGACTCTGTATGACACTGTATGGGGTTCGCTGTTATCTTTCTCAGAATGTAAGGCTTTGGATGCTGAATTTGATCTACAGAGCTGCGGGCATTGAATCAGATGAGTGATATGTGCTTATTGCAGATTGTCAGAGATGTCTGTGTTTGTGTGAACATATCTTTCTCTATGAGATAGTCCTGCACATGGTTGGTGCTTCTCAGTGAAGTATAAGGAGATTCCTGCTTCTCCTGTGTGTGTTTTAACTAAAACTGCTCCCGTTAAGAAGTTGTAAAACACTCTTTGGGACACACGGTTTGTTTTACCGGATGGGCATTACTGTTGCAGTTGTTTTCGTCTGTGACATGGGACTGGTGTCACTCTGAATTGAGCAGATATTGCATGATCATGAAACAATTTACACATGTAAGCAATTTTTTTTGTATTCCATTATAACGTGGATGTAAGACACTGAAGCTATATTTGTATCCCAAAATGTGATTTTGTTTGTATATCAAGCTATTTTGTATTTTATAAAGTCGTTTCTTTATGTGCCTGAGTAATTGTTTTGAGGTGAAATAGTTTTGCTGTGCATCTATTTGAAATATAGGCGATACAATTTTGTATTTTGTATCTCTAATGTATTGATGATTGTATAGCATGTAAGGACATGTGATCCTTTAATCAGCCACACAATAAACTGTTATGATCATCTTGTTCCTATTGCTTGCTTGGTTTGAAAAAAAATTAAATTCTCTCAGATAGTAATGGTCATCACATAAGGATGGATATAGTCACTGTGAAACCATCTCAGATTATATCAGAGCTCTCGAGTGAGCAGATTGAAACCCTAAAGAGAACACAACAAAATCACAACAAACCCACGTGGGAGATAACGGAAGTGACGTCGCGCATCGAACCGGAAACCGGGACAAACAACAGCTGGAGCTTTGGCTTTCCTTGTCACCTCGCTACAGATTTATCGACAAGGTATATCTGTTTGTTCCAGACTGAATAGACGCGGGTTGAGTATTCAAGAGAAGTAAAACACTCGTCAAGTTTACAGCAGTCGGCTTGGATAAAAAGCCAACAGCGGAGCGAAGCTAATGTTAGCCGTCCAGCTAGTTAGCACAGTTTACCGCTTCAATATAGTTAGTGTCGGGATTTCTCGTATATTTATCTAAACACTGCCCTCGAATGGGTGTTATTTTTAATTATTTCCCCTGTCCCAAGTTGTTTAATAGTCAATTCTACCTCAGACACACGCGGGAAACCTTTTTTAATGAACTCTAACGTCAAGCTAGCTTTCGCGAAAAGCTCGCTAACGGCTCGTAAATGAACTCCCTTAAACACGCCGAGCATCCCGCTACACTACGCTGCCTATCAGCTGTCAGCTATGCCGGGTAAAGTCCCATTTAACTGTCGTTTAATTATCATTTGGTCCTCTCTTCGCCGGTGGAAGTAACATTACCTCACAAATGAGCGTGGACCTAATTATGACCAGAGGCGCTGCAACGTTAGTGGTCCGAGTTTACGAGCAAATATGACGTCTTTGTTTACAGCCAGATGATCAAGCCTCAAATAAATGGCATATAGCTGTGATTTAGGAAATACTGTGGTGCATTAAGTCCAAGTTCCCCCCCCCCAAAAAAAACCCTAATGTATAAAGAACATGTCTAAAATGCCTAAATCAGCCTGTAAAATGTCTTTGTGTGTTTTAAAACTGCCAAATATGAGTCGTTTAATATCGTTTAATATCCTCATTGCAACAAAGGGCCGGGCTGAACTAGACATGGTTGCTATTGGTTGATTTTCTCTCGTTTATGTCTCTAGAATCACAGCGAGCAGAATGGCCACAGACTGGTTGGGCAGTGTTGTGTCTATTAACTGCGGGCTGACGTTGGGCGTTTATCAGGGAGAGGTGTCGTCTGTCGATCACGGCAGCCAGACCGTCTCGCTGAGACAGCCCTATCACAACGGGGTCAGATGCCCGCTTCCCGAGGTCACGTTCAGGTAAGAAAAGAAGAAGGATGCGCACATTTTTGTCTTGATTCGTGCGTCAACAGGACACACACAGATTCAATCAATCCACCTTCGTTGAAGGCTTCACTCACAAACCTCTAATGTTTGCGTTCAGTCTTGAGTCGGATTTATAAATATTACCGCCACCAAGGAGATTATATTTTAGTATCAAATGTCGTTAAAAGGTCTAAATGACACTTGGAATAAAGGGCCGATGAACAAATGATCCTTTTTAATGCACGTTCGATATAGTAAAACAACTTATTATCATTACAAGACTGCTTTTTTGACCATTTCCTTTTTTTACTTAGAATTCTTCTTGGATGAAAACAGATCTCCCACTTCTATTTCACTATTTGTACTTTTTGATTCATGTCCAGCTCTAGATGTTGATTTAGATACCAATTTATTTTTGCCAAACTTTCAGGATTGTGCAGCTTTGGTGGAGGTATCTTCAATGAAATCCTTTTTTCTATGCGAGTGCCCTTTTCCACCCAATGAGCTCCACGAGCCGTGTCTGATTGTTGTATGCTGACTGAAAATTGAATTGCAGTTTGAGCTCGGAGTGATCTCACAGTCATGTTGTCTTCTTTAGTGCCATTGATATCAAGGAGTTGAAGTTCCTAGATGTCCAGAATACTGTCAACAAGCCCAGCACCGGCCAGGGAGCTGCAACAGAATCCAGCGCCATACCTTCAGCACGCCATGGTCAGAGTAACAGAGTCCCTCATGTGACGAGCAGCGGCTCCCACTCCAGCACTGCACCCATCACCATCCTCCGTAGAGGTAGGCAGATGGGTGAGCCTGGCTTCCATCACCCTTCATGGTCTTTGATAGAAAATACTGCCATTTAGAGTTTTATAGTGCTGAATGATTAGTGGCAGTGTAGAATGCTACATGCAGAAAAACCTCGTTCATCGGTAATCACTTTAATTTCAACCAAGACAATTTAATTGTTTGACATCTCGCATGTAATGTTTTGTCGTTCTAATGAGTAATGGACACACAAAGTTGGCTAACAGCATCATCGGGAGGTAACAGAATCAGGTGTTGTCCCGAAGCCCGCAACACGGCAGGTGCTAATCAAGCTAGAACAAGTATGCACTGTCATAGTAGAGCATGATTGTGCAGTGGAATACGAGATGGAAAGCTATTTTTAGAAACTGTTCCAAAATATTAAGACAGTTTGACACACCTAGGTAAGGAAAACCCCGTTTATTTAAAGATTTTACTTATTCACCGTGTAGCTGCATTTTCTAGTTCTTAAATCACAGTTCTATTGTTGCAAAGTTCTTAATAGGGAGTTGTGTGTTGTGTGCAGGAATTTACCGCAGGGATGGCCAAACGGAACATAGATATTGTTCATTGACAGAAGGAAATGTGACGCACAGCAGTGTCACAATTTACACAACTCCTTTTAGAAATTTCAGAACGTTGCAAGCGAAGACGGGCTGAAAATGCAAAGTCACTCCACGTCGATCTTTTTGATTATCCAACAGACGTGCGTGGTGTTTTCTAGTCCCCAATGGGAAGGAAGTAAATTTTCCCAGACAGATCGGATGATTTTTGAGACGTCAGATGATTACGCTGAAAGGTTATAAACAACTCTCACGATTCATACTCCAGTGCCACTAAAACAGGGATGATTGTAAATCTCAGAAAACGATTAAAACCAACAGGACAGCGGTTTGATTCTACGTACTTTTTGACTTCCCCAGCGACTATAAATGTGGCGGCCAGCTGCCCAAGATCCTGAGTTGCTTCTGAAGAAATGCATCTTTAAAAATGGATCACAAATATGTGATTTCATCACATTACTTTTCGGTTATTTTCTAAAATAAGTAGGAACTGTAGATTTTTAAAAAGAGTTCTGAAAACAAGGGTAAATTATGATCTGTATGGGGATATTTTCCCGCCTCCGATTCTGTGCGATAGTACAAAATTATATTCCGTGTTCATGTTAATAAAGGAACATGTCACACAGTGCAACATTGTGGCTCATTGATGTGTTAAAAACTATTTTTCGGGAAGTGTTACAGAATGAATGGTTGAATTATAATTGTTGCACATAGGAAACATTGATATTGAACAGTTTAATTAATATTGCACATACTTGAATTGTCAGTTTTTGGTAATTGCGAGTGATGGTAGCAGGAAGGAAGGACCTCCCGCCACACAGTGCGAGTGAAGCATCCTGTCCCTGAAGGAGCTGTTTATATAACCTGCATGAAAGTAAAATCACAACGAGATGAGTTATTGGTCAACTAATATATTTCCTCGTTTTTGACAAAACGGCTTTAATGTCAAAATGAAAATCAATGGTTGATGAATAAATCAGATGCGTAATATAATCTCTGCTTTCATGTGTTTTTATGTTCTTTATCTTTAATCCTTAATGTTTATGAGTAAATGTAATTTGCCAGGCTTGAACACCCATGTGCCGTCCACTTTGTTTGCTTCCACTGGTAACCCCGTCTTTAACGTCATGTTTCTATGAATTGTGGGTAATTCCCTTTTACGGAAAGGGCTCATAAAGTGCTCAAAATGTCTGTGCCCTCAAACACTTAACGAGTTGACAGTGGGACAGAGCTAAACCCTCACGGACTTTGCGGGCATGTGCTTCAAAGTCTGTGAGTGTGGAGATTGGGTCATAGTTGTTTTTGTTTTTTTACTTTTCAACCGCAGCCAAGCAATGTCGTGCAACACAGCGGCCCTAGCCAAAACATTTTGCCATTGTGAAGCTTATATTATTGTTGATATTGGAGCTTGGACTGTCGCAAAGGGGTTGATTCTTCTCCGTAGTAATGGTTGTGGTTTGTCGTGTTGACAAGCTGGTTTCTTGTCTTTAGTCATTAGTGGTGATGAGGGTCATGTGACCGCTGTTCCTCCTCTGGTTGAGTCATTTGAGAATGTAAAACGATCTGTAGCTGTCTTTGTCATAATGACTCTTTAATTTCTAAATTAAGAGGCTGTATCCTGTCATGCTTTTTGATATTTTGTTGCCAGATATTTT
This sequence comes from Taurulus bubalis, assembly GCF_910589615.1. Lineage (NCBI taxonomy): Eukaryota > Metazoa > Chordata > Actinopteri > Perciformes > Cottidae > Taurulus > Taurulus bubalis. The sequence continues at coordinate 4,909,605 of NC_136592.1, forward strand.
TGTTGTATTCCAACTGTGAGAAAAAAGTTGTTATATCTTCAATTTAACATAGTTTTGCTATTATTATGGCAGCGATTTGTTTTGGTTAAGTTGATAGAAATCCACCTCTAAATAACCTTTAAGATAAACGGCGTGGACCGCTCTGCCGTCACAAAGTGATACAGAAAATGCTCATCTGCATTGTCCCCGTCCACACAGTTGTACATGTGCGCTGTAAACATCAGAATGTGTTGCTGAACCTCCCTGATTTAGATAAAGCCTAAAAACAGCATTTTCTTCTCGTCAGCAGGAAGTCTGTTTGTACAGCGCCGTGGCCTCTGCCAGAATCCGTTAAAGCCAGTTCGCTTTCCCACTCGGGATCACCAAACAATGGAGGGGTCAGAGGTCAATAGCATTGGCTATAATAGACGCTGCGTAATGTTCTTTAGCCGGGTTGTAAAAATGACCTCTGCCTCGTTTCCTGTGCATGGAAGACAGAGCTAGCACAAAAGAAAGAGCTTTTTTTCTTTTTCTTTTTATTTGTTTGTTTTCTATGAAAATAAATATTGCACTATTGTTTGTTTGACTTGTTTGTTTGATAGCTATTGACTCTCTGCGTGCCACTCGTTGCAATACAGAAGCTTGAGCATGGGACCAAACGCCCCCCCCTCTCCTCCTCCTCAGATTCCCATAGCGTGCTAACGGCTCGTACCAAAGTTCCTCTTTACAATATGTGTGTGACTAAGATCAATAAACATTCCCCCTCCCGACCCGTGTCTGCGCCTAAAGAGGAGGTTATGCAAAAGTCAGGGCTTCGTGCCTCGGCTCTCTCTCTCTCTCTCTCTCTCTCTCTCTCTCTTTCTCTCTCCCTCTCCCTCTCTCTCTCTATCCCTCTCTCTCTCGCTCTCCACCGGAAACCCCCCCCTCTCCCTGACAGGAAGCCATGTTGTCCCAGTGATTTTGGAAGGCAAAGAAAAGCGATACCAATTGTGGAAGAAATGTTTACCTTTTTTGTGTGTTATTTTAATCTCCAGCTCTCAGGCTGGTGGCAGGGGAGCTAATGCCCAAATTGCATGGGGCCAAAGGGCTGAGTGGCCTGGGCAGGGCCGGTCCTTTCACACGCAATGCCATGCTCCTAAGAAGCCCCCCGGCCAGCCACATAAAAGGGAAAGCAGGGAGGGAGCGTTGCTTATCCAAGATCGCGGATTCCAGAAATGGTTCTCTGAATATCTGCCGTTTATCTTTCTGGGAGAGTGGGATGGGAATTTAGAAACCGCTTTTGTGAATGAGGTGGAGTGGAATTCCAATCAGACCCAAGCAGATCTCATTTAAAAAAGGGCATTTTGGAAGAGGACCATAACCAGTATTCTACCTCCTATATATGGAGTGAAATTCTGTGCAGATTAGTGTTTTTTTTTCCTATAAATCACTGCTTCAGATTTCTTATAAACCATTATGGTATATATATATATATGTGTGTTTGTTAGAAAGTTTTGGTCTGCAACCATTTTTTATTCAGCTTCACACTCATGCGACTACACACTCCACACTAAGAGCTTCCCAGTATGCGAACAGACCTCCACCATTAAGCTCAGAGCAACTCTCCTCCCACTGCCATCTCTGACTGGATGGTAATCAGACGCATAGTTGTTATCCCCAGAAGCCCCTTTGGTCTGGCATTTGCATGCATTTACCCTCCTTTAGCCTGTAGCTGTGACTCACTCGGCAGTCTCATTGGTCTTTCATATGCAAACCCGTATTGGCTGATTTTCTCTTTTCTTGATGGTTACTTCAAATCCACAGTGACATCACAGGACTGAGTGGTGCGTTTTCTAGTCCTGGAGCTGCTGTGAATAAGGACTGTAATCGAAATTTAAATGTCAAATGTCGAGTGACCAGTTGGGAGATGGCTTTGAGACGGCCCCTAAGTTGAGTCCTGTGTTTTCAAAGTGTATGTATTTAACGGTTCAGTGTCACCAAAGCCCACCGTCTGAAATATTCCTGGCTGTGTGGACCTGTGTACTAATTTGTGGTGGCAAGTTTGTCGAAAACGGAAATCCGCGAACTTCACTTTCCGTCTCCCCGCTTGTTATTCATTAGCCTGTTTGACTTGGAGCTCTGCCCGGTTCATTCAGATTTTCAGATTTGTAGCCTGACAAAACACTTCCTTGTAAATAAAGACATTGTTAGCGTGTGCTAATAAAGCCGCTGGCTTTCATCCCTGTTCACACAGGTGAACGCACCAACCCACCACCCTTCTTCTCTCGCTCAGTAAATCACTTCTGAATACCAGTGCACTTGTATTTAGAGGGGAGTGAAACGCTTTAATTACTGTTTTTGGAAGGAAAAACAAATCAGTGCTGTCTGCATTGGTGGTTGGAAGGCCTCATGATATTGAGTCGGTTAGTGGCTTAGTGTCGATACCAGTGTACTGTGACTGAGCCTCCCAGTAGCTTGCGTGAGAGAGTCCAAAGTACCTTAGCTGTCACAGTGACAGTAGCGTGAGACTGTGCCTCTTTGTCTCCCGGTTAGCGTGAGAGCTCGGCGTGGTTGGGGTTGAAGGCCAGGTTTTTCCAGTTTTTCTTTTCATTTTTTTTTTTTTTTGTTCTCTGTTCATTTAAGATTTTTTTTTGTTGTTTTTGTTTGCGCATACATGTATGTAAACTTTATTGTATGTTTTGTGCGCCTGCTGTGTTTTTTGTTCTCGGCTGGTTAAAGAAACCAACCGAGAGAAGATAAGAAAGTTACCAGACCGAGCTACGTAAAAACAAAAGGCGCGGCGAGCAATCGAGCCGGAGTTTGATAGCGCTGAGCGTTGGAACGTATTGTGTGTGTGTGTGTGTGTGTGTGTGTGTGGATCAGGACGTGTGCACCACGCTGATGTACAGCGTATAGCTCCTTTCAGAAGCGACTAGAATATGAGCAGAGCTGATATATAGAGCAGAGATATGGGAGGATGTCTGGGTTATCTGTGTATTTGGGGTTTGAGATTAAATCCAAACTGGGCCCTTGTTAGCCTGGAGCAACGCCTCCAGCTGGAGTGTTCTTACCATGTCTCTTTTTTTCTAAGGTGTCTGTTTTCTGACAAATGCATCTTAAACTCAGGGATATATTGAAAATGCTACTTTTCTTTTAAATTATACAAGCATTTTATAAAGGGTTTACAACATACATTTATGTAGCTTTACTAACTAATAACTTCTCCAATAAAGACACATTTTATATAATGTGTTTTACTATATTGTCTATAATTAAGTTTATACACTAGCCTCCATTTATGGGTGCCCACAGGGAGTTATAGTAATTGACAAACGCATTACTCCGCTATATTGCTACCATATTCCTATGTTTATATGCTAAATAGGGGGACTTTAAGTAAGGTGTTGCCAAAATGTCTCCTTACATTTTTGGGCATCAATTCAACCCGTCTCTTTGTATAATAGCAAACCGTAAACTTCAGTTACTGCTGGTTATCGTAGATAACTTGTAGGTTAACATTTCATCCAGTAATTATAAGCAACATTTTATTAATTGGAATTAAATGCAATAATGTTCATGTAAAAAAAGTAATACATTTTTCTAAAAAGTTGAATTAAGCAGACTTATTCAATAAACATTCAGCATTCAAATTAAGCAGACCATAAGGGTTTTTGCTGACACCAGAGGTTCTCCATTTATTAATTTATTTAAGCGCGTCAGTGCAATGTCAAATCATTGCACATCGAGTCGGATGTGAGTATTTGTTCACTTGGATCCCGTCCAGTACCCCGGGACGGGATCCAAGTGAATCTATTATTTTTGTTTTCTTTGTTTGCAAAGCATGACAAAACACAGGTGATTTGATAGAGGTGAGCAAAACAAACATCGAGACGAATATTACATTACAAAGTGTAAAGCGGGTTGATGACTGACTCGTGTCTCTTCGCTTCCATCTTCACATGTCCAGCCCCCGCAGGTTCCTCTAACAGCAGAGGGGCGGCGCAGGCCGCACAGAAGAAGAACAGCGTGAGGAACGGAGGCCCGGCGAGGACGAGGGACGACGAGTGCTTCGGAGGCGGGACCGACGACAACATGGACGCGGACTTCGACTTTGAGGGAAACCTGGCTCTGTTCGACAAAGCCGCCGTCTTCTCCCAGATCGACGGGACCGGCGGCCACAGCAACCGGGCGCCGCATCACAACGCGCAGGGCGACCAGAAGCCTCTGTCCTACCGGCATGACGAGAATATCCTGGAGGCGAAGCCCGTCATATACCGGCAGATAACGGTGCCCCAGCAAGGGGGCAAAGAGTACTGCACCGGTGAGAACAAAGCGCATGTGCACACACGGACACACAGTTTATGTACTCGAGGCTCTTCATTCCTTTAGTTCAGTCAATATGGCAGCAACAGATATTGAACCTGTTCCACAGACAGATGTTGAATCAGGTTTTAGGGCTGCAGGCTTTCAGCTCAAACGGCCATGTTCACTTTGCCTCACCAGTTCTGTGGTTGTTCCTGATATGACCCATGACAGATAAGGGTGTGCAAAACATTGTTAGATAAACAAAAAGAAAGAACTCAAGTGATATTTTACATATTTCTTATTATAAGCACGAGTTGATTTAACCGTCTTCCAGTGTTAAATACTCACTGGGGCACCAACAAATGCATCTTTTACCCCTGTTTGCATAACGTTTGCATAACCTTTGCAATTAAATACAGTGCCAGTCTGTTTAAAAAAAACTTTTTCTTTTTTGCAGAATTACATTTTTTTTTTACCCTTTTTTCCTTATTAGATGTTTGTTTTTTATGATGGGTTTGCGATTGAATGTAACAGACGGGGTAGGGAACAGAAAGCACTGAGAGGCGGACCAACACACTTTTAGTTAATATTAAAAACGGAAACAACAACCTGCTGTTATTGACTTAATGGCCGATTATTTTATTTTTTTATCAGTAACAATGCTAGTGTCTAAAAACAAGGTGTGTGCCGAGAAGTGTTTGTCCTTTTGTGGTTTTGTATATATGATATGAAGAAAGAGACAGAATAAAAGTTGGCTGTTGTTCAGAGCGGGTCTTAAGGTTTTTATGGAGCCACGGACATTGTATCAGGGAGCATGCCAGCTTTGTGAACACTGTGTTTGTTTTGGAAGGACTGTTTTATTTTCCCCCTGTGTTTAATCTTTGACCAAACACCGTTTGGAAGCACAGTTGCCGCTTTTGCCAAAAGTAGACTTAACATTTTTACAGACAATACTGTAAAGCGCTTACTGAGGAATGTGCCGTAGCTTCTCATTCTGCTGAACACAATGAGGAAAAACAACACGCACGATGAAGGGGGCGGGGGTCTCCGTGGCCAGAGAAAGGTCACCTTGGGGCAGGATGACTGGAATCACAACCTCCTGACTTCTGACTCCACCCCGGTCCCCCTGTAATAGGCCGGCAGAGACGATGAACCCGTCCTTTATTACACTTCTGCTCACTCTAGGAACTTTGAGCGTTGCATAACTGGTTCACACACGCATAAGATAAGTTAATGGCATGCTAACACAGGCCCCGGCCGTAGGAACAGTGGAGGGTGGTGTCGGGAAGAAAAGGGCTGAGTCGTACAGTGTGTGAGTGAGTGTCGTACAACGGCTAGAGGGATCCAACTCCACCGGTGTCTGGTCTCTAGATAAGGAAGGGTGCATGGCCACGGTGGAGTGACTTAGGGAAGTTATTTCTCCGGTGAAATCTCTCTCAAAAGTTCTATGTGCAGTATCTCTCTCTCTTTCCCCCGAACAATAATAGAAGGATGACGGGAAACGAGTGTCGCCAGGCTGTCCGTCCGCCCGCGTGACACCGACCCGAGCTGCTGTCCGCCATTCTGCAGACGGCCTCCTCTTCTTACCGAGCAGGCAGATCTGCTTCCCAGGGCTGTCATCATAATCCCCGTCCTCTGCACTCTGTAATTAGCGTGCCGCCGCACATCCTTACATAAACAGCACCTCTGAAGCAGGAAGAAACCGCAGCGCTCTTGACCCGGGAATCTTTGCCAGTAAACAGATAAGTCAACCGTATGAGAACAGAGAAAGAACAACAAAGTGCCCGTCTGTGTGCGAGGGTTGCCATAGCGCGCTGGCATGGGTGTTTGACAGGCCTGTTTCTGTAGACTATTGTTAATTGTGTCAAGAATCTTTGCAGCCTGTGTAAGTTTAGTTCCGCTATTGTCTTGCTGTGTGATTGACTCCAGCTGTGCGGTGAAACCTCGCCTGAGCAAAACAAGCCAGGCACAAACTGCAATCAAGCCTGTCATCTGGTTTTTCCTCGTTTTCTGTTATTTATTTATTTATATATGTCGTATCGCTTTGGAGAAAGCAGGATGCAAAAGAATTGCGTGTCATCACGACCCAGTGACCTTGGGCTGGATGTGAGCGTTGATCTTCTCCTGAAACCTGCATGCTGTCGGGGAAAGAGAAGGCGAGCGTTGGGACGTGATGCGTTTTAACTTTCAAGCTGCAGTTTAGACGTTCTGACACGCAGACCTTCATATTCATTTTGACCCCAAGTCGGGCCTCGCTCGCTACAAATTTCTTAAAATCCAGAGATCGACAGTGTGCAGGATTTTCAAACGATGACGGCCTAAAACGTCATTTAATAAAGTAAGTCATGATTTGCATTATATTTAGCTGACGCTTTCCACCATGTGGTTGCAACCTCTGATCTGCAAGAATGATGCAAGTACATCCACTCCAAACAGTATTTTCTTTATTTTTTTGATCAACATGCAGATGCAGCGTGTTGCACGGTGTAATTGATAAGTGCTTTGAGCAAACCCACCCCCAACAGTGAGCACTGATATGACCAAAATGGGGAAGAAAATGAAAAGGAATCTCACAGATTACCACATTAAGCTGCTTTTCTGTGACCTTCATCTCGCGACGTCCTCCTCAGAGTGCAGGTCAACATAGTTCAACTCTGAGAGGAATGGAACGGCCTCGTCTAACCCGCCCTCACCCAGCGCGGGCCTCAGTCACACATGGCCCGCATCCAGCCGGCGTGTATTGCTTTCAGTGCCGTCAGTTCCTTTGTCATGCTTGAAGGATTGCTTCCAGCTCAGTTTATTTCAGTGCTGCCGCATACTCGCGGCTACCCGGTTCAGCTAGTTGACTGGTGAGTTTTTGTTTTTGCACCACATCGAGAGTGGGTGTGTGTGTGTGTGTGTGAGAGGGAGGAGGAGGAGGAGATGGCGTGCGTATGCTGAAGGCTTTTGGTAGCTGCAACTTCAGCGAGAGAGTTATTACCTGGCGGGACGGTTGAAAAGCAATCGGTGCGTACGAGTGCAACTCCCACTTCCTCGGAGCGCTGCACTCGAGGCAGCGGTTTGCATGACAAGAAGCTGTTGAGTGTTCCTTATCGCTCGCGTGAGGATCGGCATTTCTGTCATGTATTAGCAGTCTTTGTGCGGTATCAATAAAAGAATAGTGGGAGGGGAGCCGGGCCGACCTGAAGATATGCAAGAATGAACGGCAGGCACGACATGGGTCTCTGTATTTCTAAGTAATTATTGTGTGTGTGTGTGTGTGTGTGTGTGTGTGTGTGTGTGTGTGTGTGTGTGTGTGTGTGTCACTCGCTGCATGCCGGGGTGAAACGTTGCCTCGTTCGGTAAACATTCGTGCACGCCGACGAGGCCACCGCGTTCTCAGCTACCAGGCCAGAGATCCGTAGGAGGCCAATAAGGACTTAACTGCCTCCCAGCCGCTTCATTTATCAAAGGGATCCTGAGCCCTGCAGCCCCCCGCAGCTTGACTTTCATTACCCTTCTGATCTGCCACGGGCAATAGGCAGCCAGGGATTAGCAAAAAGGCTCTTTTTAAAGGTTTCCGCACACTTCAGTTTGTACAGTGATAAAAGGCGGAGTCGTGGTTCTCTAGTACAGTAGTTTAAAAAATAATAATAACAATAAATAAATAAAAGTGCACAGGTGAGTTAGGTTAAGTTTTTTTTCCGCAAAAGAAAGATGGTTGCTATAAGAGCCAGGTGAAAAACGAGCTTAAGGTGGCCAATCGTTCCTCTGTCACTGTCATTTCGCCAGTGAGCACTCATGAGCCACCACCGCCCTGCGGCCAATAGCAAGGCTTACGTTGCACGTGTACAACTAAAGAGTAGTTTTCTCAGTGTTTTTAAAGTGGCGTGTGTTTGTGTGTTGTCATGTTTGTCGGGCATGGATAACTCTGAAACGAACGTGATCGCCGTAGTGGAAGCCTTGCTCCCCCATTGCCAAATGGACTCCATCAAACTCTCCAAACCATCCATATGTGCTCTTACCAGGTATTCTGAAGGATGAACCCACTTGATCATATGTTGGAGGCCGTTTATCTGCATAGGTTACGCTCCCTAAATGCAGTATAAGAACAGTTGGACTTAGGGCTGGGCGGTATGGCCAAAAATTCATATCACGGTATTTTGTAAGATGCTGGTGGTTTCACGGTACATCACGGTATTTTTTTTTCCAAATAAACACATTAATTTATTGACACCGAAAAGGACCGCCACCGCCATCGTTATTCACCACTCGCTCGCAACTGGCCAGCAGCTGTTTTGATTGGTACATAGGGAGCTAAACTGGAGGGAATTAGGACCCAGGGGAATCCCTTAATACTAGTGGCGCATGCGCGGCCGTAACGACTATTGTCATTCTTCGGCCGGCAGCAACATTTAATGTTTACAGTCACAGATACGTGTGCAGCGGTCTGAGCTACTTACGTCTCACGGAGAGAAGTTGACTCATGGTGTGCAAGAAATGACATCGCCAAAAGGCATGATGTTTACCCATCTTTGCTGCACAGGAAAAGACTTCTTCCTGCACAAGAAAAGTCTTCCTGTGTGGGCGGTGTCATTTACCCATCATGCATTTTGGCGATGTAATTTCTTGCACACCATGAGTCAGGTGAGTTGACATGAGACATAAGTAGCTCGGTCCGCTGCTCCTTCAGCTTCAAGCTGTGAACATTAAATGTTGTTGCCTGCCAAAGAGCGGGGACCGGTATGTGAAAAATTCATACCGTACGGAAAACTGAAACCGGTATACCGGTTCAACCAAAAAAAAAAAGAAATCCCTGTTGGAAGAAGAGCCTCTGCAGCACTGCCATTGAGGTTCTGTTAAAGTAAAGATGAGATTTTCTAAAGGGTCAGTGCCGGTGTTACAGGGAAATCAAAAAGCATGAGCGAGCAGTATATAAGCTCTTCAGAAGCCGAACAAAGGCCTTATTATCCAAGGGTTTGTGTCTTAATTGTACCAATAGAATTATTATTACAAAAAATGGGTATGTTTTAAATTAATAATGTCCTTGAGTTGGACATACAATTTCTCGACCACCATTCAATTTTGCGAGGAAAAGCAAAAATATACAAAATCATGTTACCGCCATATGTTTAGTCCCCATCTCTCACCACGAGCTGTTGGGATACAGGTGCAGGTGTTCACACACACACACACACACACACACGATGTGTGTCCCCTTTGCTGTCACGCCAACATGCCGCATGTTTTGACTGCAGCTGACGTGGGGGGTCCATCCCAGAGCTCAGGGCTCAGGTCCGGTCCGACACCGGTGGGACGGTGCGTGTGAACTCGGGACCCCGCGGGGAAAGGGCGTCTCACTCCGGCTGCCTCGCGTTTGTCATGTTTTGTAAAGGCTGCCAATCGACCCTTTGTTGCAGCGACAAACGGGAAAGGAAATGGAGAATCTTCCGTGATGGGAGCAAGATGTGGTCATGATGAGGAGGAGGAGGAAGAATTCTCCCTCCTGTGTGTTTATCCGTAGGCCAGCGCTTGTCGTTATCTTCAAGGTTCGGTTTCTGGGTTTCACCACTTTCAAGGAGATACTTTTTCTAATTAAATAGTACTCATGAAGATGTAGGACAGTGCAGCTCTAATTTAGAAATCCGATACACGTCAGACCATTCCAATGGAATGTAAGAGCACAAACAAGCGCATGAATATTCTTCATCTTTGTTCTGTAATTTTAATTTTGTACGTCAAATATACCCGGTGTCATTTTTTTCCGGCATTGACGTGCTCTCCATCCCACCTGTGTCGCCTCTCTGCAGATTCGGGCCTGGTGGTTCCCAGCATCCCCTATGAGCTCCACAAGCGTCTGCTGGCGGCCGCGGAGAGCTGGGGCCTTTGTCTGGAGCGCCGGCTGGAGACGACCGGCGTCTGCTCCAGTCAGATGGCTCTCACTCTGCTGGGCGGGCCGAACAGGTGAGAAATGGCACTGCGGGCCCTGGAGAGAGCCGCTGTCAGCCAAACGGCCTCCTCCGAGTAGTTATGCAATCATCGCAGCGGGTCCGTCCAACCTTTGTTTGTTCTCATGTCATGTTTTTCCCGTTTCCCTGGCAATCATCTTTACTACCATGCCCCTATATATGTTAACCTTGACAGTCCCTCCTTCAGGGTTTATTTTCTTAGAAAGGCGAGCGGTCACACGGCAGGTCGAGAACAACCTAACACAGTGACTTTCAACCTTTTTTGAGCCGCGGCACATTTTCTACAATGAAAAAAAATCCTGCGGCACACCAACAACCCCAAAACGTTACAAAATGTCACATTGTAGCATAATACAGCATATATGTCGGTAATTATTGCTCTACCTACTGGCATGGAAGAGTATTTAATTACTAGACCAGCCACTACATTGCAAGCGCAGACGCTCAACAATGGAATATTATTTGCGGCAACTAAATAATATCTTTTGGGACCGATTGACTGAAATTGGACATTTTCCCACGGCACACCTGACTATCAGTGGTTAGAAATCACTGCCCTAACAGACTGAAGCAGCCATGTTCGGTGTTGTTTACCTTCGCGAGCGGTGTAGTCTTATTTAAGATCAAAGAGCGGCTGCACAGAAGCTCGTATAACAAGCGGGTTTGTTGTCTCCGATTCTTTCATCAGTTTAGCAGCGCTCTACTATTTGTGTGTGTCTCAAGTTTACACTGGAGCCACTGCTCAGATCAAGTGTAATTGTGCATTGTGTTACCAGAACCTTTGGCGCTACAATGGTGTTCCACCGTTTCCCCATCGGTCATACGAGTCTTCAAGTCCTACTCAAAAAGTGTTGAGTAATAAAATAAACTAATGGAACATTAGAAACCATCGTAAAAAAACTTCGGTGGGCTGAAGTTCTTGTTTTGTAGAAACTGATTCATTTTCAATGTGTTTTGCAACAAAATGAAGCAGATACTTAATAACCAGATGAAGTTAGAAAGCTAACCAAATACTTTTCTATTGCTTTGCGTCTTGTTTTATTCCAAACCTGTTTAACTGCTAATTCAGGACAGCTTTTTATTATTATAAAAATACACGTCTTCCGACACTGTTTAGTTGACATTTTCTTTTTTTTTACATTCGTGGGAGCAATAATTACAAAACATGCCACTCAATTCACAATAGGCCATGTACATTATGAGAAGAGGGAATCTGTGCATAAATGAGTGTTCTGGCCATTTTTACTGCCATTTCCGAATCACGTCACATTATCTTGAATAGACATTTCAGAGATATAGGTTTGTAAATCGCAGCTTTGTTCCATGCATGTTATTGCAAACATACACATGTTAACTACTTTATAAATAATAATAATAATACTTTAATTTTATATAGCGCTTTTCAAAATGCTCAAAAACGCTTTACATAGGACAGAGACAAACGGAACAAAACAAAAAATAGAAAGACAATGGAGCAAACAAAACAAACAAACAGAAACATTTTGATAAAAAAAGAACTGGAGAAGCTGCAACGGAATGAGTCCTACAGTGGAAGGTAGTAGGGAGCAGGAGTTAGCAGGTGAAGGCGAGTAAATGACACCAAATACATGCATATTGGCAGTCTACTTTTTATTACCACTAGCTTTGTTATTGATCTTAAGGTTTTCAAAAAATGTGTTCGTTGTATGTTTTTGAAGCAAATGTGTATGTAGTCTTTTAACCTACCTGTCGTTACCTCTTATTGTTCCATGTATGTTGTGGTGTCTTCAAACTAACATGTCTTATGTTGTCCTTTGTCGGATATCGGCACGTTGGATACGATGCAGTTTGTTTGATCACATATTGTTCAACCTATGAATACTGCATCTGTTGTCTTTCTTCCTGCAGTAATATCGTGATCTCTTGAATGTCCTCAGACTCACCCCCAAAAACGTCCACCAGCGGCCCACTGTGGTCCTCCTGTGTGGGCCGCACATCCAGGGAGCCCAGGGCGTCAGCTGTGGCCGACACTTGGCCAACCACGGCGTGGAGGTCATCCTGTTCCTGCCTAATTTCGTCAAGATGCAGGAGGCGGTCACCGGCGAGGTTCACCTCTACACCAGGACCGGCAGCAAGCAGGTGGCCAGCGTCAAAGGTAGAACACACAGAGAGCAGGTGGATTGTGAAATCAGCTGCGGAGATAGTGACACTGATGGAAAGGGCCGTGATTCAGAGCGTCTCTGAGAGGACCGGCTCATGTTGTCCTGTTGGGACAGACCAGCGCAGATAAATGTCGCCCTCTAGTGGAGCAGCGGCATTACAAGCACGTTGCATCATTATTGACGATCATTTGTGACATACATAGCTATGAGTGTCTCCTGGTTTCAGTTATTAGCCGGATCCCAAGTATCTTTGTACCATTTGAAACACTACGCTCATCAACATCTCGTTCTCCTCTTTCCCAGACCTGCCGGCAAGCCCAGTCGACCTGGTCATCAACTGCCTGGACTGCCATGAGAACCCACTGCTGAGGGAGCAGTCCTGGTACCAATCGGCCGCCGACTGGGCCAACCAGAACCGGGCTCCCGTCCTGAGTATCGACCCCGCGATCGGCGGTCCGCACCAGACTGTCGAGGCCAAGTGGAGCCTCTCTTTGGGCCTTCCTTTACCGTTGGCCGAGACGGAGAGCAGGGTCTACCTCTGCGACATTGGCATCCCGAAATTGGTTTTCCAGGAAGTTGGAATCCGCTACCGCTCGCCGTTTGGATGTAAATTTGTCATTCCCCTGCACACGCCGTAACGGAGAAGCCACTGGCGTTGAACTTAGTTATAATAGGTCTGCTCCTCTCAGTGGGTAATGGCACCATTGTGTATGTGGGAATACGACAGAAAGGATATTTTGTCCGAAAGTTTACACAACTTCAGCGTACGGTGTAGGTCTTTCCTTGCTGCCCCTCTGGAAACTCCCGGAGGGCGGGTGGGCGGCGCGCCTTGCGTGCGACACCTCTTGTTTTTGAGAGGGAAAGGTTTCCTGTTCTTTGCCGTGTTTTGATAAGGGCTCTGGATGACGATGTGAATGTGTTTACAAAACGCTGACCGCTGTGAGTCCGGGACCTCTGATCCTGTGACCAGTCAGAGGAGCAGAGACACAGTTCCTGTTTCCTCCTCCAGATTGCATGTGGAGGCCGGTCCCGACCCCGTGACCCAAAGCCGCCTGCCAACCCAAACCTGACATTCATTTGGCCAACGCGTCCATTGTCTTTCAATTTAATGCAATTTTGGACCCACTTAAATGTGTTTTGTCAAGTAATGGTCGTAGCATGTTTCACTGAAAATGGGTTGTTACACAGAATTTATATTTGTATTATTTTTATTTATTTTTGGATTACTTCTCAGGAACAATGTATGAATACGTGTAAAAAAAAATATTTATATTTGCATTTACACTACATCCAATAGCCCTCTCTCTGACCTGTCGGGTGAGTTCTTAACTACTGATACTGAACATGAAAAGCAGTAGCTGGCACTCCTGAGGATTACTTTTCTTTTTCAGGATTTCGAAGCACACATTCCAAGGACCAAAAACATCTTGGACCAGGTTAATCTCTAGGGATTACAGCTCGTTTGGTTGGGTGAAACCTAATTATTATTTTCTATTTTGACACCTCAGATTCAGCCACCTTCAGCGAAGAAACCATTCCTCTCGTTTGGGCACCGTAGAAATTTTCCGTTTAAAACTCAGATCAGCAAACCTGATTTTTCGACTGGCAGCTACACACTTTTGAAATTAAGATGGTGTATTTCTTTTTTTTTTTAAGAGCGCTTACGTTCTTGTGTTATGAACTGCTTTTCCAACTGCAAAAGAAATCGAGTACTTTGAGTTCAAACCTGAATCAAAAAACTAGCCAGAAGTAATAAATTACCTTTTTGCGGACTGCTTTGGAACTGATGAATTATTTTTTGCACTTCAGCCGTCTCTGAACCAAATGTGTGATGGAGGGGTGATGCATTTTAATTAAAGCTGGAGCTGCTCTGCCAAAAAAACAAAAACGGCAAGAAAGAATCAAGTAATTTGTGCTAAACAAGTTTATTTCAATTGACAGCTCCTCAGCAGTAAAATAATATGAATAAATCAAAACCTCCACTCAGGGAAACACAAGCAGTTTTAGACACTGCAGTTCTTTCTCTGCTTTTTCAGAGCCTCGTTTGTTTCTTCTGCATTACAGCAAAGACTAAATGAAACACTTAAAATGTGATCATGATTGTAATAAAGCAATCAAGTAAAAAACAAAAAACATTCCTTGTGAATTTGATTTGGGGGGATCTTGAGATTTAAGTATTGTGAGTGGGGGAAGGAAAACATCGCAATACAAGCTAATGTGAATTTTGATGGGTTTGTACCTCACCTTTTTTTTTCAGAAGTGTAGTCAACTGTGGAAACTGTTGAAGATATTTTGTACCTGAGTTTTTGACTGATTTGTTGCCGGCCCGTTTGGTTATTTGTTACAGCATATGGAGAGCGTCCTCTAAAAACATGTTGTATATATTGTGAACCCTGATCTTCTGACACGCTGCAGACGCACAGGGTGGGCGCTCCTTTCATATGCAACTGAAAAATAAAAAACCTTTGCAAACGCTGTGTTTATAATTATTGTTGTGTTTTTGGTCATTGTGGAAATACAACACTTTAATAACACCCACTATGCTGCTATATACTTTAACTATATTTAAGAGGGAAATACTGTACTTTTACTTCACTATATTTGTTTGACAGCTATAGTAACTGCTTTGGACATTGGTATTTAAAATACAAAATGTATGATCGTTTTACATGATTTCAACCACCCGGTAAAGAAGGTAGTTTTAGCTTTTTGACCTGCTGCTACATTCAAATGCTACTAACACATTAATGCATCAAGGACAGTTATCAAGTAATATACCACTCATTTCTGAAAGTTAGACTGTTTTACTAAATAGGAATACTTGAATAGGAATACTTATATTGATGCAATTAAGTTATACACCGCAGAGGTTTACACTTGACATAGCAGTAAACAGGATGCTTCTAGCATTAGCTATCGCTCTGCTCTGTTCAAGTGTCACAGTAAGTTAGGACACTGCTAAATGGAATTTGGCTGCCACTAATTCACCATTTGCGCCTGTGCTTTTTCCTGCTCTGACACGTCAAAATGTGTTGGTGTGTGTCAGTGGCCCAAATACAGATCAGCTTGAGTTATTATGGGGCTTTTTTTTTTTTTTAACAGCGTACATTTAAATACACCATAGCATGATAAACACAGGTGTAAGCAATAACATTAATTACGGCTGCATTTTATTTGGGTGTTCTACTTCCAGGACTCTGGTTTGGTGCATATTTGCTCCCTGAGCTAACTAATTAGGATTTGGACGCTGAGTGGAGTCGTCGTTAATGTTATTAGTTACACCTGTGATTTACCAACAAAGAAGGCCACTATTGGACCCTTGTTTATAATTACTGTGGTATTTATGGTAATCGGTCAAACGTGTTCATTTAGGAAAGCGTGTACATTTTTGCCACTGGGCCCCGAACAGGCAGACACGGTGCTTAGTAATGCAGTGTAACTATCCCAAACAAATACGCTTTTATTAAAATTCCTGCAAAACCAAAGTAACATGCGATGAATAAGGGGAATTTATTTGTATATTTGTATCATATCTAATGTGTGATTGAACAGAAACGGTGGATTTTGTAACGGCTGTTTTAACCAATAGAAAACCAACCTATCTTTAGGCCTCTGCTCGAAAATTGCATACCCAAACTAAAAAGGGTGTATCTCTGCAACCACTAGGGCTATTTGAATCATTTGGGTGTTATAATGAAAGGCTACACATGTGAGATTTTGTTCAGATGTGTAAATATCAGTCTATATGTTCCTGGTAAAGAGTAAATGAAGATGACACACAGAAAAAAATGATGCAAATTTGCATTTGGGCACATTTGCGCACATCTGTGACGTTAGAAATGTACCAAACCATATATTTCACTTGTATATTACTTATGGTGTTCAAAACATCCAAATACAGCAGTTTTGGCTTTTTTTTCTTAAAACAAGCTATGATTTACAGTTTTAAATAACAGTCGCTCAGTCTGCCCCCCGAGGGGGGGATTACTTTTTTAAAGTTAAATGCACAATTATCGATTACCCTCAGGGAAGGTGTGGAGGACCCGGATGCAGCAGTACCTGTACTCTCCCCACACCATGGGAGAAATCTCTCTCAGTAACAAGTCCGCCATCAGTTGCCAGTATCACCTGTTGGCCACGCGGCTGTGCTCGCGGACCACTTGCGCGCCCCCGTGGCTGCCTCCATCCCTCTGCGCATGCGTGCTCCCCTGACGGAGCGGAGACCATTTCCTCCAGCAGCAAGGGCCTCGCAGAGCTCCGCCACACACACACACGCACACGCATACACACACGCGCAAAGACATACACACATATGCAGGCAGAGGACGGAAAAACGTCAACGCAAAGCCACGTCTGGGATTGTCTCACCTCAACGCCGCTAAACCTGGATGCGGGTTGCAGTCATCCTAATGGGCCTTCATCGCTAATTTACAGTAACATCTGGTCGACACCACAGCGGTATCTTTTTGGGGTGAGTTGCCCACAGCGCAGTCACTGTTTTTGTCTCGTTGTGTTGCCGTTGTTGCTGCAACGGCTTTAGCTCGAGACGCTTCGGTAGAAACGTTATCAGACAAGAGGTCGTTGTTGTGGTTGAGGCTGTGTAACGGTAGGTTTAACGTTAGAGCTAACGTTAAAGCCGCTAGCTTAGCTGCTAGTTTACGTCCAATGTAACGGCGCGAGACCCATTATCGGACACTGTTTATGCTAGGTCCAAACTAGATGTCTGTGTCCGTTCGGGTCCTCTCCTCCTACCGGTGTTTTCGTTTGGGGTTGACAGCAGAGCAACACACAACATACAACACGCTAATAGTTTTAAAGACGTTTGTGTTGTCGTTTACGTTGACTACCAATGTGTTTTTGTTGTGGGGGGGTTGCGGCTTCAACCTTCGAGTCACCCACCACCCTCCTCTCCTCTGGTTCCATAGTCGGACGCCCAGGTCGCGGCTTACGTTTTGTGGTTTTGACCTTTTTTTTATTTTTTATTTGACCTTTCCCTCTTTTCCCTCTCTGTGCTGGCTCGGGGCGGTCCGGTGCTGTGGGGAAGCCCACATGTGCAGCCGAGGGTCGGTTAAACGAGGACCGTTGCAGCGGTATGCTACAGGCGGGTGCGCCGTCGAAATAATAATAATAATTTAAAAAAATGTATGTTAAACTTGTACCAATACATAGGTATGGACCTTTTGCTATTGTTTTGTATTATGCTGGGAGCGAGGAGTGTTTTTAGCCAGCTACACGCAGCTCGAGAACAAGGTGAGGTTCAACCCCCTTGCGTTGAGGAAACACTGATGTTCTCTATTGTTTAATATAATGTGTTATTCTTAAGCATTTCTCTTTGTTTGAAGTACATGTCACTGTTTATATAAAACAATTGGGGTGGAAGTACTTCAACAGACTTTATGACAGCTGATAGTTGGTAAACAACAACAACACTGTTATGATCATACTGTTTATCCCACAAGATGTAGTTTTTCTCTTGCACCCCCCTCCACAGGGAGGTCAAAGGTCAGGGTTAGGCTACTGAACACCATCATAAGAGATGGAAGACCTCTTGCTCAACGACACTTCAGTGCGGATGGCTAATACTCAGATTAACGAACATTAAATGCATAACAAATGTAATTGTGCTCTTGTTAAATGCTTTTTTTTTTCTTTTTTACTAATCCGACCAGTCTGCCATCCCAGCAGCTTTGGCCTTGTTTGTCAGTTCCCAGTGGGGACTGACATGTACACATACCTTTGCAAGCTGTGGCATGACTGACAAAAGCGATGCAGTGTCTAGTCGGCCTGCATTGTTACTCTGCCCGGTGTCCCCGTGGTCTCTGGGTGAGGAATGCCCGACTGCTCTGCTTAATGCACTCACAATCGTACTCCCGGGTTGTTTTCAGGGAACAAATCTAATCGCAGCGTATTATCTCAGTGCAGTCTCCTGTTATCTGACCTGTCACTGCTCAAAATCTCAAATAGCATCCCTCCAGACCTTGTTGCTTTTTTTGATAACTGGTTTTTAGTCAGTTTGTGGCTGACCAGCAATTTACGATATAATCTGAATAAAGACACTAAGTGGACGATCTGCTTTTTATTATTATGCACAATTGAATTGGTTTTCAGTTTTTTTCTTCTTCTTTTCTTAACACGAATATGTCTTAAGAATTGCAATTATTCTGTGTGTAATTGTCTAAAAGTTGTGATTAAGGGACAGTTGGTCCGAGCAGGTGTCCGTTGTCTGTTTCTCAGAGACGGTTATTATCTCATTATGATGCCACCTGTCTTAACTGTTGCTGTGATTACAGTGAGTGCAGAGTGCTGATGAAGCAGCCTGATAGCTTTGGGGTTTCTGCTGGAGAAATCTTGTTACAGAGATTGGTCGGTGGGGAGGGCTCGGCGTTCGTTAGCCCACCTCAGGGGAATCTGGTGAACCGGACCGCAACGTGTCAGGGATCCGTTTGCTGCGTTCGTCCGGGCTAACCGGCTGCCGGTGTGTCCGACCGAGCGCCGCAAGGGGCAGCAGTTGGAGCGGTGACGACGAATGCTTCAGTGCGAGAATTAATAAGCCATCTTAAGCCCACGTGGTTTAATTTCAGCGTTGCTGTGTAGCGTACCGGTCCTCTAAATACAGCATGACTCGGTAGTCTCAGCAATGAGACTGTGCAGCCCTCTGCTAAGTCGGGGCTCATCTAGTAAGGTGGCTTTGCCCATACTGAGTGCCTCTCTTTCTCAATGTGTCTCTCCCCATCTCTGCGCCCGACTGATGGCTAGATCGGAGTAGACTAATCAAGGTGCAGCTTGACGAGGACTAGAGGTGACAGGACATTTCCACCGGATACGTCTGCAGGCCCGGCTTCATGTCAGCTCTGTCCTTTTTAGCGACGAGTGGGGGGGTCAATAAACCCTCACTGTCTGGTCAATCCTAAAAGCAGCGAGGGGGCTGAGCTGCGTTGCTGTCTTGCGTTAAGCCCGTCTCATGCGCTCTCAGCAGGGAGGTAATGGCTCCTCTGTCTGTACACTGACCATCTCATTGCCCATTTGAAGCCCGTCCAAGTGCCCCTGCTGACCTCGACACAATGGCCGCATTTAGTCCCGTCCCTTCCCCTCCGGCCCCTTCTCCCCGATGTCCGCTGTCTCTTTAATCAGCAAGTGCAATAACAGAGAGGGGGATTTATCGCGGAGATGCCGGTGCAGAGCTTAACAGTATACTGACACTCCGAGCAACAGGACATCACAGATGGTGCTCTGCACGGCAGGCTGTGTCACTCTGCGGAGATGCGCTCAACGTCACAAACTCGCCGGCAGCCTGGTATAGTGAGCTAGCGGCGCATGCGTCTTTATACTCAGATTCACAGCGTGATGGGTTTTTATTGTGAATACGGAATATGAAACTGGCAGCAGAACTGCTCTTCACTTGCAGTGCTTCCTCTATTTAAACGTGCGGAGAGACCGAAGAGGTGCATTATCATATCACGATTACTGACATGACTGCCTTTCTTTTAGCCGATTCCTATTAAAGCTGTTTAAAACATACTGTTTATTTAGTTACATATGAGTTTTTGTTAGGGTTGCAATTACTGGTTATTTGAATAATCAGTAATTGTGCAGATTATTATCCCGAATAATCAATTAGTTGTTTGGTATTTGTTCAACAGTCCAAAAACCAAAGATATTCAATGTACCGTCAGCGACAGCTGATTATAATATTCACATTTAAGACATTTTAGTTCAGTAATTTTGCATCCAAAATGAATCCATTATTGAAACGGTTGCAAATACATTTTTGTATTTATTTTGAGTCTGCAGGTAATTCATTGTTGCCATGATAATCTTTTTAGTCTCTTACTGTGTGATACACGTGTTGCCTTGTGAAGCATCATAGATTTGGTCAGTTCTGATGATATTATTTCCCAAACACCACGGCTTTGAGTCCTCGTTTTTTCTTTCTCGTGAACTGCATTGAGTAGCAGTACACCGTCGTATTTAATGGTAATGGAGGATTGACTAAAAGTGCTTTATAGATCTAAATCAGTACTTGACAAACAAAAACCTTCATTGGGGATAAATATGTTCACCACTGCTGTTGTGACTCTTCTTTTCTGTCCTGCGATAGAAGCAAACCCCATCTCCCCCTAATATCCTCCTTCCCACTGATCACGACGACGACGCCCAGTAGAATAGCGGCATTGTGGCTGCCATCTTGCGTGTTAACTCAGCGAGGCCTCTCCATCTGGGCAGCGGCCGTGCGGTCAGGGAGCTCCTTGAAGGGCCGGGAGGCTTCTTCCGCAACGCCTGCTGGCGAACTGCACAATGTAGGCAATGAGTAGAGCCGCGGGCCTGACGCATGCCCAGTCTCTCACTGTGGACGCCCACCACAGGCAGAGATTTCCCACCGGGAATGGTTTCTCACACGGATAAATGATAATGCAATATTGTAGCTTTTTCCTTTTTTATAAAAGAGTATACCATTTTAGAAAAAGTCATATCTCATTGTTTGTTTCCTCTTTGCACTGTTCATGTGTTGTTACTGGACCTATGATGGGACTCCATCCATTCATCAGAGGAAAACAGCATCACTAAAAACAAAAAAAGTGTATTTCTCTAAAAAAAAAAAAAAATTGCCCTTGCCAGAGATATCCTCTAAATAGCCTCATCAGTGTTCCCGTTCAATTCTCCCCACAGTATCCATCCATCCATCTATTATCAGCCGCTTATCCAGGGTCGGGTCGCGGTGGCAGCAGGTTCAGCAGGCCGACCCAGGCTTCCCTCTCACCCGCAACACTTTCTAGCTCATTCTGGGGGATCCCGAGGCGTTCCAAGGCCAGCTGGGAGATATAATCCCTCCAGCGTGTCCTCGGTCTTCCCCGGGGTCTCCAACCAGTTGGGCGCGCCTGGAAAACCTCTAATGGGAGGCGTCCAGGAGGCATCCTGACTAGACACGAAGGAGCAGCGGCTCGACTCCAAGGTCCCCCCTGATGTCCGAACTCCTTACCCTATCTCTAAGGCTGAGCCCGGCCACCCCACGGAGGAAGCTCATTTCGGCCGCTTGTATCCGAGATCTCGTTCTTTCGGTCACGACCCAGAGTTCGTGACCATAGGTGAGGGTTGGAACATAGACCGACTAGTAAATGGAGAGCTTTGCTTTCCGGCTCAGCTCCCTCTTCACCAAGAGGAGTTCGGGGAGGCCATGGAGAAGGACTTTCGGTTGGCCTCAAGGAAGTTCTGGCAAACCATCCGACGGCTCAGGAAGGGAAAGCAGGGGCTACCGCAGTCTGTTCTCAGCAGGGGGGGAGACTGCTGACCCGGACTGGGGACATTGTTGGGTGGTGGATAGAGCACTTTGAGGAACTCCTAAACCCGGCCAACATGTCCCCCGGAGAGGGGGCAGCGCCGGAAGACTTTGGGGTGGTTTCACCCATATCCCTGGCAAAGGTCGCTAAGGTAGTCAAAAAGCTCCTGGTGCCAAGGCGCCAGGGGTGGATGAGATCCGCCCTGAGATGCTGAAAGCGCTGGACATTGTTGGGCTGTCTTGGTTGACACGCCTTTTCAGTGTCGCATGGGGGTCGGGAACAGTGCCCATGGACTGGCAAACCGGGGTGGTGGTTCCCATCTTCAAGAAGGGGGACCGGAGAGTGTGCTCGAACTATCGTGGCATCACACTGCTCAGCCTCCCGGGAAAAGCTTATGCCAGGGTGCTGGAAAGGAGGCTCTGACCGCTTGTCGAACCTCAGATTCAAGACGAGCAGTGCGGATTCCGTCCCGGTCGTGGAACGGTGGACCAGCTCTTTACCCTCGCAAGACTACTGGAGGGGTCCTGGGAGTTTGCCCAACCAGTCTACATGTGACTTGGAGAAGGCTTTCGACCGGGTCCCTCAGGGGTTTTTGTGGGGGGTGCTGCGGGAGTATGGGATGCCGGACCCGTCCTGTTTGCCTCCTCGGACCGTGACCTCCAGCATTCACTGGGGCGTTTTGCAGCCGAGTGTGAAGCGGCAGGGATGAGAGTTAGCACCTCCAAATCTGAGGCCATGGTGCTCTGCCGGAAACCGGTGGATTGCTCCCTCCAGGTGGGGACAAACTGCCTACCCCAAGCGAAGGAGTTCAAGTATCTTGGGATCTTGTTCACGAGTCAGGGTAAGGTGGAGCGGGAGATCGACAGACGGATCAGTGCGGCTGCAGCTGTAAAACAGGCGCTTTACCCACAGTATCTTCCTTACAAAAATTATATTATTTAGCTTTCACAGTCATAAAGAGGCAGGGATAAACAAGCAGTTCCTGTTGCTTGTTTAACAATCTGCCTGCATAGTTTCCAGAACTAGCGTAGGATTGTAATCTAATAAGAAAAGTGACGGTGCGTTGTTGTACAGCGAGTTGGCGGCTCATTGTGATGTGATAAGGCATTCCAGCCACATTGTGTTTTTGAAAGGAAAATACTTGAGCTCCTGTAAAGCAAACTAACGATTTGATAAAGTAACTTGAGATATCAGCACAGAACAAAGTTCAAATGATGAATAACTATAACTTCCCTCAGATTCTTTGCATGGCAGGTCATGTCTAACTTAAAAATGGCGTTTGATCAGCCATCTCACACAAGCCTGGAATCATACCTTTCACGTTTTCAGCCAACGTTGACTGAATCAGCCGCTTGTCTCCAAGTTTTCCACTTTTTGTCCCCAAAGACATGTGATTTTACTAGTCTAATAATCTGTCCTTTTTAGTTCCTCACCTTTTGAGAGAAGTTCAGTTGCTACTCGATGTAGTCGCCTTACTCATCGGGGCCTTCGTCACTTTGCTGTGTGAAACAATGCCGATGACTAAGACTTATTGTTTCGCCTCCCTCATCTTGAAAACAGAACATGTCCAAAATGTGTATTTAAGAGTCATAGCAAAATAAAAGGTTGACATTAAAACACCATATTATTAAGCATTTGTGCGACATGATTATGTACACTGTAGCTGGAGATGATCGAGACAAGCGTAGATAAAGCGTCAAACAGATCTCTGAGCTCAGGACACGAGTTCTCAAGTCGAACAGGAAGTGGACCGGGCCACAGACCGGGCCACAGACCGGGCCACAGACCGGGCCACAGACCGGGCCCTTCCCTTGCTCACCCCCAGTGTCTGGTCTCTTGTCTCCCTGCACACCGCGACACCGCTGGTTTCCTGGTTCACTGTGGTCCATCGTATGTAGGCCAATATGTGGAGATGAAGAGGAAGTAGTGCAGTTGGTATAAAGTTGATGGGGGTTCCTCCCTCGTAGACGTAGTAAACTCCGCTGCCATTGTTGCGACTGTCCTGAAAAGATCACAGGATGAATCGGTGACAAAGTGGATGACGATGAATCCCATCTCAGCGGGGGAGGTTTCCTCGCTTCTTCCTCTTTTAGCTGCTGAGTCGTGTCTTGAAAGGTACACGTAAATGCTTCTGCTTTAATGATGTCACGGAGAGCGTGAAGTGACCTGAATTATGTCTCCACTCTAACACAGCTTTTTCTTTGAAAGGAAGATTATTTTACGTGATGTAAAATGCAGGCTATCTTATTTATTTATTTTTATATATATATATTTTATTAAAGCAAATGTTCTTTTCCTGATGTTTTCAATTGAGAGATTAAAAACCTGCACAGCGTAGAGATGCTTATTGTTGACCACGGCCTACATCTGGGCCTGTTCCTGATACGGCAGCTGATGAGCCCCATGACCTACTGAGAGGAAGGGAGCATCACGGGTGCATCAATAGATACAGAACGATGGATTTAGCGATACAAGGCAGATGGATGATTCTTTAGGACTTATCTTCTCCCATTTCATCATACACGCAAATCCTGGGAGCGACAGAATGTCATCATCGTGACCCATCGTGGTCCATGACCTCAATCGCAGCATGAAATGTTGAATATTCAGGCAAACGATCCATATCTGAAGACGTGTTTTTAGCTAAATCCTGTCAAATTCTGTCACATCCGAAGCTGCCACCATATTCTCCAGTATTTGATAAATAAAACGGTAGAACATATACCTGCAGATTGATGTTCTGCTGGCGTTACCTCCCTTACTTGTGAGGGTGTTATTGCTTTTGTGTCGTCAGTTATCAGCATCTGCTGCTATTTTCCACAGAGATCTCACTCCATAACTTCTAAAGTACAGAAAACAAGAACCGTTAACCTTAGACTTTATCAATAATCTGTGTTTTACTCATTTAGAACCAGGTTTCGGGGGCATCCCTAGTCGTCTGCTTAGTCCACCTGATTCATGGTCTCTCACCGGAAGTTGTTCCGCCAAGGGGGTTACCCTCCCAGAACCAATACATCTTATTCCATCATTTTATTGCGGTGAGATTCACGCTCTCTGCTGTGTCGGTCAATTGAAGAAACGGGATTACTGCAGTTGACGTATTCATGGTCGATGCGACCCGTTGCCTCGTCCGCAATTGCATCAACACTTCCGCACCTACACCGGACTTGTGCGCTCTCGTATGTATATTATTACAGGGTCGCTCTCCGTCTGCTGTTCTGTGCCGATCTCCAAGCCCCCGGGTCAACCAAGGGGTCCGGGCCGTAAGCAAAACAAAGCCGCCGGTCTCGGGTTTCCGCACGGTTCTGCCTCGAGACTCCGGGGAGCACAAGAATGTCTCCAGCCATTTAGGATACGCAGACACCCCCCCCAACACACACATTCTTCAGCTTGTTTCAGTGTCAACCTCATTGTGTCAAGCCAGCGCTGTAGATGCATGTTGGGTTGCAGATTATTTTTCATGCTTGTTGCCAAACATGCTTCCTGTATTTAGCTCAGGAGGCACTTTATGTTGTCGCCGTGATGTTATTGCAGCAGTGAAGTCCTCGCATGAGGCTGTTTTCCTGCAGCAGTCCTGACCAATTTACATGGAAATGTATTGAGCGGTGTGTTGTCGCTGAAGCCGGCACACGGCTGGAGTCTCAGTCGACTCCATCCTTAAGAGCCTGCGTCATGCCGCTTAACTGTAAAAATGCAACACAAGGCCAGGATGTTTGCTCAGGAGTCGACGGGGAGTCCTGTGCTGTTCCTTCCTGCAGTCTCCCCTGTCACCACTTAACAGAACATTATTATTATATTAAATTATTTCTTGTTTGTGCCAAAATAACAACTTCTCAAATGTGGAGTTTTTCTCTTTGTGTAATTGTAAATTGAATAAAAGTATTTAACTGGTTTGTTTGGGGCTATTCTAGGACATTTAACAGACTAAAAACATAATCTGAGACAAATACATATTGAGAATGATGATAATTCTCTGTTGGTTATTTTTCTCGTGTGTTGAATTCACCATAGAAATCCCTGAGCCCTGCTCTCCGCGGGCAAGATTTGCAGTTGCTGCCTCTGCAAACATTGGCTCTGCATTAGCAGAATTTCTCCTCCGTGATCCCTAGTGTGTGTGTTTCACTGTCTACTTTTCCCCCTCACCCATATCAATTACCGTCACCCAGTGTCCCCTCTTCTACAGGTGAAAACACACTGAATGTGCTGCATACACACACACACACACACACACACACACACACACACACACGTGCATTCGAATGGTGATAGCTTGCTAGAATCTGTCTTCTAGGCGAGGTACTCCTTGCAACAGGTGTGTGTGTGTGTGTGTGTGTGTGTGTGTGTGTGTGTGTGTGTGTGTGTGTGTGTGGTTAGTCAAATATGCATATGGGGAGATGTAACATCACACAAGAGTGTTTCATCGCTGACTCCCACGCTCACTGAGACAGACACACGCCCAGACCTTCCCCCACGACGCACGGTGTGCTATCAAAGCGCCGTTGCGCTGATCTTCATCCGCCAGGCACTTCTCCTGTCAGATAATTAGGCTACAATTCTTAACTGAGCCTATGAAAAGAAGCTAATGACCTAGTTAACATGGTCTCGAGGGTCGCGCTATTGTAGCTGAAACGGTGGGGATTATTATCTGGTTATTTTGCTGGAATTGCTCAGACATTTTCTTTTCTTTATTTGTTTTCTATCCCTTTCATCTAAAAAATCTGGGGAACTAAATACTACTTGTATTAGTGTTTTGACATTTTCGGCAACAGACATACTGTCAAGTTGATCAATTAGTGTTGATCGAACGCCCATAATTCCACGATTATTAATCTGTGACCCTGAAAATGGTGATGTGACAGCAATGTCTATTCAGTACCAGCAGTGGGAGGTTTCTAAAGGAACAAAACAACAACCTGCGAGTAGGGATGGGTATCGTTTGGGTTCTGCTCTGCATGCAGGCGGACAGAGAGCAGAGCAGCGAGTGTGCTCTGATCCGCTATTTTAATTATCGTTTTTAGCGTGCGGGCACCGCGCTACCTTTTTAGTATCTATATACCGTGCAACTTTACAGAGTAGTGTAAAAAAAAAAGTATTTAAATCGGCTCAGGCACCGGAAGGAAGCACCGAAATCTGCGTTGCTTTTCGGTCCGGTAGGTACCGGACGTGTTGGAACCGGTTCCAACACGTACAGACTGCGCACGTACAGACTGTGGCCCGGTCTGTGGCCCGGTACCCAACCCTACCTGCGAGACGCTTCAGAGTACAAACGTCCTATCGGTGTGTGAATGTGCATGCAGGAGTGTGTCGACTCTGCACACGCGTTCGTGCGGTTGGGGCTAAGCAGGCCGGCGTGCCCGTTCCCCGCTGCGGAGAGCGCCCCCACACTGTGCGCTAATGCAAGTCTGTGGTCGCGAATTAATAATTCAGAGCGCTGGCATAGCTGGGTGGAGCCTCTATTATTCATGGTTGGCATTGGAACCGACAGACTGCTGTTAATATTAAGCAGCGGCAGACGCAGAAAGCAGGCCGTCTTCAGCGCTTCCACGTCCGTCTCTCTCCTCTCTCCGGCAGCCCCTGTCCTCCACTCCCCTTTACTCCTCCATTGCCACTCGCCGTGGATCTCTGAATTCCAATTCAAACATGCTTCCTCGGGAAAACAAAACGTTTTTCTTGAAATTCAGAGAGCTCAAATGGTTTAAAAGTTTAATTTCAGATCAGAAAACATTGCGTAACCAAAAATGTTCAGCTGGGCCTGAAATGCAGCTCAAATTCCTACATTTTTGAACAAAACATCATCAGGGCAGCTTCACTCAACTGACTTTCACCACGCTTACTGACAAATCATATATTCCAAAGTCACTTCGGGGAGGAAACGGAGCGTCTACTCCTTCGTGTTTCATAAAGAAAGTACGGCTCTTGTTCCTATCTGTCCTTGTGTCTACCTTCTTAGAGGCTGCACCCACCCAATGTGCACAGTCAATTTCTCAATGTGGGATTACTGTGTGCTCAGGTTCTCTGTATAATCTCTTTTTTTATTTAGCATTTTATTTGGAGACGAATACTATTCCAGTGTGATTTTTGCCTTTTTAGCTTCTCCCTAAATTCCTCCCTCTCTCTCCCCCTCCTTTTTATTTATTTTTAGTCCACTAAGTCTGCTTTCTCCTCCATGGTGTCAGTGTTGCTGCCCCTGAATGCTTCTTTTTATTTGAAGAGATTTGGAGCTCCAGTCACCGCTAATGCCGCTGCCATATTGTACCAGCACCCCGCTGTGGCTGCTGCTAATGACATTCTTTGTGTTTCCATCCTCGTGCTTCGCAGCCTCGTCTCCTCCTCCTCCTCCTCTGGTCTGAATGGAGGGCTTGTCATGTGTTGCCATCAAAGGAGGAGGAGAGGCAATGAAAGCAGCGGCAAGCAACCACCCCCCCTCCCTCGTCTTCCTCGCTCATTCTCTCTCACCTCCTGGGATGTTTGATGCCACTTCTGTATGTGTGCGTGTGTTTGAGAGACGGCATATATTAAACCATGGTTGAAGAATGCGTTTTGCATACGAGTGCAAGGAGCAGCATATATTAGGCCAGAGGATGAGGGCATTTTGTGGGTACTTTAGTGGATGTGTGTGCGTGCACTGTATATTCATTGTCCGTCAGAGGATAAGCTAAGGTTGTTGTGTGTGTGTGTGTGTGTGTGTGTGTGTGTGTGTGTGTGTGTGTGTGTGTGTACCTGCCAAGCAGATGTCTTGTCAGGAGAGCACAGAGCCTCTCTGAATCCCCCACAAGCCTCGCACCCCCTCCCCTCCTCCTCCCAACTCTCCACCATCGCTACCCCTATCTGCCTCCACGTATCATTTTGCACTCCAGAGTAGTCCTCAGTCACTCCGTCCTCCTGGTCCACTCTTTTTTTTTTTTTTTTTTTAACCTTTTAACACAGGCACATGCGTACCTCCGCCGGCAATATTGCCTCTTCATCTCACTCATATCGGCTAATGCATGGTTGGTGCCAAGTCTGCACAGCTGCAGAAAACACATACAGTGCTGTTACTGTACTTTTGATTCCTCACCACTACACTGCTTAACATAACACTGCTGCATGTGAGGAGAGGACTATGATATATTTTACTCTGGTCAGCAGTGCTGCAACTTTTTTTTGTCTATAAAATATGAAAAGGGGGAAAAATGAAGTGGATCATTGTTTCCTTTGCTTAAAAGTTTCATTCTGATATTCATTGTTTGGCAAAAATAATTGCAAATAATATAATGCTTGTGTCGTTCTTTAAGATGTAGCTTCCTGAAGTCTGAGAAAAATAAAACCCTGATGATATTATCATGAGATATCGTGACGGATGCTTTTGAGTTGCATTATGGGAAATGTAGGGGTCCAGCTTTTCTGGAGCTACTAGGAAATAACGAAATAATTTCTCGAACAAGTCCCCCAATTTCATGGTAGGTTATTTGGTTAATATAGTTTGTCCTTTTAATGTTTTTTTTAGCTGATTAAACAACGCTTATTTTTTGTACGTGTTACTTCTCTAAAACAGCGCACAATCCAGGATGCAGCAGCCAACGTGGTCCAAACATTAGTGGGGGAAA
Source organism: Taurulus bubalis (assembly GCF_910589615.1). Lineage (NCBI taxonomy): Eukaryota > Metazoa > Chordata > Actinopteri > Perciformes > Cottidae > Taurulus > Taurulus bubalis. Next base: position 4,938,818 of record NC_136592.1, read on the forward strand.
TCCTGAAAAAGAAGTCTCTCTCTGTAACCTATGCGATGATGAGAAAGCGGCTGCAGCCTGCCTCCGCCTGCATGGATATTGAGAGGATATAAATAGCCGGGCCTGACACTGGAACCGCAGCGCAGGGAGCTCAAACAATAAGCCGCCGCCGCTATCCTTCCTCCCCTCCGCTTTCTCCAGTCCAGCGGCCTCCCACTCGTTGCGTCAGAGAGGCGGGCAGAAGGGTCGCCGCCAGTCTTACCCACCTGTCTGCCTGCGCCGGGAGAGGTCTCTCCGTCACGCTGCTCTATTTTTCATTCAGTTAGATACAGATGGGTGTGGATTAGACACGCATGACTCCGTTGCTGCTGCAAAGAAAAAGGATGTGATTCATTTTTACCCCCTTCTTGCTTACTTCAGAATTCCAGAAGGCCACCTCTTGTGTTCTTTTGTGTGTGTGTGTGTGTGTGTGTGTGTGTGTGTGTGTGCGTGTCGTGTCTTATCACCGTCTGTGGAAGTCAGTAAAGCGATCTGGTGTAAAGTCGGCACTAGAGGTTGTTAGTTCAAACTTCCGAGCCATCTGGTGAATCTGTACAGAGGACGAGTCTTTAATCTTGCTTTCCCTCTCCTCCCCAGAGCGATTAACAGTGAGATACCCTTGAGCAAGGCACTAATCCCTCCAGTGCAGCCGCTGGTTGACCGCTAGAAGCCTATGGTTGTGTTGGGCAGCAGTTATTCTTTTATTGTTTTGTTAAAAAAAGTTGAATAAACGGTCCAAAGACCACAGCAACCTCGACCCTTTCCTTTCATGGCGGCTTAGCCAAAGAGAAAAGAAGAGAAGAGAAAACAGAGTTTCTGTGGACAGCAAAAAACGGCACCACAGCAATACAAATTTAAAAAAAAGATGGTCAAGATGGCTAGAAATGCTTCATGTGGCAGATGGCAGAGGCGTGCACACGGCCGTAATGATTGAGTAAGACACAGTCTCTCTCAACTTGTTTTTTGCTCCGCGATCGGCTCCCTTTTTATTATTTACCGTCCCTCCGTCTGCTACTTGAGTTTTCAGTGTCTCTTCCATCATCTGTCGGTACCGGACCCCCCTCCCCACCACCCGGGAGAATCTCAGCCGTCTCTTTCAGGTGCAGGAATCGACCTGCCTCTCAAAAGTATCTGAGCCTTTTTTTTAAGTTTATGTTTAGTCGTATGTTTCTCGTCTTCGCTGGTATGAAGCGGTCGATTAGTTGTTTTATTAGTTGATTTATGTTGTCGATGTGGACTTTGATTTCTCTTCAGCGAGGAGAGGGGACATGCTCTGAAGTTGCATATCTGCTCTTAATCTGCTCGGCAACAAAACTGTTATACATTGTCAGATCAAATCAAATCTTCATCATGCAGCAGATGAAATACCTGACCAATGACGGTACTTAATCATCACTACCGTATGAAAAAACACTGCCTCAAAGCGTCCTGCTTAGTGATGTGCAATGTGGCCTTCAATGGGCAGATAATAAGGGAATGGCTTGAAGTGCTGGTTGACCCATTTCTATATCAGCATATCTACTTAATATAGAATGAAGTACCTGATGTAATTTAGTTCGACCTGTCTATATTGTATGATGCTTTTACTGCCAACTGAAAGTCCACATCCCAGTCTTCAGCATCTTTCAGCTTCAGGCGTCTTCAGCTCATTCACTCCGGTCGGTATGTCTGAGCCGACTGCCCGCTGTCCTTCACATGCCCAGCGGCCACTGACGGCGAGAGCAAGTAAAAAGGTTGTCTGAAAGAGAGTTGAACAGCTGACGAGCCACAGACCTAGATATAGTTCCTACTGGTCAGAACCGGGTCTAAGATGTGAAACCGTGACGGGTAAACACTAAAGTCTATTGCCTTGCTTTTGTCCACTTGTCTTGTATTTACATATTTCCCAATCGTATTTGTTCACTGTCTGGTACCTCGCCTCACATTTGTTCATCGTTTGCTGTTGCAAACAGGCCTGCTGTCAAGTGCTTTACATACGAGGAAATGTGATGCAGCCACGAGTCATTTGTTGTTGACAGTTCCATGCTGTCTACTCTGCAGAGCCTCCAGCACCGTGAGTGTTTTTTGTCAGTTTATGCTGTGTATTTGCATACCTAGTAGGTCACATTTCCATATTTCACCCATTTCATTTGCTCAGGGTACAGTCGACCATATACACTCTGTACTGTCTTTGCTGAGCCTGAGTCTAGGTGTGATAGGTGTGATAGCCATAGCTGCCCTATACTTGAGATGCTGCCTTGAAAAGCCCTTCTTTTTTTTTTTTAAGCGATAAGACAATGTTGATGGGATTATGACGGTCTCCGTAAATGTGGTTATACAATACTTAAAATAAACCTTTAAACACAGGTTGACACCAACTTGGATAATACAATACAGTTCGACAGTTCATGAAATTGAATGTTTTTTTTGTGTCGCTCAGCACGAATTTTAAACGGTAGAAAAAACATTCAGTTAGGTTTAGGAAAACCATCATGGTAGGGTTTCAAATATGGACGTAAACTTGGATTTAGGCAACAAAACAAACTTTAGGTTTAGGCAACACAACCATTAAGTTAGGTTTAGGAAAAACATGTTTGAGCTTCGAACAAATACATAAACTTAGATTTTAGGCAACAAAACCACTTGGGTTTAGGAAAAACGTCATAAATGTGTCACTTCACAACACCGGTCTCATACTACGTCTTGTTTGTCTGGCTGTAGCCAAGTTTTCTATCAGACAGGACGGCGTCAGTCACAGACATAAACCGATGTTGAGCTCTGGCTGCACCTGAAGTTGTCTTCACATACTATGGTTTAAAAAACCCTGCCATGACAGGACGTTGGTCAGATCGAATGCTCGTGGATAGCGCTCTCTCTGCAGCATACAGAGCGCCTCTGTGGCAAAGCCAGACTTGGAATTTGATGGGAATGTTGTTTACAGCTTGATTTTATATAACGCCGTCCTTTGTTGAGTGTGATGGGAGCTGTTGTTAAACGGTGGCTCAGTAAATGTAATTTCCCTCGACACAATTAATGACATCCTGATTTTAAAGGTAGACTTTTATAAGCTCCGATAAACGCTATGCTAGCAGGACCGTAATCTGCAGATGGCCTTGGACCTGCTTGGGCCAGACTTCCTGTTTACATAACCCGCGGACCATTGCCACCATAGTTTCAGGAATCTGACAACGACATTCTCAGTTAAACACCAGCCCTCTGTGGTGATTTCCGTCTAAGCTTTTATTCATGCGGAGAGAGCTGACATTCACATTCCAGCACAAACGGCGCTGTGCTTCTTTTGGATGAGCGTCAGCTATTAGGAGCTGGAATAGAGTGTAAGATAAATGCTTAAATGGTAGCCTGCTTCTATGTAGCAGAAATTATGAGACAGAACGCTCATAACTATCAAGAGACGGATCTTCTCCGTTGACATGGAACCGGAGACGGATTTGTTGGGAGCTTTTTTTCTTCTTTTTCCTGTGGCGTACTTTTGGTGTTTCTTTTTTTATTTCGGTAAATTGACGTCCCAACATAATAACATCCATGGAGAGCGAAGAGAAGCACATTGTATAATAGGTTGTTGTGATCAAACTCTGCTGCAAAAGAAACAATATTAGTAGCCGTAGTAGCACTTAGATGGCACTTTGTAGTAACTTTATTGAAATTGTACTTTCTTGATTCTTGTTGTTCTGAGTTTGTACTCATGGTGGAATCGCACTTATTGTAAGTCACTTTGGGGAAAAGCATCAGCTAAATGAAATGTAATATGACAAGCAGAGACCCGGATTAACTACAGCATACCTTTCAAAGGGATCACATTTGTAAATTTTCAGATTTACTGTTTTATTATCTGACATCTGAGTGTAGCAGGAATCTTTTCTTCACGGCTATCTCAGTGGGGTGGAAGAAACAGAGCTGATTTGTTTTCCAACACCTTTGAGAAGACCATAACAAGACCCGGGTGGCGTGGAGCAAAGATGCAGACTTGCCACAGGTTGCTTTTTTTGTGAGTGTTTTTTTTTTTTGCAGTTCTGTTTTGTGTTGGAACCGAGCGGCATGTAGCTCCAGGAGTCTGGATGCTGGCGGAGAACGGAAACAAAACATTGCTTTATTCGCCCAAGTATAATGAATATGCAGGGATTTGTCTTCGAGGCACAGCGCAGTGAAATATTAATGCGGTGTAACGAGATGATTAGTAGATGAGCAACAAGACCCCACAGTCACTCTTATCACTTTCATCTACATTCATCAAAGCGGCGCCAGAGCCGCAGCAGAAGCGGAGCACAAAGAATCAGACAGTTTAAGGAGAACACGACGTAGTTCCAATGAAAATGGCACGCAGGACGCAAGCAGTAATAATATTACTGTCATCCGGCCTGGCAGAAGAAAAGGCAAGCGCAACCAAAGGCTGCGGTTACATCACCGCGCGCTGCCAACAGTAGCTCCTGGTGCACAGTGAGAGACAATTTAGGAGGACTGGAGAAGGAAGTGATGCATCTGGTAGGCTGGTGTCAAGCGCTCGACTCGTCCTCCATCATGTGCGAAGACCAACTGTAGAAACAAATATAACGCACCGGCCACCGGGGCAACATTAGCCAGAAGCGCTTCAATCAAAGGGGGTTCAAATAAGTATGTGACCTTAGGGTTTAGGCAACAAAACCACTTAGTTGGGTTGAATAAAAACCTCATGGTAGGTTTTAAAGGAATATGTAAACTTAGGTTTGGGCAACAGCATGGTGGGTTTTCAAATAAGTACGTCAACTAAGGTTTCGGCAACAAAACTACTTAGTTATGTTTAGGAACAACTTCATGGTTAGGCTTAGAATAAGTACGCAAACTTAGATTTAGTCAAACAAAAAAATGCGTCACTCTGCAGGGCAACGTCGATGGGAAACGTTTTGTATTCAATCCAATCGATGCAAAACACACACGCACACACGCACACACACACACACACACGCGCACGCACCAGGTAAAATACCTTGCACCATTGCTAGTTCTACTATTGGCAGGCATCAATACCTGCCTTGTCTTTGCTGTGGTAATAACTTTCCAGAGATGTAAAATCCTGTTTAAAGGGCTATAAACTGTTGTGGATTGTCTTGGCGTCCGATAAGCCTGGACTTCCTGGTTTTGTATTTTATCTTCTGACCGGTAACTGTAGCAACACGCCCAAATGCACGTAGCACCTTGCTTTCTTTTTTTGGCGCAGCGCCATTGTTGATCTTAACACATATGCTCCATAGATATGCAGCAAGGGTGACCTTTCACGATACGGTAGCAAAACACCTGGCGGTGGAGGACGCCTTCTTTCTGAGCGCCAAACATGGACGCTATCGCAAAGCATTTGTTTTCAGCATGGGTGTTTTTATTCCAACCACATTCCTCTCTGTGAGGACGTGTCCACAGTGGCGTCGTCCCTACAGTCCGCCAAAGACGATTGAATTGAATCAGCAACCAGTTTCACTCGCGGCCTTTACTGAGCACCACTTGAGCAGTGTGATGCCAAAGCTCATGAATAGCTTGCAGGCATTCCTCGCTCGCTGGAGAGAGATAAGAATAGCGCTCACCCTCTCTTTCTTTCTCTCTCTCTATTGGCGTGGCTGCGGGCAGGCGAGCCACGCCGCTCCGTTCCAGCAGTGCTGCTCTAAAAACGTAAAACTAAAGGGGGCTGGGGGGAGAAGTAGATGCCCTCTGGGCGCAGCAGAGCAGCTTGGTCTCGGATATATTTGGCTCCATCAGTGTGCGTATACAGATCTGCAGTGGTCTGCAATTAGGCCGCTTCCTGTTTTGAACGCGGGACACGGCGGCGCTGTGAAGCGCTCTCGGGGAGCGAGGCCGTCTGAAGGAGGCGCATCATTTTCACGGCTCCTAAATGACACGTTGGAAAGACTACCGGCTCACTCAATGAACAAAATGTTTCCATTAAACTGGACTTCAAAGTCAAAGATATGGGCACATAGTCATTGTATCCCCTTCAGAAGTCCAGGGGAAATAATCAAAGAGAAGGGAGATGTTAAAGAACACATTTTCATCATTGAGGTATGAATTATACTTGAGTTGTTGTCAAGGTGGCCAGAGTGCCCACACTCGCCCTAGACAACTAAAGGCTCCACCCTACCTCGTACAAAGCACTGGAAAATATGTGTCGGCCACTTCCTCCCTCTCACTCACCTCCCTCCCCATGTTTCCACTTCCTGTTCTCTTGGCTGGTCGGATGTGAGAAGCTTTGAATGGAAGCGGTCTCCTGTGGGAGGCCATATTCAGTTAATGTTGCACCTTTTTAAACGGCTGATTTACCATCTTTTTAAAGGTCTGTGTAGCGGTTAAGAGATCTTTGGAATCACCGATTTTGAGCATTATATACTGAAATCGGTCTTGCATGTCTCAGAAAAGTGTTTTTTGTTCAGTGAGTTATGCATACTGCTCTTTGTATGAGTGTAGAAACTATTGACTTGTTGTGCTATAACATTATTATATTCTTATTGAACTAAAATCATAACAATTTGTGTGCAGAGGTGTTTTTTTTCTTTTTTTTCTGTAATATAAATCCATATTTATCATTGTTGCACACATCTCTTCCAACATTTTGCATGTGTTTTTAAAATCCACATTTAAAACTTGTTTAATGCATTTGCACCACCGGCTTTCCTAAGCAGAATGACAGTAACTTTTTTATGTTGCCGGTTCTTCTACTTGACTGGGAAGCCGGCTGTGGTTGTTTAGTTTTGCCTCAGGTTTGACTGTGTGTGGGAATGTCCGAACACACACACACACACACATTACAATACGGACCATTGTCAGCGGAGGTCTTATGAGTCTGAAACAATGTCCGCAAGTCGGAACGCATCTTTTCCTGTGAAATAAACTGATTGTTGGTGTTATTTCTAATTCTTTTTCTTTTTCTTTTGTCACAGCTCTGATGGTACTAGCTGAACACTGACCGCTACCTGCCCGAGGATACCTGCTGCCCAATTCCCTTTATCATGTCTGGGATGCACGTAAGTGAACGCGCACACACACACACACACACACACACACACACACACACACACACACACACACACACACACACACACACACACACACACACACACACACACACACACCTACCCAGTGTACAGGTTTACAGGACGGCAAACACTTTCTAAACACGACCTGCTCTACATTTTAAACAAGCGGTAGCTGAACGTCCATGTTAACAAGGAAGTGAGACATTAAAGGGTAAACCACGGACGTAGCTGCAACTAATGATCATTGCAATGACGAAATTATCAGCGAATTATTTTTGGGATAAATCACTGGGTGTATAAGATGACACGGGAAGAAAAGAAAACCTTTTTCAAGGTGACTTAAATGACTTGTTTTGTAGAACCAACAGTTCAAAATCAGCAGGTTTTCAGTTTGTAATGATGAAGAACAGAACAAAGCAGCAAACCCTCCCATTGGAGAAGCTGAACCAGAGCATTATTGGTGTTTTGGCTCAAACAATTATCAAATTGTTGGTGATTTTAGATTTCTCTCATTTGATTAGTTAACCTGTTGCTTCAGCAGTATGTGGAAGGACTTCTACATTTTTACATCATTAGAATTTCAGAAAACACCAAATAAAAGATGCACCTAGTTATGTATTTTTAATTTTCAAAATATAAACTTTTTGGTCGTACTGCCGGTCCTCGATTCCTTCCTGTCATGTACGTCACTTAACCCGAGACGACTTGACTCAATAAAGATGAACTAACGGGCACAAACACACGGCAACGTGAGCAGGAGGTGCTGACAGAAACCCGGATCTGCAGCGAGGCGTGAATGCACACCGCTGGTGAGCACGCATCCGTCAATGTGTCCGGCTCGGTTTACTCATGTTTCAGTTCTGGCTTCTGATCACTTTCCCTCCCACTTCCTGCCTTCAGATGTCTTTCTTGATCCCGGTCGCTTTTTGATCTAACACACTCCGCTACAGGCAAAACCAGATGGAGGCTGGATTCCTTTTTATTACTGGAATTATGATGATTTCATCATGTTTGTTTGTTTGTTTGTTTGTTAGTAAATCCTCATTATAACTAATAATATTGTTGCCACAATCAATAATTCATGTGAGAACATTCGGCCTACTTGTGCCTCGCGACCCTGACAGAAAACTCTGTGGTTTATAACACCATTGATGCATTATGGATTCAGTGGTAGCGGGTTTCTAGAACTAGATCAAGAGGTCACAGAAGACGTTTTTGGACCCATATGTGAATATGTCATTTTTTTATTTCCAGTCAAAACTGAAAATAAAGTGGAAGTAAAGGGGAAGCCTATGTTTTTGATTTATAATATGTGAATGCAACTTCAGGTGAGACGCGTGTGGTTTTCTTCCCTCAACGCCTTGTTTATTGCACACTAAAAATCCTCAAGGAAATATCCCCACGAACACATTCTGCCCAGTAAAACCAGTTGTAGTCCTTTTGTCGGAGGTTAATAACAGCCGAGACTTCAGCATCTACATAAGCTTTCAACTCATCGCGCGGTACCGACCGAGACCGCTTCGGTGTCGGGAGTAAAGCTTACGAGGACCTCACGGCTCCCTCACACCTGCTGCTTTGTGCTCTTGGCTTTCTCGTTTCATCTCATCCTCTCTATCGCGCTATGCTTTTGATCACGACCGCCGCGCCCGATCTAACGGGCTCCAACTGAATGCACAAAGCATCCTCATCCCAGCTGTCATTTCCTTTTGTATTTTAGGCACGCTGCTGCCACGTTTACATTATTCAGAGTGACTGACGATGAGCGCAGCTGGCCTTTCAAGACGCTCTCGGAAAAGCAAATTCTGAGGCAGCGACTGTGATATAATGACTTTGTTTAGGATGAGCCAGAGAACGGGAGATGTCCCTCACAAACGGCGCAGGTTATTTTCGTCTTCAGAAGTAAGACACTGCAAACCCACGCCGGGGTTTTGAGTTTGAGGAAATTACCTGAGCTCACAAAACTCAACACGCCAACGAGATGAATGAAGGTGGAAGTTTTCCCGCCTTTGAGCGTATCATTGGGAGATAATAATTAATAATTTCATTTTCACATTCATCTTTTGAGGGTTCACTGAAAACACTGCAGACTGTCCTAGTTGGGCGGTCATTGACTACGTTTACAAATATTCAGTTTTTTGCCCTTATTCCGAAAAAGACTAAATATTCCTCATACGCTGTTTACGTGGGTAATAAGAAGGAATATTCCTTACATACAGCCGTGCATATTCCGATTAAACGGAAAACCACTTTCTTGAAAAGGTCGGCGTTATTTGCACATATCCAAAATAAAAACCAGTCCTTCACGCTGCTTAAAAGTCATAGGAGTGTTTCTCCTTTTGACCAGAAATGTGGGCTTTCATGCATCTCTTACTTCAACTTTGCAAACTATTGGTCAATTGGTTTGTGTACAACGCGCTGAGCTGGTCGGAAAAAGTCAGTGGGTCGCAAAGATCCGTAAAATCCCGATTGAGACGGATACTCCGACTGCGCTGAATACATGTCCAAAGAATGCCCCTAAAACCTGAATAACATCGGCATGTCCCAGGGGTCTTAACCGGAAAATGCTCCATTGGGAATGAGGCCTAATTCAGAATGTCTAAATGGAATAAGACATCTACATGGGACATAGCACATTTGGAACTTTGCCATTTTCTGAATAATAGTGGACTATGGGAAGCTATGGGAGCAATGGGAATGAGTCCAACAGCACAACACATGCAACGGATGGTTTGTTGTAACAATTGAGTTTAGTGTATTTAGCCCACTGCAGTAACAAGATAGCAAGCTGGTGAGAAGCCCACAGTTGGCCGTATTGATAGCAGACTTAATTCCTGTAATTCCTGTAAACTGTGGACTGTAGATAATCAAAGGAAAGTGTATTTCCTTAAAGAAATGAGTTAAACTAGACCAGGAAGCTGAAACGCATGTCCCCTCTCATACCGAGAGATGACAATCAGGCAGAGTGCTGTATCTGGTATTATGCATGGACTGGATATAAGACGTGGACAAAGTTATCACGGCTCTGGCAGCGACCTGTCAATCACAAAGTAGCCCCGCCCTAAAGCATACTCTGCTTTATGGTCTGTTTGACTCTAAATGACCATCATTTACTCAATGAACATCATGCTGAATTGAAGAAGACTTGAAACTAGAGATTGAGACATATTAGCATTAGTTTCACTTAACCCTTCCGGCATGCTTGATGATGTTTACGTCTTTTAAATATTAATAGCTCTGCGAAGGAATTGCACAGAAATAAGAATGCACTGTTGTTAGTCTGTAGTTTCCGCCCCCTTGGTCAGTGTGTTCCTACGCGCCTCTCACAGGACACACAGCCAGTGGAGTCTGTGTGGAGCTCCGCCTTTCACCGGGATTTGTCAATTCAGGTGTCCGTCGACATTTTGTGTGAAACTACCCAATGAACACTCAGGAAATCCCTTATGACCGACCCACCCACCTACGCTGCAAAAGGACACTGGCTTTCAGTAAGATAGACAACAAACCACCCACCTGAAAACCTGTGTTCTCTCGCAGTGTACTGCAAGAAAACAGAGACAGCAGCTCAGCTCCCATCAGCTGTTCAGTTTTACAACACACGACCATGCGCTGGTAAAGAGTACATAGTACACACTGTACATGCATACAGAGTACATAGTACACACTGTACATACATACAGAGTACATAGTACACACTGTACATGCATACAGAGTACATAGTACACACTGTACATGCATACAGAGTACATAGTACACACTGTACATGCATACAGAGTACATAGTACACACTGTACATACATACAGAGTACATAGTACGTACGTACACACATACAGAATACATATGTTGTTCTTAAAAAAACTAAACTGAAACATGCACATTGTGTTAACATGGTAAATAGTTTGTTTTTCTATATAGTGCATATTTTGAGTCAAATATATAGTAAATATTTCGTTTGAAAACAAAAATTGTTGTAATGTTCATTTCTCATTTGCACACACTCCATAAAGCTTGGTCTGTAGTATGAAGTAATTTCTCAGTCACATTTTATCTCAGTCCCTCTCTCATTTTGGTGAAAGTAGTGACACTTCTACTCAAAAAACGATAATACAACATTTGGTATTAGACATTTATTTACATGCATCTACCATTTTATTCATATATTCCACTGCTTGTGTGAACCTAAGACCTTTGGTAAACCAATTCCCATCACCAAAACAGTTCACCCACATGAGTAAAGGTATGTTTTCACAAGAGATGTGAAGAATTTCAAAAATCGAGCTTCAATTTTTCAACTTTAGGGCCATATTATCACTTTACACTTGTGCCTTAGGACAATGGTGCCTCATTATATAGAGAGCTGAGATTGTGCTGCAATTTGTGATGTAACACATGGCTATATATCTCACATGCCTTTTTTTAAAAGGTGAATTTAAGAAATGATGTAAAATCGCGAAAAAGGCCTAAGACCCTGAAGGGTTAACGGACCCAGAGGTTGCCGCTTGGTGTTATGCAGCTTTCCTTTGGCAATGTGAAATAATCAGCCTAAAAACGCATATTATAACCGGTCTATTGGTTTCACAGTTTGGCGTGCAGCCTGAAAACCTTGTTTTGTGTCCTTCATTTCAACTTCACTGCCTCTAAGTTCCTGCTCTCCGCAGGGCAGTGTGTGGTGTTAGTGTTCATGTGCACAGAGACATGTTATCACCAGGGATCTGTGCATGCACTCAATGTGATTTTGAGATATCGTCACAGATGTTTTGTCTTTTTCTTCTTCTTACCAATTAATAATAAATGGTGGTGGTGCTGTGTGTGAACAATCACAAAACGTTGGTCTCTCTCTGTCTTGCGTGATGTAGGCACCATGGTCGACTGGCACAGAGTGTGTAGCCAAGTACAACTTCCAGACTGCCAACGAACAGGACCTGCCTTTCTGTAAAGGAGATTTACTGACCATCATCGGAGCCACCAGGGTGAGTGTGTGTATGCGTGTGTTATACATTTCAGAGAGAGTTCATTGTGTCAAGGATTTATTTTTAAATGTACTTCTTCATGAGGCTGTACACTTAATTATATGACACCGTTTCTGTTTCCCCAGATAATGATCATTTTATGAATACTTGAAACTTGCAATTGCAATTTTGGTGACGGATTACAATCATGTCATCTTAAATCTGCAGGACTGTCAGACAAGCAGTACCATTCTCAGCCCACTTAATCTAATTGAATTAAGGTCACGACCCCTCCCATACCGGGGAGGTGTCATGACTCCTCCTAGCTCGATGCGGCCAACGCAGCAGTTTCATGTACCTGACTTATTTCAGCAAACAATCTCTCACTGTCTTAACATTAAGTTTGCTGTTAATATTTTGTTTTTAGTTTCACGTTAAATTACGGACTAATACTAATAGTGTATAGTTAATGCTAATATCCTAAGACCATTAATATTTCAACTGGCATGCTGCTCACAGTCAGAGTGGCCAATGCAATTATCAAAATAAACTGTAATGTATGTCAACGAGCACGAAAACAAGAGCTACAGGATCCGGTATATCGGCTTGCAAAGAACCCGAGACCCCAGTGAACATAATTTCTGCAACAGCTTCTGCCAATAAGTGGATTTAAGTATCCATTCTCCACTGTGTGGAGAGCTATGTGAGCCCACTGCATCACTTCTGCTGCCACCTGCGTTTTGAGAGGGGCACGAGGGACTTTAATTGCTCCTCGCCCACAGGAAGTCTTCCGGTTAATATCCCCAGCACTAAGGCTGTGTTGTCGCCCGTTTTGGTTTGTTTTCAGGATCCCAACTGGTACAGAGCGAGGAACACAGTGGGCAGAGAGGGCACCATCCCGGCTAACTATGTCCAGAAAAGAGAAGGAGTCAAGTCGGGAGGGAAGCTTAGTCTTATGCCGTAAGTACCAGGGCGGTAATGGAGGAGGAAGCCCACACTAACCGTGTCTGTGTGTTTTAAATGTCTCCTGTATTTGACAGTTTCAGTTCCCTGCAGTGTGGGGAAATGTGGTGTTGATTTCAAAAGTGAGTTAAAGCATCAAAAGAGAGAAATTCCATCTTTTACAGTCTTTGGGCTCGTACGCGTGTCTTCTCTCTTGTCTGCGTCTGGCTGTCAACGAAGGCCGGGACACGCTGCCACTACATTTGAATCAGGCTCTTTGAAACGGCAGCTATTTAAAGACAAAAGAGGAAAACACAACGAAAGGCATATGCAAATGAAGGGAGACAGGAAGGCCGAGAGCACGCGGGCCTCAGCGATATCATCACATCGCTATGAGGTGCCGTCATCTTAAAAGCTGCCTGACTCAACTTTACAGATTAAGAGGAGCTTTTAATTGAAGTGTAGGATGATGAGAAGAGGATAGTCACTCTCTCAGAGAAGTGGTGCTCTGTGAGGCATGTTCCACCTTCAACTGCATTCATAATAATGATAATAAACTCGATTCATATGGAACCTTTCATACAAGAAATACAGCACAGGGTGGTAGAAGAAGAAGATGAACAAAAAAAGTTCATTTGAGACGTATTCAAATTTGACGTTCAGCACAATTAATATTCAGTACCAAAGTGTCTGAGGCCAACATGAAGACCGAGCAAACACAGAACCTCCCATTTTCCCACCGGACTCAAATCCACTACACCGAAATAATCGTGTAACTTCCCTGCAGGTCTCGTCTGTGTCGGGTACGGCCCTGTAAAACTTAAAAAGCTGCCCCAGACCAACCAGTGTGGCCCTCTGGGGGTCCTCGGCACACACACACACACACACACACACACACACACACACACCAGTGTTTTTTGCATCCAAATCTACCAACCACTGATAACAATAATACAAAATAAAGTCCGAAATATTTAAATCCCTTATACACACATATACATCAATACATAGGATGCATAAAGGAAATAGAAAAACATGTCAAATGATTTGCAGCTGTGAACATAAGATGAAATGTATATATCATTTGTCATGTCCTGGTCAGTTTTGAGATGTTGGTCTTCTTCTTCCAGACGAGTGGAAAGAAAACATCCAAAATACACATTTAGGTGTTTTGGTTCACTGCTTTATCATACATCTTCTCCAAAGTTCACTAAAAGTTAGCATTCGATTTCCTAAGACACCAAAATATTGTTTTAATATAAATAATCAACTGGGGAAGTGATGTAATATGTTTTCCCCCATTCCCCTGTATCGTTAATTTCAGCTTGTCAGGGTTTCTAGTTTTGTGTTTTATAGAGAATATAATCTCTATTATTATTATTATTATTATTATAATAATTGTAATAATAATATTGGCTTTGTAGTATTAGGGCCTCTTGTTGTTCCGCTGCGCTCAGAGGGCTGACCGCGTGCCACGCTAACATCCTGTTGGCAGGATAAGTCGACTTGACCCTCCTCGTCTCACTTCGTCAGCCGGCCGCTGAGAGCCGTAACCTCTCCCTGTTTGCCGCCACTCAGGCCGCCTGTCTGCACCGGTTTCAACGCGGTCCCGGGGGACACCCGGCTCTGGCTCGTCGCTGCATGTGTGGTCTGAAGAGCTAACTTTAGGTTAGCCTCGTGCAACCGGGAGGGCTTTGGAAACACAAACACAACAACAGCAGCATGAGCTGCTGAACTCCAATGCTAGCTCCTCCGTTGCTGCTCTGATCAGATTTCACTTCAGAGACTTTGAGTGATCATGGTATGATTCCTGCAAACGGACAAGTAGTCCGCTTTTTCCTCTTTTGTCCCCTATTTATTACACTCAAAGGAATGAAAAACTCAAACAGTTTGCATGGTTGATGACGTCATTCCTTTACAGCGGCCCTTTCAGAATTTGTTCTTCTGGAGCCGCCGTCCGTAACCCAAGGGGGACTCGTTCAGGGGATCTCTAACCGATGTGTCAGAGAAGACCTCTCCTCCTCCTCTGGCTTACTTAAGGGCTCAGCTGTGGTTCCTCCTCTCCCCAGTCGGGTCCTGACCGATTGATACCGGCCAGAGAATACACTCCTCTCCTCTCCCTGGCGTCCCAACAGCCCGTTCCCTCTGCTGACCCCGTGTGGCAGACATCCGCCACACATACTGTGCACCTCGCCACCAAAGAAAGCCGGGGTGTTCGGCCCGGTTGTTCACCACGTGTTTTGTGCCTTTTTTATTTCACCGCGATCATGATGTAACGGACGACGACGGTTAATTGCCGAGGACAGAGCGGTGTGTGTCCACCAAAGGGCTTCTTTGCACGAGCTCGGATTAGCGAGAGTCAAAAGAAGCCCGCTGTCCATGGGAGAAGTCGCCCGCGCTGATCTAATCAACTCAACCGGCTCTAAGCCGCTTTGCCAAAAGGGCCGCCGCTGGGCGAGGAGGACGAGGTGTGAAGAGGAGGAGAGACTGGCGGAGGCAGCTGCGGTAAAACCAGGCTGAATCAATTAGAGCCCTTGATTACCACTAGTTCACGATCCAAGACGGACAGAGAGTCGGCCTGAAGGCTGCTACCGTTTGCCTCCAACACAACCTTTTTCAGATCGCGAAAGGTGTTGGCGCTCTTGTTGTCCTTCACCGGTGGTCAGAGGGGAGAACCAGCAGATGGATGATTGCAGCAGAGTTCAGAAGGCCAGTCAACCAGGACACTGCACACAGACTACTGTGAAACCAGTACATTAAGATCATGTATAATATATATATATATATATATATATATATATATTGTGTGTGTTCCATGTACACAACCATCTTGCCAATATGATCCAAAGCAGCGTAACGCTCACAGCCAGGATACTACTGTGCACGTGAAGGCACTCCCCATGAAGCAGCTGTCTAATCTATCCATTAGAAGCCTGTCTGTCCTTACCAGGCCATGTGGTGACGGTGAAACAGGGTTACACAGCCAGCAAAGCAAGACCTTTTTTTTTTCAGAGAACAGCTTCTTTTTTTTATCATTTTTTTTTTAGTTCAAAACAAATCAAACTTCTTAGTCCATCTCTTGGTCTCTCTGATCTCAGCCAGGAACCGGTGACTTTGCTCTGCCCTGCCCTTTTTTGCATTTTCCTGTTATTGCAATGCGTGCGCGTCAGTTTTCCTACTCTGCCCCAGGCTCCTTTTGCGTGTGTGTGTGTGTGTGTGTGTGCGTGTTTGTGAGCACCGTGCTTCCTGTTGTTTTGGGGCCAGGCCCCCCGACCCCCCCTTCCTTTTTTGCTCTGCTCAAGCCAAACGGACCGGAAGTGCCACCCGCCGGCTTCCCATCCTTTTTCCCTCCTCATTTTCTGAGAAGGGCCTAGTAGCGCCAACGCAGAGCAGATGAGGATTGTGTGTGTGTGTGTGTGTGTGTGTGTGTGTGTGTGTGTGTGTGTGTGTGTGTGTGCACAAACATTACATGCCAGTTTTTTCATCTCAAACCAGTCCCTTTACTTTCCTCCACATTCTTAGTCCCTGTCTGTCATTTTAAAGTCTGACTCCCCGTCTCCTCCTCTTCAACTTTCTTCCTCATAATTTCTTACTCTCCTTCTTTTAAACACTTTCTCACCATAATTGTTCCTCTTGCCGTTAACGCTCTGCCCACCTTCCCCCCTCTCTCTCCACGCAGCTGGTTCCACGGGAAGATAACTCGGGAGCAGGCCGAGCGGCTCCTCTACCCTCCGGAGACGGGCTTGTTCCTGGTGAGGGAGAGCACCAACTACCCCGGCGACTACACCCTGTGCGTCAGCTGCGACGGCAAGGTGGAGCACTACCGCATCATCTACCACAACGGCAAGCTCACCATCGACGAGGAGGAGTACTTCGAGAACCTCATGCAGCTGGTTGAGGTGAGTGCACTCCTATCTTCTCCTCACGAAAAGGAGAATTGGCCTCAATATCAGAGCCAGTTAGCGGGAACCGAAAGTCAAGAGTGTTTCAGCCAAACCACAGAGAGAGCGGGGAAACGAAACCTCCGACCACTCACACATGTTGTCTTGTTTCATGTTGCCCCAGAAGATGCTTCCTCTCTCCCAAAACGCCGTCGAGATGTCGCGCTAACATGTTCAGGCTACCGGCAACTCGTTATGCCTCATCAGTTTCCTCAGGAAGACTGGAGCGTTGGAAGGATTCAGTTTGATCATTTATGAATCTTTTTTATTTATTTTTTACCCCCCAAAAAGACACAAATATTCCCTATTTTCTAATATTCTATAAACTAAATGACGAGAGAATAATCTGCAGAGTCATGCCTTAGTTAAAGCCCCAGGAGGCTGTATTGAATTTTCCTCAGCTCTTGTTTTTCAACCTGTTTTAAAAACCACTTTGCATTGGTTCTCACAAAGAATTATACTGAGTTAAACTGCAATCAAACATGCAGCAGTATGATTACGTAACTCTGTAAACACAAGAACACACACACACACACACACACTGAGTGTCTCCATGGAGTTCCCACCTTTTGTTCAAGTTCTTCAAAAAGCCGTCTGATCCTCTCACTCGCTGCCTGTTATCTGTGAGCCGGTTCAGAGGAAGGACAGAGTGTGGAGAGGGGAAGATGGGAGACATTGATGACGGAGGGGAGGAGAGAGGAGGGAGAGGGGCTTTCATCCTCTCAGATGAAGAGAGGAGCTGGATTGGCGCATATCACACTTTTAATTGGACCCCATCTCATCGCCTTCCGGGCCGTTTGGAAGTGGACGACAGGAATGTGCCAGCTGGCACCGAGACCATCTATTCTATGTCCCCGATGCATTCTCCATATCAGCCGCCTGCAATCTTATCTCTCTCTCTCTCTCTCTCTCTCTCTCTCTCTCTCTCTCTCTCTCTCTCTCTCTCTCTCTCTCTCTCTCTCTCTCTCTCGTTCACACCCCCCTGGTTTGCTTCTGCCTTCCTCTTCCTCCCCCGTGTGTATACCTGGCATATTGCTTCCTCTCCTCCTCTCTTTGTTATCCACATCCACCTCTTCCCTCGCCTCGCCCGCCCTCAGTTTCTCTCTCTCTCTCTATCTCACTCCATCTTTATCCTCCCCGTCGCCTGCATTCCCCTGTGCCTTCTCCTTTCTCTCCATAACAGGCTGTGTCAGGATGCCTCGCATTCTTGTGTGTTTATCCGACTCGCTCTCATTGGCCACAGCAGGCCTCGCATGAGTCTACACACACACACACAGCATATATATATATATATATATGTGTGTATATATATATATATATATATATATATATATATATATGTGTATGTATGTATGTATGTGTATGTATGTGTGTGTATATATATATATATATATATATATATATATATATATATATATATATATATATATATATATATACACAATCCTCATTTAGTATTTTTACTCTGTGATTACACCATTCTGCTTTAATTTAAACATGGGAGGATCTCGCTTTATCCACCACAAATGTGTACTAAAAACATATTTTCATGAATAAAATGTGTTAAGTGCTAATTCTGCAACATTGTGTAGTTGTGTTAAATCTACATTTGTGTAATTGAGTATATGGGTGTTGTTATTCCACACATGTGGTGTTGGTGCTGAACAATGTTCACCATGCTGCCCCCTGGTGGGCGCCACTGCAAACTACACTCTGTGGTCAATTCGGCACGCTGCAGTTGTATAACATTAACACACACCGTGTGTTTTGTTGTCAGTGTGGTGGCGTATTCTCTTGCTTTCACTGATTTGTCACACACAGTTTTATTTTCTTTCTTTTCCTGCACACATCTGCTGCTCACACACAAGGTCTGCCTTCACAAGGTCACAACGTCTAACCTGATTTTAGGACGCTGAGCAGATCTTGACGGCTCGTTTGGTTTGCTGGTTGGGGTGAAAGATCAGATGCATTGACTTCGCTGACACACACACACACACACACTTCTCCTCCCACAAAAAGCCGTCACAGCCCCTCTAAAGACGCCTCAGGTTCATTTATTTCCAGAGGCCGATCCCATGACCTCGAAGATGAAAATGACTGCGATGCGGTTGCACTGGGTTTCAGTGATCTGCATCGATTCCAGTTATGTTTGTGTATGAGACGAGTGTCAAACTGTAAGAAAGACCTTAACGACTGTCTTTCTGGCATCAAAACCTATTAATTCTCCTCGCTGCTGGAGCTGATTTGAACACCGTCGATATCCCGTACATGAGATCGACTCAGCTTCCGCACATCAACTCCGACCTGAGATCCACCGCTCCGATGCGATCTTTCAACATCGGCCCTTGATCGTTCAAAAGGTGGAAGACGGCAGAGTGAGAGGGAACGATGTAACCCTTTTATAAAAACGACAGCCTGGATCTTTATCTAGTAAAACCTTTACACACCGACGCTTGTCCTCGCGTGTTGGATAATAATTGCATGTATTTGTCTCCTGTCTGTCCGCAGCACTACACCAAAGACGCCGACGGCCTTTGCACCCGGCTGATCAAGCCCAAGTTGATGGAGGGAACGGTGGCCGCACAAGACGAGTTCTCCAGGAGTAAGGACACGCTGAGCTTATATATTAATATATGTCATTATTAATATATATATCAGGGTGCTTAAGGTCATGGAAAACCTGGAAAAGTCATGGAGTTTTAAAATGGTTATTTCCAGGCCTGGAAAAGTCCTTGAAAAAAATCCCAAAAGTTTTGTAAAAGTCATGAACATGTGTTATATTCATGTGTTCATGACGTTCGTTTACGCTGAGTTTGAGATAATGAATATGCTTTTAAAAGAAAGACGCTCAATATATAAGCAGGCATATATACAGGCATCTATATAAATGTTTATTCTTTTAATCAAACTATTGTCTCATTCATTTGAGTCATTTAAGGTTTTCTGTCTGCTTAGTATTCTCATTGTTAGTTTAAATACTACATTTACTCACTTCACTAAATGTTTGGTCATGGAAATCCATAGGTCAAAATGTGTATGAACCCTGACCACTGTAAAAAAAAAAAAAAAAAAGATTTTATATATGTTTTTTTTTTTTACAGTAATGTTGCTAGACTTGTATCCTGACTGTCTTCACTGTGAGGCCTGTTAAGCGGTGTTGTTCCTCTCTTGCAGGCGGCTGGGCCTTGAACAGAAAGGAGCTGAAACTCCATCAGATCATCGGCAAGGGGGAGTTTGGAGGTGAGGATGTCTGCATCATTCCTTTTCACGTCGTCAGTCGCCTCTCGTTTTGTACTAAAACGTCTTCCCCTGTGTGTGTCCTCGTCAGACGTGATATTAGGAGACTACAGAGGGAACAAGGTGGCGGTCAAGTGCATCAAAAATGACGCCACGGCGCAGGCTTTCATCGCCGAGGCCTCCGTCATGACGTAAGGCTCATTGGTGATGAATGAATCAAAGGTTTTCTATCACAGGTTGTTTTTTTAATATTCCCATCACATGTTTTCTGCTTCTGCTCTCAGGCAACTGAGGCACAACAACCTGGTGCAGTTGCTCGGGGTAATTGTGGAAGAGAGGGGCAGTCTCTACATCGTCACAGAGTACATGGCGAAGGTTTGTCACACACACCATGTTTTAAAACGTGTGGAAACGCCGTTAGAAGAAGAAACCGCATGCGGTTTGGTTTAATCTCTACAAACGCGGAACGCCGTTTTACGGGGGAATTTGTGTACGAGGCTGTTTCTTGGCTGGATTAGGTAATTAGTGAGCATCAGAGATACTTCATGCATCTTAATTTTTCACCGACAGGCTAGTTGTTTCCCCCTGGTTCCAGTCTTCATGCTAAGCTAACTGTCTGCTGACGGTAGCTTCACATTTACTGTACAGATATGAGAGTCTTAGCAATCTTGTCTCTGCCAAAACCCACAGAAATGTGTAACCTATTCCTTATGGAACCTTGAATAGAGATCACCACAATGGAAGCTGGTATCACCTAAGTAGAGCTTTAATAAGAAAGAATAACCCCTCCTCCTCCTCCTCCTCCTCCTCTGTGTCGCAGGGCAGCCTAGTGGACTACCTGCGCTCCCGAGGACGGACCGTGCTCGGCGGAGACTGCTTACTCAAGTTCTCGCTGTGAGTCCTCTTCACCTCTCTTCAGGTTCTCATTGCATTTATACGACAGACAAACGTTGGATCAGTACAGCTCAGGGGGGTCGAGAGCTAAACTGCTGCTCTTTAGCTGTCGGGATCTGAATGGAGCTTCAAAAGAATGTTGTCGCGCTCACAAAGTGGCATAAAAGAAGTCTTTGTTTACCGAAGCAGCCGCCGCCGCGCGCGGTCTCTGCCTTGATGAGTGGCTGCTTTGTGCCTCGGCTTAGTCTTTTTTTTATTTTTATCATTTTTGTCATTTAGCCGACGCCGTAACCCGGCACAACTCATGATGACTGCAACCGTTACGCGAGTGTAAACACTCGGATCAGCAGGCATCAAAACATGCGTCCAACAAGGACGCATTTAGTGATTCATCTTCTCAGTGTGAGCCGTGTGAGCGCGTTTATCCTCCACCACCTTTTCTGCATTAATCATACTCGAGCTGCGCGTCTGGCAAGGCCACAACAATGTCCACGTAGATTAAGGAAGGCCGTCTCACCTCTTCATCGCTTCACCTCTTCATCTGTCCTGCCCTCGCTGTGTCGCTGCAGTGACGTGTGCGAAGCCATGGAGTACCTGGAGGCCAACAACTTCGTCCACAGAGACCTGGCGGCCCGCAACGTGCTGGTGTCCGACGACAACATCGCCAAGGTCAGCGACTTCGGCCTCACCAAGGAGGCGTCCTCCATACAGGACGCGGCCAAGCTGCCCGTCAAGTGGACCTCCCCCGAGGCGATAAGAGAGAAGGTGAGCAGAAAAAGAGTTAAAGAGAAGAGTTTTGTTATGTGACGCCAAACCTGCTCTCTTTGATTCTAAGTGCTAAGGATTTGCTCCTGGCACCTGTTTGGGTCACGAGTTCAGGTGGACTGGAATCCCGTTCGGGCGATAGTTTAACTTCCTTCTTCTTCTTCCCATAATCTTTCCATTCTGCATGTGCACATGCTCTTTGGAGCCTGACATGGAATTCCAACTCACTGAGCACATGTTGGTGTTCATCGTCACGCTATTCATGTTTCCTCACTTGGAACAAAACAAACGACACGAGAGCATTTTGTTTCATGGCTAATGGAAGCAAAACAAATACCTGAATGCATTTTGTTTGATGTGTGCGCTCTCCCTTTTTTGTTTTGTCTCTCAGAGGTTTTCCACCAAGTCAGACGTCTGGAGTTACGGAATCCTGCTTTGGGAGATCTACTCCTTCGGGCGCGTGCCTTACCCTAGAATTGTGAGTACCTGAACGCCACATTTGTGCGGCTCGCCGAGGTCGGAGGCACACCAGCAGATGGCAGGCTTCATCGTGTGTGTGTGTGTGTGTGTGTGTGTGTGTGTGTGTGTGTGTGTGTGTGTGTGTGTGTGTGTGTGTGTGTGTGTGTGTGTGTGTGTGTGTGTGTGTGACCTCAAAAATATTTGTGCCATTAGACCGCTGGAGCAGGTGATAAAAATGTGACATGACATGTGCTTTATTAAATTTAAATATTTCTGCATTGTTGCATTTGCATATTCAGTAATTTGCCTATCGGCTGAATATCAGTCAACATGCTCTCTCTCTCTCTCTCTCTCTCTCTCTCTCTCAGCCGCTGAAAGAGGTGGTGCCCCGGGTGGAGAAGGGATACAAGATGGACGCCCCGGACGGCTGCCCGCCCGTGGTGTACGACCTGATGAAGCAGTGCTGGACCCTGGACTCTGTGGTGCGGCCCTCCTTCCGCATGCTGAGGGACAAGCTGCAGCATATCAGAGCCAAGGAGCTCTACCTGTGAAGAGGAGGCACGGGGAGGAGAGGGGGAGGGGCGGGGCGAGGAGACACAGTGGCGCTAGGAGGAGGAGGAGGAGGAGAAGAGGGACCACAGCGTCTTCCTCCTGCCTGCCCAGCCCGCTGACCTGTGGGACCGCCCCCCCTCCCCCGACCTTTGACCTCAGGCGTTCCCGCCGGCCTCCCTCTGCCTCCACACACGGACCGTTTCCCTGTTTGTGTTGTAAAGCTTTTGACTGTTTCCTCTCCTCCGGACGGGCCGCCGCTCCTCCTCGCTCTGTCCCACCGCTGCTCGCTCTCTTCCCTCTCTTGGTCCAAGTTTCTCTTCCTCCTCCACTTGGAAGATGTTCTTTTTTTTTTCGCTCTTATTTTTTTACATTTTTTCCTCCTCCTCTCCTGAACATGACATTAACTGGAGGGGAGGCTGGCCTTTCGCCTCCACGTTTGTCAGGTTCTCTTTCATTCCTGGATCTCCGCATCGCCGTGTTGCTCCACATGAATTCAGCCCGGCTCTCTCGTCATTCCATCCTTCCCTCGCTCCCTCGCTCCCTCGCTCCGGTGTCAGGCGTGGGGCCTTCGCTCTGTGCTAAAGTGCCTCCAGTCTACAGAGCTCCAGACTTCCCTCCAGCATGTCTTTCAACTGGACTTTTGTAGTTCGATTTTTATTTTTAATTCCTTTTTTTAAGAGATCTTTTTTTATTGCTTTCATTATTTTTTTTTCAGGGAGGTTATCGAACCGTTTTTTTATTTTTATTTTAGTGCCATCTCCTGCACCTCCATCGTCGCCCAATCGGACTGGGATGTATTTTTTGTTTGTTTTTGTACCACGTGTCCATGAAGAGAGCCTGAACAGGAAGAGGGAGGATTTCGGGGGCGAGTGTCATGTTTGTCCTCGAACCAATCCTGAGAAAGGGAGGGAGGACAATACCGGGAGAAGCCCAGAGAGGCAGTTCACTAACATGGTTGACTCATCATACGTGGGCTGGTTTTTATATCAAAATATATTTAAAGGATAAAAAAAAAAAAAAAAAACGAACAAAGAAAAAACTGACTGGGTCGGAGAAGAAAAATAAGAAAAAAATAAATAAAAAAGGAGGACTTTCAGAAGCCGGGAGTCTCTTGGCGTTTGGAACAGTCTCTGTGAACGCTGGGGTCGGGGTGGTGCATGCTGGGAGAGAGGCCTTGGGTTCAACTGTCAGTGCTTTCAATGTTCATTGTTTTATTATGCTATCATGATTATGAATAAATCATTCCATCTGAACAGCGTGGAAATATGTGTGTGTGTGTGTGTGTGTGTGTGTGTGTGTGTGTGTGTGTGTGTGTGTGTGTGTGTGTGTGTGTGTGTGTGTGTGTGTGTGTGTGTGGCATATTGTGTTTTTATGTGAATAACC
The DNA here is from genome assembly GCF_910589615.1 of Taurulus bubalis. Taxonomy (NCBI): domain Eukaryota; kingdom Metazoa; phylum Chordata; class Actinopteri; order Perciformes; family Cottidae; genus Taurulus; species Taurulus bubalis. The sequence continues at coordinate 4,962,948 of NC_136592.1, forward strand.
CCTGGAGTCCTTGGTGGAAATATTCAATCTGACACATTTTCTGTTTGATCAATTCAACTCAAACAATTCAACAAAGTTTGCAATCTGGTTCATGTCCATCTTCTTCCACACAACCAGGCTTGGAAGCTGCGAGTGGTTCAGGGTGAAGTCCTTTGCTCAAGGGCGCCTGGGTAGTACTAGTTGATGAAGCTGATAAACCATCCTGGTTCCAAAATGGAGATCTTAAGAACGCTTTTTCAGAATATAACATGGTTTACAGTCCTGCTATGTGAGATTAGGATGAATGTACTAAAGGGCGGGTTCAGTATTATACATATTGGAATCAATTTGCCCACGCTGATCATTTCCACTGTTTCTGCTGGCCATGATCACAATGGAAGAGATATCCACAGTCCTCCTCATTCTGTTTTAAAAGGCATTTTTTTGACTTTTATTGTACAAACCGTGTAGATTGTGTCCCCCATATCTATCGTGCAGTGGTGGACACTGTTTCATCATGGCCAGTATGAAGAGGAGGACACATACAAGGCCTGTGAGTATTGCATTAAGATGAATGCCTTGCTCAAAGGGCCGTCCAGGTGTCTGGGCTTTAGATCGCTACAACAGGTTTTGTCTTACTGGTGCTTTAGCGTCCCTGTCTCCTTGAGTCTCATCAAACAACCCAAACAGAAAAATAGTTATTTTAGTTTTTAAACTATTCGGCGCCGCGTGATCCTCCTGTGACGAGGGGAGGAGAGGTCACGAGACGAAGCGACTGTGAACCGACGCTCTGTAAGGAAGTGCGTCTCACATCTGCTCTCCAAAGGCCCGATCTCTATAAATAAAGTCCTGCGGTGATTGCAGAAGTGCTATGAACAGGTGGTGAAGTGTCAGCGGAGGCTTAAAGGTGTGTGTGTGTGTCAGCTGAGTCGTTTACAGACTAGGACGAGAACAGACCAGTTTACTGGATTCGTCCTCTGCTTCATTCAAAACTCGTCTTTTGAATTAACTTTGACCCTCCATCTTCTTTCCTGCTGCTGCAAACAAGTGTTTGGAGCAGTGACGTCACTATGCATCTTTAATGACGGCGAGGGGGGCGGTAACAATGGGCCGGTTACGTAAGCGAGGCCATTTGCACTCGTGGCCAAGACTGTGCCGCTGTCAGGACGCATCACGCCCTGCGACGGCAGCACGAGACGGGGCCGCTGCAGAGGTCCCCTCCTCCCTTGGCACTCGGTTTGTCTCCTCACTGCCTTTTTAAAAAAAAAAATACATAAAAATAGGCGCATTAGCCGGTTCGGGGAACATTTTTGGATGTCGCCTGACTTCCAAACGTCACCGCCGGGAGGCTTCAAACAGTCTGAGTCCTCAAGGGAGCTGGAAAAGGAGCAACACAAAGCTTCAATATGGGATTGAACTGCATTGGGAAGCAGTTTTAGTACATAACTGCTGTTTGTGTCTTTATAAAGTACGTACTGTTGCTTGCAGTATACATTCAACACGGAGGCAAAGTCGCACACCAAGGGACCTTATCGCAGGAGAAACATGCACCGTAGGCCGTGGCATGAATTACTCACACACGTTTGTCAATTTAATTCAATTTAAATTTTGTTACCTAAGTCTCTTCAGGCGGCAACCTCCAGTTCTGAAAAGGAAAGGCAGATTCGGAAGTGTCTTAAAACTTGCATTCTCTCTAGTGGCCATCAGGGGGCGACTCCTCTGATTGTATAGAAGTCTATGAGAAAATGACTCTACTTCTCTCTTGATTTATTCCTTCAGTAAACATTGTAAACATGAGTTTATGGTCTCAATAACAAGTCTTCAATACAGCATGATCATTTAGAAAATGATGGTCCATTTAGAGTCAAATAGACTGTAAAGTAGAGTACGTTTTAGGGCGGGTTTACTGTGATTGACAGGCCGTTACTCTACGTCACCCACGCCGCATTCCAAATACTATAAAATAAAATAACCAAAATACGACATATTCCAAGATGGCAACTCTCTAATTACGTGTTTTTGCAGTCTTGTACTTCAACTGTTTTATGACGTTTAAACAGACAAACATCATCAAGTCACAATTAAAACGAGATTTGTGTCGAGCAACGCGGATCAGAAAAGCCAGAAAAGCTTGCTGGCTTGCATACGACCGGATGCACAAGGACATCCTGATCGTTTTTGCCATACTGTATTTGAAATATTCTATCTATCGAGACATACTAATTCTTTAGTATTTAATAATTAGTACGGTAGCGTGAGTATTGGAAGGCGCAGAAGATTTAGAGGTTCTACTGGAGGGGTCAAAGGTCGGAAGCAGCTGCATCCCTAAATGAGCTTCACTGCTTTGTCCGAGGACGTGGAGACACGGCTCTCTCCAGACCATCTGCCTGCATGTCGCCCTGTCATTCATTTGAACATCCATAGTACAGTAACCCTTGTGATACATTTTAAAATGTAAAGCCCGACTGGAGGTATCGCTGTGACGAGAGCTCGTGGTGACAGGAGTGAGCGTCTGGATCCCTCGGCCGTCCGTTCACACTTAAGCAATCCTGACAACCGCACCGCTCTGCGTTCTGAGTCGGCACAGGCAGGAGGGTTGATGCGATAATCAGCTTTCGATAAGTTATGGATCTGTGCTACAGAGGCACGCACCCGACGGCAACAAATTAGCTCCTGAATTTAATCAGATTACGCCAACTCCATTTTTTTCTTTTCAAGGGGGAGGGGACTCTGGAGGAGACGCTGTGGGCTGCACGTGTTGTTGTTTTTTGTTTGTTTGTGGACTTAGCATGTGCATTGCCGCCCTGGACCGGACACATTTACATGCGTGACAGAATGAGGCCTTGACGGAGAGGCCTCGGCTTCATGTGCCGTTGCCGGGTTACCGCATGGCAGATTTCTTAAAGACACAAGACTCACCGGGAAGACGCACCTCTGTGGTCCCGGATCACACCGCATTAACCCACCATCGCTGTGGTGCCCGCCCACAGCATCATCGTTTGTACAAGTCAGCTACACCGAAGCAGCTAGAGCTCGATGATCAAGAGCACCTGAGTACGTGATAATAAAGAGTAATTCCAACTTCCCAGGCTTGTGTTTTTTTAACACCGATGCGTGAATCCAATAAATCATGTTCACGTCCATTTTGAGTGTGTGATCGAAAAATACAGCTTCAACAACGTTGGGTATTAATTCCCGACCGTCCATCTATTTTTCGATGGAGGTTCTTTACCCGTTTAGCCGTGGTGTAGAAAGAATAGTTTTGGGGAACGTATGCTAAGCTAACAAGCTGCTGGCCTTAGCGCCACAGTTTGCCCTGCAAACACAAGAGTGGTATCTTCATTCGCATTTAACTCTCGGCAAGAAAGCAAAGTGTTTTGCCCAAAAAAAGAAATAGGCCGGAGACGCAGTAGATTGCAGAGGGGGAGAAAGTCTAGCTTCCCCCTGAGTTACTGACACTGAGCGGTATGTTTATACAGCTCCAGCTCCGTCATTGAGTCAGCGTGGGAGTTGAGTCTCCATATCCTGCCCGTTTCAGAGACGAGGAGCAGGGCGTCGGGGCTGACAGGAGATGACGGAAACGATATTGACGTTATCAGGCCAGTGTGCGGCCGGCTGTGTCAAATGTGCACATGTCCTCGGTGACAGGATCCTTTCACACGGACACATCACATGCCTTTTCCTGTTTGGGGCTCGCCACTTTGCCGAAACGCAGCCTAAAAATATGCAGTTTCCTGTTGCAATTAGCTTCTATATTTGGGGACGTTTATTTTCGCGTGATGTCAGCCTTTTACACTTTTTTCTTTGCATTCAGGCCCCCTTGTTGCCCCTTGAATCCCTCCTTTGTTCACCATATGCTGCATTCAGGGTGTATTCCGCTGAATACTCTATGCTCTATTTCCTCTGCTGCAGCATCAGTTGCGCGTGCCGCATTAATGTTGACGTCTTAACGTCACATTTGGAGCCTCTGACTCAACTGCAACGAGAGCTCGGTGTATTATTTCATGTCTTGGCTGCGGAGGGGCATGACCTCGTAAACTCATCAGCGCAGCGACGATCCATAAGCCGCAACAAGACAGAAGGGAGCGCGACCTCAGACGTCACAGCCGGAGAGAGTCGTCACGACTCCCTGTGCTGAAGGAACAGATATTCAGACATGAATTAGATGCAGGCATAATGAGCTCATGGTTTATTCAGACCATTTTTATATAGAAAAATAATCTATTTTGCATTTGGTACATGCTGTGCAGCACATACATTTTGAATTCAACCCCATCACAGGATTACATTACATCCAGTCCATCTTTAATATTCGCACGCACACACGCGCAGTGAAACATTTTATTGGGTTGTTCTAATTATATTAGCTGTGAAGAGATCCCTTCCTGATACAATATTTTGTCATAGAAATCCAAAGTTTAAAAACGATTTAAAATAATGGTAATAATTGTATTGTATTTTCATGGACTTTCCTTGCTGAGCTAAAGTAGAGACGGTAACAAATAGGGATATTTGTACTAATGCTAAACGATTGATTCATTTTATTTGTCCAACCCAGACTGCTGAAGCATAAAGCCTTGTATTAGCGCCGGCTAATTTGGTTAGAATGGGTATAATGGGATTGTATTCCCTATCTCTAGTCTAGAATCTCACCAGCCTGTACGGAGAGGAGGAACACGTCCAACAACAAGTAACTGTCAATGTGCATGTGGGTATCGTTTTTAGACGGCCTTGAACAAGCGTGACGCCGTTAGCGTGACGGTGTTAGCGCTGCGCTTTCCTTTAGCAACACAGAACCCCGCACAGGATCCCACACGCCGCAAATCGCTCCATTTCGACAAAGCAGTGCTTTAACGGCCGGGTCGGTAATCTTGTGAAACCAGCAAACTAGATTAAAAAAAATTATCCAACTGAAAACAGCAACTGTTTTCCAATAAAAAAGTAGCTAGCAGCACTAACTCCAAAAGTTGCTAAAATATAGCAAAGACACAATAATAGTCCGTCCCTTCAGGCCTCCCTCCAAAGCCTCTGCCCTAATGATTAATGAACGTAGACAACGAACATGGCTATTGTTCACACTCTCAGCTGTTAAGCTAGCAGCTTGTTGGAGACTCCATGACGAGCATTTTAGGCATTTATTGTTCTCAGTATGGAAGACAACAACAAAAATGTATTTGTGCAATATTACCAACCCTAGCGAAATGCTAACATCAGCATGATAACATGCTCACAGTAGAAATGCTAACATCAGCATGATAACATGCTCACAGTAGAAATGCTAACAAGCTGATGTTTAGCATGTTCACCATCTTCAACATTGACTAATTAGCAAACAAAACACACAACGTACCACTGAGGCTGATGGGAATGCCATTTGTTTTGCAGGGATTTGGTCATAAACTGAAGTATAGCGTATACTGAAACGTTACCTGCTGGTGGCGCTAGAGAAAACATCAGAGGTTTCTCAGAGTTCCACATATTCATCCTCTGGGGGACCATGAATGTCTTTACAAAATGTTTTCCAATCCAAATCCAATAATCTATAAAGCGTTGGACTAACCAGCAGACGGGCATTACCACCCACTGAGTCACCAGCAAAGCACGGTTAGCTGTTATGAGCAGTTTGAGGTTCTTATTAAGTCTCGGTGTCCTGCTGCTAATCAAAGCCCGAGCTGTGAGCCACATAGTGTATCTGGGAGCTCAGCGCTGGAGACGGATGACACGCAGGGCCCCGGCAGCGGATGTGGAGGACGAGAGCGCAGCAGTGATGTAATGACGGACTAATGCGAGCTAGTATGCGTCTCCTCTACTGGCCCACCATCGCAGTGCCTCCCTCCGAGAGTCGGCGACGGCTCGCAGACAGAGGGAGACTGGAGGAAGAGGATAACGACCACAACAAAAGGCGAGCCTTGTCCGCTGAGCTGCACGTAAACAGTCCCCGCTGCCCGTAATGTAACACCGGCCTGCTTTCTGAACTTCTTCTTTAAATAACCCAATAGTTGCCCTGCAGAGCTGGCTGACATGTTCATTTGACTTTGAGAAATATCAAGGTTCCACCGAGTCGCAGAGAACATGTTTTCTGCGCCGCTTGTCAGCATGAATTTGCATTTTGCGCCTGACATTTCACCTCCTCCTGCCCCGGGCCCCCGGCCTGCTGGTTGCCAGCGGGAGGCGGGGTGGGGGGCGTGCCAACACACATCCCAATAAGGAGAGGGTGAAGGGCCCCGCGGCCCCTGGGAGTCACCATTGTGATACCACTCCACTGCGCTAGTGGCTTTCCAACCTACATTGTCCTCCACGCAGAAAGAGGAACTTCACCATAAAATGACAAATAAAGCATTACAATTAAAATAAAGCTGCATCAGAGAAGAATGTAGAATCACCAAATTGTTATATTTTAGATGCTAAATTCGAAATCCAGAGCATTGATAGAGCAGTAAACAACTATTTAACAACTATTGCCCCACTGACGAGCTAACCGCCACAGCGCTGCGCTCCTGCGATGGTTACAGCTGAAACAAAGCTAGCTAGCTAGCCCTTGTGCTAAGATAACTTATTTTGCAAAGTGTGCTTTCTACACTGACTGGCAAATAAATAGTTGCACAGAAATAGACCAAGGCCTCCCATCCATCATTGCATCAGGTATCACTGAAAGACGCATGATAGAATACAGTCCCCCGCCCAGCCTGTGGTATAAAGCGCTGCTCACTGCTTTGGGTTGGTTTAACACGAACAGCCAGACTGCAGTTCACTGACATCATCTTTCAGGATTCCTGGGTTTTGAAGTTCAAAATCCCTCTTGAAGCCATTTGGAGACGCTAGCACACAAAGTTTTTGTTGGTTCAGCTTGAAAGCACCTTCCCCCCCGACGGGAGCCGGGGCCTGGCAGATGATGTGAGGTTTGATGAATCCCTCGTTGTGTGAGTCACAGCTCGTCACGCTCGCTGTCATTCAGAAGGAGGTGTTTTGTTATCACTTTTTATAGATCGCAGCAGGCCGGGTGGCAGGCTGCAGGAGCAGCAAGTAAGAATGAATACTGAATGCAATCACAGTTTTCTCTATACAAAAAACTAAAAAAAGCAAACGCACCAGAGCTCACTGTAGCCACAAAGAGTTACAGCGTGACGCGCACGGAACGACAGACGCAGAGATGGAAGGATAAACCGAGGAGAAAAAAGAAAATGAGTGTTCAGTCTCCAGGTTTCCACCCTCACCAATGGCCCGGGCGTTGTTAGATTTTGGCGACGCAGCGAGAGCGTCCACAGAGGACGGACTGTAAACTGTTGTGACACACGAGGAGCCGCAGCCAACCGCGAGTAATGTTAAGGTTCACGAAATGCCTCGGAGACCGCAAATAAAACAGTCGAAGGCTTGTCACAACTGTACGTTCACGGCTACATTCTTGGAATTTTTTGGTGGTTGGGGGTGTTGGACTTGGGGTCAACTCACTCACTCACAACTCACAGTTTCATGGGGCCGGATTAAGGCTTAATGATCGCCAAGATTTTCATTTGTGTTTCTTAAAGAAGGGGCCCCACAGGCCCTGTAAGCACCCACAACCCTCCCTCCCCTCCCTTTGCCCACCCAGTGCCCCCTGTGCACCCATAGGGAGAGGGAAGGGGGACCACACACACACACACACACACACACACACAAACACGCCGTCTGAGCTTCTCTCCTTGCAGCCTGGCACGGAGGGCAGGGGGAGGAGAGACACCGATGAGGGCTGAACGCCTGCGTGGGGGTTGTGAAGCCAGACCTTGAAACACAGGAGCTAACGAATGCAGTCAGCAGCTGCAGCTCCACGGCGCAGACCGCCACGGCTCCCTGAAGAAGAGGAAAATAAAAATAACCCAAAAATAACAGGCGAAGGGGAATGGCTCACCACGAACAGGGTTTTGTCTCGGCTGTATCTACAAAGGAGAACAGGAGAGTGTGTGTGTGTGTGTGTGTGTGTGTGTGTATGTGATGTAACAGCCTCTCTCCACCGTGGGCAGGAATGACTCCAAGCACATTCCCGTTAATTAAGTTGATGCATCGCGGCAACTCACATGTGAACAGACATGTATGCAAGCTGTTGGCGAACACACACACACACACACACACGTACACACACGTGGGCTGCACGGTTGCCAAACAGAAGGCTAAATACAATTTTGTTGTTTTTTTGCCGATGAAAGCTCGTGTTGATGTGGACAACGCGCCGTGTGCTAGGTCTCTGACGTGAAGCCGACTCGGGGCGGTGCTCGACCCCCTTTTCACTTTTGTTTCACTTCGCTCCAGCGCCTTTGCTGATGTATTCCTGTGGCCGCTTTGTGTGGGAACTGTGATGATGAGCTATTCAAAATCATGTTGTTGATCACCACAGCATGCTACTACCACCTTTGCGTGGGTGGTGGATGTTGCATAATGACTCAATATATTAAATATAATGATTGTGATTGTAGTTATTGCTTATCTTCGATTCACATCTTGACTATTTTCAACCATAACAGGGATTTCTACCTGCAGGAGATAATACGGGTGCTGAACTTAAAGATGAGAGCAAAATTGTTTTCCCATATCGGGCAAATTGTCTGGATTCAGCTCAGATAACTGACATCTGGGTGGGCATGAACCTGGAACACAGTCAACAATGACATTACAAATGGACAATGCTTTCATTGAATTGTTCTTGTCGGGGAAAATGGTGTTTGTATAGAGGATTTTGTTTTATTTAGCCATTAATCAACATTTATTTATATGTGCCAGTCGTAGACTGTGTACAAGCAGTGGACGCAGTCACCATGACATCACCCGTTGGTTTGTGGACTGCCGTTTTAATGCCTTGAGTTCGGCCTTTTGGCCGTCGCCATCTTGGTTTAACATGAGTGGGTGGAGCTAAGTACAACCGAACGCTAAATAAGATATTTTTAGGTGACCAAAATATTACAACTAACTTTAATAAACTGAAAACACATTGTGAAAGGGTTAACGTTGTAAGAGGAAAATCTGAACAATTAAATCACAGTAATCCTGCCCAAAAGCATCCCCTGCTTTATGGTCTATTTTTGACTCTAAATGGGCCCATCATTTACTAAATGAACATCATGCTGTATTGCAAAACTATAACGATTGAGACCATAAACTAAACAAAAGAAGTAAGGTCATTTTCTCATAGACTTCTATAGAATCTGACTTCTTTTTGCGACCCGAGGAGTCGCCCCCTGCTGGCAATTAGACAGAAGACGAGTTCAAGGCAATTCAGCATTGGTTTCACTTTTCAGGCCCGGGGGGTTTCCGCCTGGTGTTAGTCAGCTGACTTCATTAGTTTTATATTAGTGGAGCGGGGCCGAAGGTCAACAGGCGACTGTTGGGACTCACACAACCTAAAACCTGTGATCCGAGAGGGATCAACTATACTTTACTACCTTCAAGCTCTTCTCAGGGGAAAAGGAGTGGTTTTCGTTCAGATGACCTCCACCCAAGAAGATCTGGAGTACCGAGGGACCATGTTTGGTTCAGCCAGATGATGCAGGCTGAGGCACAGCAACCTCGGCGACAACATCACAGCCTCAATGTCAGCGTGTTGATAACCAGCTCAGTATTTATCAGTCCTCTCACCCTGATTTAACCCTTTTGGGATTTACTGATAAAATGCTAGTTGAGGCTGGTGTTTAATCCTCCCCTTCCTCCTATCATTGGGCATGGACCCACTGCCTCATACTCGTCAACGCCCAGAAGCAGGACTTCATGTTTCTGTCGTAGAATGAACGAGATGCACTCAACTAATTCCGTAATATTGGATTTTGTATCCGTTCTTTTAGCTTCATTAAATCAAAACCCACCTATTTTTAGGCCTCTGCTCAAAAATTGCATACCCAAACTAAAAAGGGTGTATCTCTGCAACCACTAGGGCTATTTGAATAATTTACACATGTGAGATGTTGTTCAGATGTGTAAATATCAGTCTATATGTTCCTGGTTAAGAGTAAATGAAGATGACACTCAAAGGTTTCAGGTCCACCTAAAAAAAAAAATAATTTTCAGGATGATTATTTCTTTGAAATGCTGCAGCTGTAAGGTCCAACTCTAACCCAAATCATAGCTCAATATGTGAACATTCTCTAACCCAAATCATAGCTCAATATGTGAACATTCTCTAACCCAAATCATAGCTCAATATGTGAACATTCTCTAACCCAAATCATAGCTCAATATGTGAACATTCTCTCTGCAAAGGTTGACTTTGATCAAGTGAAGCAGAACACAGTTAGAGAGGGTTTGGTTCAGAAGGTTCAGACGGGGTCTCATTAGGGCCCATTGGGGCCCATTTGGGCCATTTGAATGCTATTTGAATTTTCTCATGTACCAAACCATATATTTTACTTGTATGTTACTTTTGGTGTTCAATATATCCAAATACAGCAGTTTTGGGCTTTTATTTTTCAAAATTCATAAAACAACCTATGATTTACAGTTTTATATAACCATCGCTCAGTTCCCGCTCAGTTCCCCTAGGGGGGAAGGGTTTTTTAAAGGTTACGACAGGTAAACCACTATTTCGTGAACTGTTTTGCATGGCGTTGTGGTGGCTGGATCCGTTGCCTCACAGGAAGAGGAGGATAGATTTCTATGTTCTCCCCGTTTTAGCGTGGGTTCCCTCAAGATTTTCCAGCTTTCCCTCCAAAGTCCAAAGACCGGCTTAGGTTATTAGAAGAGGATAAGCGGTTAAAGATAATGGATGGATGTTTAGCACAATCTTGTCTTGGTGTTTTTCTGCGACACCTGGCAGAACGCAGCGCAGCAATGCTGAGCCAACACCTCCCAACAGCTTCATGAGTGTGTGAGGGACGAGGCGGAGCAGATGTCTTCTGGGAAACGTGCATCTTCTGAATATGTTGCTCCTCATGTCGAGCTGCATTCTCAGACACCGACCTAAATATAGTGATGCCTTTTCTGATGACTTTGCAGGGCTGCCTGTCATCCTCTGCATTGACTTTGACAGCGCAGCTGGATCTCATTACACAACCTGGTAGAAACTGAATTGAGATGAATTATGATGACATTGCCCCCACAAAAGTAAGGGTAGTCTGGCAAGAATAAAACATCATAGAAATATGTAATGCCAGTAAAAAAAAAAAAAGATATCTAATCAAATCCGATTGAAATATTTTTTTATTTTGGAGAATCAAAAAGAGAGAAATTCAACACATCCTCACATTGGAGAAGCTTGAACTAGAATTGAATGATAAATGCTTGGTGCATCCTCCTCTGACGTCCGCTCTGCCTCTGTGCGATTGGTTGATTGGTTGAGTGGCTTGGATTTGTTGCCATCTTCACCCCTGGTTCAGCCGACAGCAGCGACCTCAGTCCACTGATGCGCTTTACGTAAGGATTACATGCAACCTTTTGTTGTTCGTGCAGGCCTGAGGCCAGTTCCACTTCCCCGCTTTCGTGCTCAGAAGTCAGGAGTTCATGTGTGCTCAGCTGGCTGCCTTAATGAACCAACCTATTATCATATTATGGCATTGAGACATTTGAACTGAATGGGATCAAATGGACATCAAACAGTGGAATTTTGACCAAGGTGACTAACTGGCTCGTCTCTGCCTTCACTGATTTGCATTAGCGGTGTGTTCAGCCCGGTCGGTCTGCGCTTCAATATTTCCCCGCTCCGCTGAGACTTCAGAGCTTCAGAGGCTCGCCTCCTGCCTCGGTCCAAGCTGGATTACTCATCAGCCCCCACACACAGATACACTGGCGTGGGCAGCGACGTCATGCATGACTCACGTGGCTCCGTGTTCACTGCACTGGCTGAGAAGAGATGCCATTATCGGCGGAATGACGTAAAGGCCTTCTGTGTGGAGAAATTGCCGCTTTCTACCTGCATTCGTAGTGACGCACTCTGAGGCAGCTAAATCCACACACACACGGGTGATTCTACAGTTTTAATGGTGAATGTTCTCGCTGTGAATCACATATTGACCGCATCAAGAGCAGCTTTTAGTTCAACCAGTTCACCTGGAGCACTCACAGGTAGAGCACCACCAGGGTCAGGACAAGTACGCTTTCGGATACGTTTAAGGACTTCAAGTCCATCTTTGTCTCGCCATCACGCCAACTACTGTGTATTTGATTCCCTCCAAACAAATGGTAGCATTCATCGCATAATGCTTGTCTTCTTTTTTTGCCCCTACATGACATTTCCCGAGCACGTTTGCTACGAATCTAAAAAGCTCATATTCACTGGCTGCAGCGACGGGCGACAAGTTGAACGGTCAACTTTCAAGAGGAAAATGGTGAGAAAGAGAAGGAGCGAGAGAGACCGTCCATCATCTTTGATAAAACATGACAAGATGCTGCTGTCAATCACGTTACATACAACGGCTCCGCCGCACACAGGCTCCTATACGTCTGTTTTCCTGAAGCACAAAGATATTCAACACATATATTAAACACACAAATAGGACACTGAACAGACACAGATACGACATGACGTGTAATTGCATTGTTTATATCCCGCTCTTCCTGATTACTTATGCAGCAGAACGTATCCAAAGGGATTTGTCTTGTTCTGACGTTTATATAACTGCTGCATTTCCTGTGATGCGTCAGCCAGGTGTGCGGTGTTGGACTGTGACAGGTCGCATGGTTGGCGGGGACAAGCCGTGACGGACACTCTCCCCTGGCTGCGAGCGGGAACGTCTACGTGCATGCGTCTAAGTCACGTGGCGAGGAGGCCATCGCCTTGGCGAAGGTCCGTGACGCTCAGGAATGCTAACGTCTTCAGGCAGCCTGTCACATAAATCCCACATCCTCTCCAGCCTACCGGAGGTTTGATGGCTCTGGCGCACGGCCCTGACTTCTCAGACGTCGGCCTAGTTCGGTAACTCGCCTAACCTCCACCTTCGGCTGTGACGCTCTGATTGAGCCAGAGTTAATTGAATTTTGGTGAGCGAAAGGAGAGGAAGGCACCGTTATCACTCCAGCAGGGATAGAGATGATGAGTTTGCCTTTGGGGTGAGGGCTTGATTCAGTAGAGCATATGAGCCGTTTTCAGTAGGTTTCATCAGACCGGGCCTCGTGTTGTCTGGGTTGGGTAGAGGGGGCGCGTGAGGTTGGGCAGAGACATTTACCAATACACAGGCGCTTATGTAACGACTGCTTGTGCTCCGCTGGGCGAGTGGCTGTGGAGAAACCATGGCTCGAAATATTGGAGGAGAGTTCAGTGTTATCATGCTTTGTTTTTCAGAACCAACATTTTAAAAGGTTTCAGGAAAAATAAACCTGGCAAGTACGAAATAAAAATGGCTATTGTTGTTAGTTGTAATGGTAACAACACAGGTCAGTGGAGTAAAGTCTTGTCCCAACTCGCCAGGAAGAGAGTGGATGCAGCCCCCAGAGACAGGTGGCTAGCTAGTTAGCTAGTTAGCTTTGTCCTTATCCGGAGCGGTCGGGCAGACACAACGCCGCCGCTGCTGCCACCATTACGCCGTTCGGCTAATCTTCTGTCAGCGGTGTAGCATTGCAGGATTGTTGAATTTACTAGCTATCTAGCCAGCTGTTAGCTGCTACCATGCTTTAATGCTACACTGATTCGTCACTTGTGTGCTTTATTAAGCTGGGATAAGAGTGGATGAAGTATTAAGTTCTTCAATTCCACTCATATATTCTGGCTCTCTACGCCTTCGTACACTGCTTGTTTTAGTAGTTACTGCAAAACCTCACCTACTTGCCATAAGTCTGTGTAGTTTATTCAGACTTTAGCTCGCTACATGGGTCATCGTGGCAATGGTACATCCGCTCTCTCCATCCTGCTACCTTGATTTCACTGTGAATGTCCCTTCTTAACTACCTCTAGTGTCCTTTCGGTTTAATTTGTCTCGGCTTTGCGATACCTTCACTGCGATTTCTCCATCCCAACACAATGGAGGCCCAAATACATGCATTTCTGAGAAAGCAGACAATTTTTCTGAGCTGGAATACTGTCTGTCTTGGGTTATCAAACTATCATTTCAGTTCTTGTTATTTTTTATATAATTTCTTATCAGGAAAGTTAGTCTCTACAAAAACCTTTTATCTGCATGACTCAATATCACTCGAGGCAATTATGTTTTATATTGTAGTTGTGAATGAATTACCACCACACCTGACGTCTCCATCATGATAATGAAGAATATACTACTCTCTTTGTCATCTCTGTTTCTTCTCTCACTGCTGTGAGGGGAGCACAGGTCTAACCACTGTATGGCTGTTTCATCACGGTGCTAATTTACAGAAACAAGGCCTGCTCTACTGTTCCTTGTGCGTCTGGTGGTGTCAAATGTTCTTTTTTGGGCAAGCGTAGGCTTTTTGTGACCATCGGTGCGACGTGAAGAAGAAGCCGATGCGTTTGTCGGTCGGCCGATAACCCGTTCTGCTTCTGAGGTCGGTTTGTTTGTCCGTACGGGCGTCCGGGAACCTGAGCCGGCAGAGGAACAGAGGAAGTGACAGGATGAGGACGAGCCCCACCTCCACCCATCCCCGCTGCACGTGCACACGTACACACACTGACTCATACTCCCTCCTCACATGGGGAACAACACAGCCTCTCGCTAAGTCACTGTGTGTGTGCGTGTTCATATTTTGGTGTTTACAGATAAGAGGCCTCTAAGGATAACTGGGATTCAGAGGCAGTGATGTGTGAGGGCCGAGATCCGATGAGGTCATCGGGCAAAGGCGAGCTCGGAGGAGTTTGTCCGGAGCCGCATCTCTGTGAGGAAGAGAGCAGAGGGAGCGGATGCTCTTGGTTACAGCATATGTCACACATTGAGCATATGAAAAACGCAAAGATAAATCAGGTAGTTTGAGCGGGTGGAGATATTCAATCTGCTCCCCCCCTCCCACCATCAAGTCTCGCATGTCATTGGAAGTGCACATGCAAACTCAAATCTGCTGGTGTTAAATCACACATTTTTGCATGCTGCCGTTAATAAGCTCTTGCAGCACCATTTGCATGATTGGAAACAAATGCCGGACGCCTATTTATAGCACATGAGAATGTTCCGGTCTGTCTCGACTCCACGCGGCCTCGTGTTTGTGGCGGTTCAGCTGTTCTCATATCGGTTGTGTCCGCTGAGACCGTGTTCAACATCGGTGCTCTAAACCTTCCAGTGAATGGGCAGACAGGGAAGCTGCACGCGAAGCAGCGCAAACACACACACACACACACACACACACAGTCGGTGAGGATATATTGACGCAAGATGGGTCAGTGTGGCAGATATTTAGGACTGCGGAGGCTGCAGGCTGCCCGTCTTCGACATAAGGGTCTCGAAAATCTCTCTCATTCCTGAGGCGGACTCTCCCTTTTTGTCTCCATTGTTTGCTTTGAATCCTTGAATTTGCCCCTTTTTTTGGGGAAGGCGGGGTAAAGACAGGCCAGAGTGAAGGTTGTCTGAGGTCAGACTGTTGGAGTTGGTGCTCATGGTGTAAACACACCAATGGCGTGTTTATTTTAATGTAAATACAAGCCGAGCTCTGCTCTGACTCAACCGCATGTGACTGTGTTGGGAAACGTCATCGTTCCAGTGACAGCAAAGCCTGCATGTGTGTGAGCGCATGTGCGCATGTGCATGTGTTGTTTTGCAGGAGGAACAGGAGTGAGGAGCGTGTTACAGACTTAGGGTCATAACTTCTGTCATAACTTCTCCTTGTGCTGTTGGGGGAGGGGAGTTATGTAAGCAGGATAAGGGGATGCATGTTGAGAGAGAGAGAGAGAGAGATAGAGAGAGAGAGAGAGAGAGAGAGAGAGAGAGAGAGAGAGAGAGACTTTAACACACAAGAAACAGATGGAGTATGATGCTTCGGGCAGACCTCAGGGGTCATGGCAAGATGACGAGATGTATGAAGAAGATGGGGCCTGCTGCATCATAAAGATGAAGTATATATCGTATAGTGTGTATAGAGTCCATTGAGAACGTTCAGGACGCCGTTTGATTATTTCATTAGCCAAATAGGTGTAGTTAAAAAAAAAGATTTGATGAAATTGTGAGGAAAAGGTAATGATATAAATGCTTCTGCTAAATTGAATCATATCACTTTAGGTGTTAATTTGCAGCATTTTCCAGCCTAATTATTTCAATAAAGGCTATTCAAGTGTTTGTATGCTGAAGACATCTGCTGGTTACAGACTTCTCTCTCACAATGTAAGTCTCTGGGAGAAGGTCTTTTGGGGCCAAATGGCATCATATGACGGACCCAGAAGATGCAATTTTAGCTGAAAAACCCTTTCAAAAAGCCCATTGACTTTGGGACGAGGGAAATGGAAGTGTAAAAATGCATTTGCGGGGAAATGTGGTTAGAACAACCGTAAGAGATTTTAATGTTATGTTCTTATAAGTATTATAAATACGACACAAAATGTGTGTGAGTATCATAAACGTTGGCCAGCGCAAGTTTTATCTGCAATAATCCAAAAGTCCATTGAAAAAATTCTATTGGCTTTTTGTTAAGGGAACCAGTGCTGATGCTAACTTAGCCTCCAAAAATGCATCCCTGCAGCCCTGTTAGGGGGGAAAAAATCTTTCTGGGCCCCAGCATGGAGGCCAGCAATAATTATGTTTCTATCAGCAACCTTAACCAAATTCAAGATACCAAGATACCCCCCGTACAGTAGGAAATCTAGGGGAGACAGTTTGAATGGACTGAGATGTTTGTGGAGCTAAGCTAGAAGCTAACGTTGGAGTGAACTGTATGGAGCCCCCGTTACTAACTCTTTAAGTTTAGTG
This sequence comes from Taurulus bubalis, assembly GCF_910589615.1. Lineage (NCBI taxonomy): Eukaryota > Metazoa > Chordata > Actinopteri > Perciformes > Cottidae > Taurulus > Taurulus bubalis. The sequence goes on from NC_136592.1 coordinate 4,979,678, forward strand.
GTGCTAAGTGGGACATTCCTAGCATTAATAGAGCCGCAAACAACTATTTGCAATGTAAAGGTATAGCGAAGTTATGTCGACCTGAGCAGTGTGTTGTATTCTGTGAGCTTCTCTGTGTTTTGTTGACATAGCTGGGTCGACTGTGCGTGTTTTAAATGGTTGTACGTGCATGTGAGCGTGCCCCACTGGTTAGCTCTCGGCTGCGGCTCTGCACTGCTCTCATGGGACGGTTACCTAAAGCGGCGTGGAAGCGTAGCACCCACTCTTCGGTTCCCCCTCAGGTTAACACTGCCCTTGTTGGTGGCGTTGTAAGCACCGTTAGCTAAGAGTCGTTGAGAGGCAAAAGAAATGCCTGCAATCTTGTATGTAGCACCTTTTAAAGATATCCCGATTAGGAGACTAGAGCGATGGAATGTACCATGCCGACAGGAAGAGCGCCGTGTTTTTCATCGTGGTCAAACGGTGCTATTACAAGGTAACACAGGGCCCAAAAATACGTTTTTTTCCAGACTTACACGGGGAAAGAGACGCGGATCATATTTTTGAGGTAATTCAACTTCCTGGTACGAACACTTGAATAGCCCAAGATAGCCTAAGGCTTGGAGGTGGCACTTGCTGTATTTGGGCCCATGGATGCGAAAAATCTTGATAATTTTACCAGAATTTTACACTGTTTGCCTCACAAAGCAGCTTTGAATTAACAAAGCCCCACAGGGAGTTTATAAATCCATGAAATGGACCCACAAGCAGCAACAAACACATTTGGGATGTTAATCTGAGACATGTAGCAGAACTCTAGCTCAAGTAGAGAAGAGTCACAAAGTCTGACTCAGTAATGTCAGTTACTTAGCAATATGTATATAGAGTGTGCTAACAGTGCAGCTAAAATTAGCTGGTTAGCTGCTGTTTTGATTGCTTGGTTTGAGGACAAAAAGGGGACTATTGTGTTGTTTTGAAAAGTTACACAATCTCACTGTCATATATGTCCAACACACCCAACCACGTGTCATGTGTAGAAGGACATTTACCACCTAGCTTAACACTGATCAATAGCATCAGCCCTGATATAAGTTTTCACGGTCATTAAAGTGGATGGATTCTTTTTTTAAATGTACTCATACACTGTTAAAACTTAAAAAGGGTGTAGGAAATACAGACTGTGTACTTCGAACTCCGAAAATCCTTGAAAGGCTTGAATATGAAACTCAAAGCAGATTGTTATAGAAAGTGTTTTCAAATCGAGGACCTTTCTCCTAAAATAAAAAAAATACCAACACACAAGTAAAGGGATTATCTGCAGTATATATTTAAAAAAAATAGAAAAAATGTAAAACCTTCATCTTTCTCTCCCTCCCTGCCTCTCCACTGACCTTCAACCCATCTTCCAGCCATCCCAGCAGCCATTTCTCTCCATCCTTGTCTCACTCCTGACCCTACCCAGCCTCCTTTATCTCATCCTCCTCTCCTCTCCTCACCCTGCAGATTGTTTGCTTCTATTCCACGAAGGAGAATTTTACGGTTTTCTCATTCCATTTAAGCTCAGCCAGCGCTAACCCATTGTGCTCTGACGCTCCTCTCAGGCAGGAGGTCTAAATCAGGCATTGGGGAGGATGGTGGGGATTTGAGGGAAGGAAGGCATGAGGGCTGGGGGTGAGGAAGGAGGGCGAGGGAGGATAAGAAGGAAGGGCTATAGAAGATGGGGAGGGGGTAAAAGAGTGAGAGCAGTGAGGGAGAGCTGTCAAAGGAGCACGAGAGGAAAAGCTAAACTAGACATCACAGCTGAGCCGCCAGCCATATGCTCATAACGTGGACTCAAATCTCAACCATGACCTTTTCCTGCTTGCCATCTTCTCCCTCCCGCCTCTCTTCGCTCTCTCCTGAATGACAAGTTTCCTTACATACCGATATCTCTCTCACTACATTTCACTTTCCCTCCCTAATACTGTTTTAACCACAATTATATCTTGATCTTTTTTAATCATTTGACAGATGATGTCTCTCTGCATCATACATAGCCCACACTCTGTAGCCCGGCGGGTACAGGCGTGGCAATAAAAGCTGCAAAGTGCTCACAAGGGTTTAAACCCACCGGAGCTACTTACGCTAATACAAGTTCATGCTTTTAAACGCACGGAACTGGAGCATGCTGATCTTAACACGAGTCTGTGCATGCATGGAGATGTAGGAGCTGCATTTGATGTAGGCCGCTTTCTTTAAAAGTGGTTTTAAACAGGTGTGTGTGTGTGTGTGTGTGTAAAGGGACATTAGGAATTTAATGAAATGGAATCAAGGGGGCCTAACCCGAGCCATTCGGCATCCCCACACCCAGACTAAGTAACTGTAGGTTCCATGTGTTTAAGAGATGATTTGTCTTTCTCATTTCCGCAGCGCAGTCCCAGACCCCCGTCCGCTCGCTATTTCGGAGGCAGCTGTTTTCTACCTTTTTTTTCCTCTTCACAAAACCTATTTCAGTCAATTCTCTGAACATTTGTTTTTTCGTCTTTCTCACTCTCGATCCACGCATTTTCACCGCTGTGAATTCTGTCGCCGAGCGTGTCTTCTTTGGCAGCCGCTTTTCACACCTTGAACCACGCCAACGTGTAATTGGAATCCCAGTCGGGGTTTTCTGTCACCAGTTACGGAAACATAATAATGAAAAGAAAGAAAACATGTTGAGTTCAAAATACAGCTTCGAGGGGCAAAACGGGTAATTTAAAGGATAATTTAAGGGAACGAGGAATGAAGGAGAGCGCTC